>NC_086175.1:1572500-1900267 GCF_023053635.1 Elgaria multicarinata webbii
CCTTGTAGGCCCCTTCCAACTCTGCTATTCTATGATTCTATGATCTATACAGATGGTAAAAACAAGACCTGGAGCTGACTGTAGTTCAGATCACGAACTTCTTATTGCACAATTTAGAATCAAACTAAAGAGAATAGGGAAGACCCACAGATCAGTTAGATATGAGCTCACTTATATTCCTAATGAATATGCAGTGGAAGTGAAGAATAGATTTAAGGGACTAGATTTAGTAGATAGGGTCCTGAAAGAACTATGGACAGAAGTTCGCAACATTGTCCAAGAGGTGGCAACAAAAAACGTCCCAAAGAAAAAGAAAACCAAGAAGGCAAGATGGCTGTCTGCTGAGACACTGGAAGTAGCCCAAGAAAGAAGGAAAGCAAAAGGCAACAGTGATAAATGCAATTAAATGCAATTAAATGCAAAATTCCAGAGGTTAGCCAGAAGAGATAAGGAATTATTTTTAAACAAGCAGTGCGCGAAAGTGAAAGAAGATAATAGAATAGGAAGGACAAGAGACCTCTTCCAGAAAATTAGAAACATCAGAGGTAAATTCCAGGCAAAAATGGGTATGATCAAAAACAAAGATGGCAAGGACCTAACAGAAACAGAAGAGATCAAGAAAAGGTGGCAAGAATATACGGAAGATCTGTATAGGAAGGATAATAATATTGGGGATAGCTCAGACGGTGTGGTCAGTTAGTTAGAACCAGACATCCTGAAGAGTGAGGTTGAATGGGCCTTAAGAAACATTGCTAATAACAAGGCAGCAGGAGACGACGGTATCCCAGCTGAACTGTTTAAAATATTGCAAGATGATGCTGTCAAGGTGATGCATGCCATATGCCAGCAAATTTGGAAAACACAAGAATGGCCATCAGACTGGAAAAAATCAACTTATATCCCCATACCAAAAAAAGGAAACACTAAAGAATGTTCAAACTATCAGACAGTGGCACTTATTTCACATGCCAGCAAGGTAATGCTCAAGATCCTGCAAGGTAGACTCCAGCAATTCATGGAGCGAGAATTGCCAGATGTACAAGCTGGGTTTAGAAAAGGCAGAGGAACTAGAGACCAAATTGCCAATATCCGCTGGATAATGGAGAAAGCCAGGGAGTTCCAGAAAAACATCTATTTCTGTTTTATTGACTATTCTAAAGCCTTTGACTGTGTGGATCATAACAAACTGTGGCAAGTTCTTGGTGGTATGGGAATACCAAGTCATCTTGTCTGCCTCCTGAGGAATAGACAGGTTGCTTACCTGTAACTGTAGTTCTTCGAGTGGTCATCTGTGCAGTCATACATATGGGCTCTGCGCCTGCGCGGGGCCAGGTTCGGAAACTTCTATAGCTGAAAACATTTTAGGCGGGAACCCTCCCCCCAATGTCCACTGAGCATGCTCAGGGGTTCCCGCCTAATCCCCTCAGTTCCTGAAACCACCTAAACAGTCTCACTGAGGAGAACCACCAGGTGATCAAAAATGTATGACACCATAGTGGGGACGGTGGGAGGGTTGTGTGACTGCACAGATGACCACTCGAAGAACTACAGTTACAGGTAAGCAACCCATCTTTCTTCTTCGTGGTCTCTGTGCATCACACATATGGGCGATTAACAAGCTGACTTACCGGAGGTGGGTGGTGTCAGGTGATAGGTGAATCTCACAGAATTGCCGATAGGACGGCATGCCCAAAAGCGCAGTCTCTACGCGATCTGACATCCAGACGGTAGTGGCTGGCAAAAGTCAGTGGAGTCGACCAGGTAGCCGCTTTACAGAGGTCCGGTAAAGCGATCCCCTTTTCAAAGGCTGTAGAGGTGGCCACTCCTCTCGTGGAGTGAGAACGCACCTTACCCTCCAACGGGAGGCCAGCGAGTTCATAGGCTAGCTTAATAGTCTGAACCACCCAAGCAGATATTCTCTGCGGAGATGCCTGAAGTCCCTTTTGCCTGCCCCCGTAACAAACAAAGAGTCTTTGGGATCTTGGGAGGGTGGCAGTTCTGGACTGGTAAAAGGCAAGGGCCCGTCTTACGTCCAGGGTATGTAGAGGAGACTCAATAGGGGACGTCGGCGAACGGAAAAAACTTGGGAGCATGATGTCCTGCCCAAGATGAAAGGAAGACACAACCTTTGGCAGAAAGGCAGAAAGGTACGGCCTAAGGACTACCTTGTCAGCATGGAACACCGAAGTGCGAAGTGCTGCTAGTTTGGAAGCACGCCTAGCAGATGTGACTGCAATAAGGAATGCCACCTTGAAAGTTAGCAACCGCAAGTCCGTCCTTGCTAGAGGCTCAAAGGGCTTGGCAGATAGTGCCTTGAGCACCACGGAGAGGCTCCATTGAGGAACAAAGGAGAGAACTGGTGGAATGGTGTTTTTCATGCCCTTCATGAACCGCTTTGTCAAAGGGTGTGTGAAGACCGAACAGCCCTGAATCCAATGGTGTGAAGCCGAGATAGCTGCTAAATAAACTCTAAGTGACGAGAACTTGAGTCCTTTTTTAAATAAAGAATAAAGAAAGGAAAGCACTGTTGCTATTGGTGCTGAAAACGGGTTCTCGTTTCTAATGAGAGCAAAGGCAGAAAATGCTGTCCATTTTTTTGCGTATGACTTCCTAGTAGCTGGTTTCCTGGCTGCTAGGATAATGCTCCATACATCAGTAGGCAGTGGTTGGTTGTCTAGCGATGCCTTATTCTCCAAGCCGTTAGGTTTAGGGACTGGACATCCGGATGGAAGATGAGTCCTTTCTCCTTGGAGATGAGGTTGTGACATTGAGGCAGTCTGATATACTCCGCTGAGGACAGTTTGAGTAGCGGAGTGAACCACGGCTGCCTTGGCCACGAAGGTGCTACTAAGATGGCGTTGGCGTTGTCGCTGCGCAGCTTTACGATGACTCTTGAGAGGAGTGGTATGGGGGGAAACAGGTATAGAAGCTGTTCTGTCCATGTCCTCTCGAAGGCGTCTCCCAGAGATGCTGCTCCGTGGCCTGCCCACGTGCAGTATCGGTTGCAAATGGCGTTCTCCGGTGATGCGAATAAGTCTATTACAGGCTGTCCCCATGCCTAAAAATTCATGTCCAACACAGAATCTTTCATCCGCCACTCGTGCGTGTCCACAAAGGTGCGGCTGAGGTCGTCTGCCAGTATATTGTCCTGGCCTGCGATATGAATGGCAGACAAAGTCATGTCATGGGCAATTGCCCAATGCCAAATGTCCAGAGTGAGGGAGATCAGGTCCATAGATCTCATCCCACCTTGCTTGTTTATATGCCAGACAGCAGCCATATTGTCTATATGGATCTGGATTACATGACCCGATAAGGTCTGCTGAAAGGCATACTGAGCTTTTTGGATAGCCATCAACTCCAAGACGTTGATGTGTCTTTTCCTGTCGAGGGAGCTCCAGCACTCCTGGATGGTTAGATCCCCGCAGTGGGCTCCCCAGCCCAATAGGGATGCATCTGTCATTAGATGTTGAGATGGCAGTGGGGGTTTGAAGTCTAAGCCCTGTGTGATATTGGACAAAACCGTCCACCAAAGGAGTGTGTCCTTTATTTTGGAAGGGAGCGGCAATTTCACTCGATGAGCGTCCAATGTATTGTCGTACTCCCGCAGAAGCCACAGCTGGAGAGGTCTCATGTGCAGACGCGCCCAAGGGACAACGTTGACCGTTGCTGCCATGAACCCCAATAACCTTTGCACCTGGAAGGCAGAGGTGATTTTAGAGCGGAAGAGCTTAGTTGCAAGTTTAATTAACGTATTAGCTCTATCCTCCGGAAGGAAAGCCCTGGAGCGGGTTGCGTCCAGAATTGCTCCAAGGAATTTTATTTTTTGAGTTGGTTGAAAATTTGATTTTTCTTTGTTGATGCAAAGGCCTAATTCGTTGAGGAGGTTAATGGTGAGGTGGGTATTACGGGCGGCTTCCTGCTCCGTATTAGCCACTATCAGCCAATCGTCCAAGTAGGGGTAGATCTCTACCCCTCGAGTCCTCACAAACTGGTGCCATACACTTTGTGAAGACTCAGGGGGCAGTAGAAAGCCCAAAAGGAAGTACTTTGAATTGGAAAACGTCTTCCCCTACCATGAACCTAAGGTATTGGCGATGATCGGGATAGATTGAAACATGGAAATATGCATCCTTAAGGTCGATAGACGTGAACCAATCCCCTTGAGAGAGGAAAGGTAGGATGCTTGCTAAAGAGTTCATCCAGAATTTTTTAGGGTTGATGAACTTGTTTAGCTCCCTAAGGTCCAAAATAGGTCTCAGTCCCCCATCCCGCTTCGGAACCGTAAAGTAGCGGGAATAGAACCCGCCTCCTAGTGCGCAAGTTGGTAATTGCTCTATGGCGCCCTTCTCTAACAGAGATGAAGTCTCCTGCAACAGAGCGTCTGTAGGTGGTGAGAACCTTGCGGTTCTGAGGGGAGGGGGGTTGGAGAATTCTATTTTGTAGCCCTGAGAGATGATCTTAAGGACCCATGTGTCAGTTGTAATAGTGGTCCAATTACAGAAAAAAGGGGCAAGGATGTCACCAAACTTAGGTGTTAAGTTGTTTGGTGCGTGACTGTCAAAGACGCCGTCTTTGATTCGGGTCAGGCTTGCTCTTGTTTTGTTTGAATCATCCTGGGTACTGCTGTCTCCTGTACTGACCCTGAGGTTGGTACGTAGCGGGACGATCTTGTAGTTGGAATTGCTGCTGCCTTGGTTGGAACTGCTGTTGTGTTCTCGGCCAGCGTCTTTGGCTGAATGGTCTCTGAAGTTGTTGTTGCTGCTGACCAATCCCCATTTTCTTAGCCGTATTTTTGGCCTTCTATATGCTCTCCATGGATTCATCCGTGGAAGAGTGAAAGAGTCCTTCCCCGTCAAAGGGGAGAACCTCAATGCGTGTGCGTGCTTCTTGTGATAGTCCTGCGGACCTAAGCCACGCATGCCATCTCAACACAATGGAGGCTATCATTGCTTTTGAGGCACAATCGGTGGCGTGCCTTGCTGTGTTCAGTTGTTGGCGTGATAGTCTCATGGCTTCCGTATAGAACACATTTGCCAGTTCTCGTTGATCATCTGGAAGGTATCCAGAAAGAGTATCCATTTTCTCCCATAAAAAGGACTGATATTTTGCCATGGTGGCTTGGTAATTGTGCAGTCTTAGTGACAGAGATGTAGAAGAATATATTCTTCTTCCCAAGCCGTCCAGTCTATGACCCTCCTTGTCAACCGGAGCGTTGTGTTTTCTCTGAGTGCGTCCCTGGGATGCCTCAACTATAATTGAATTAGGCTTGGGGTGGGTGAAAAGGAACGGCGCTGTCTTTTCTTGAATCTTATAGATGTTATCAAGCTTCCTCGACGTTGGTGGCATAGAGGAGGGCATTTTCCATGATTGTTGGGCTGTGCGCAATAGCACAGGCAGGTATGGGATTGCCGCTGGGGTAGACGATTCACAGTATAAGTTGTCGTATACTGGATCATTTAACTTCTCCAATGGCTGAGAAGTTTCGATCCCCAGGGACCTCACCATTCTTTGCACTTGATCTGTGAAATGGGTCAAGTCCTCAGAAGGTGAAATAACATCTGTGGCTATAACCAAATCGTCTGGTGAAGGGATTGATGGTGGAGGTGATGGTTCCTAAGAGGAGTCTGAGTGATAATCATCATCAGAGAGCTCATCCAGTGCACTTCCCCTCATTCTAGCCGCGGGCAAAGCTTGCAGAGCCTGCGACGGTACCGCCGTTGTCGGTGCTGTAGTTTGCACCCGTTGAGGCGGAGGCCTCGGTACCGAGGGCTGCGGTGGCAGTGGCATAGAGACAGTATCTTCCACGGGTGGAGGGCGGGAAACTGTCTCAGATGGAGGTTGCCAGAAATGCAGGTACGGGGCATAGTGCTCCTGCTAATAATAAAAGTCTTGCTCTCGCCTATGTCTCCAATCCTCGTATTGGTACGGAGGATAATGCGGAGGATGCCAGTATTGAGTAGAATGCATCGACGCCGGTGAATGGTCCCGGTTGTAGCCATATGGGGATACTGGTCAGTACCGACGTCCGTCGGCATCGGGGGTGGCATATCTCGGTATCGATACTTGTCGGTATCGAAGTCTCGGTACCGATGTGTGTCGGTATCGAACATCGGTCGTGAATCATGTCCTTGTCGGTACCAATGTCCATCAGTATCGAAGGTTGGTTGTTGGCTCTGGCGGTATCGAGGGGAGGTAGGACCCTCTTCTGCCATTGTCGGATCTTGTGAGGAGCCTCTAATCTCTCCTTCCGAGATTGATGCCCTTAAACTTGTCTCCTCTGCCGGTACCGTAATGATATTGAGAGACAGTACCAGAGAAGGCATTATTTGCTCCATTCGTGACGGTGTCAAAGCCGATGGAGAAGACGGAGTTGCCCGTCTCGGTATCAAGAAGGCTCTCGGTACCAAAAGTATTGGTATCGGACTTGCCGGTATTGGCGGCGTTTTCTGCAGGGAGAGCCTCGATATCGGGCTCTTCGGTGCCGTAGGACGCTTCGGTATCAAAGTCGTCGGTACTGGAGTCATTGGTATCGACGGTTTTGACTTTGTCGATCTTTTCTTTCCATCCTTCGATTTTAGTTTACTTTTCTTTCGTTGGGGTTCTTCGGACCCAACATGCTCTCTCGCTCTCTTAGATATCTTCCTGGCCGCTTTTGAGGAAGCGGATAGAGAGGAGGAAGGGGGGTGAACCGGTAAGGCATCACTCCGCGAAGGAGGAGGTTGGGGCATCGACTCCATCGTATTGGGAGATCTGGAGCGTCGAGATGTACTCGGTTTCTCCACTGCCTCCAACGCCTTTTCCCCCAGTTACGCCCGAAGGCGATCTGATCGGTTCTTCCTGGTTTGCCTGGAGAATTTTAGGCAAAAACAACAGGATTCGACGACATGCGTCTCCCCCAAGCACAGTAAACACCGAGAATGTCCGTCAGTTTGGGAAATCTTCTGCTCACAACTGGAGCACTTTTTGAAGAGGCCTTGTAGTGCCATAGGCACCAAGGCTCAGGTAACGAACAACAGTAAAAAATCTTTTTTTTCTTTTTCTTTTTTTATAACTAGATAGGAAAAGATTAGAAAACTCTAGAGGTTTAGAAAGGGATGAAAAATAGTATTATTCAGCTAAGGTATAACGATACCAAAAACAGAGAAGTCTCCAAACGCTGTTGACCCTACAGGCGGTTGAAGAGAATTGAGGGGATTAGGCGGGAACCCCTGAGCATGCTCAGTGGACGGTGGGGGAGGGGTTCCCGCCTAAAACGTTTTCAGCTATAGAAGTTTCCGAACCTGGCCCCGCGCAGGCGCAGAGCCCATATATGTGATGCACAGAGACCATGAAGAAGAACTGTATAATGAACAAGTAGCAACGGTAAGAACAGACCACGGAACAACGGACTGGTTCCCAACAGATTGGGAAAGGAGTACGGCAGGGTTGTACACTCTCACCTTACCTATTCAACTTGTATGCAGAACACATCATGCGACATGCTGGGCTTGACAAATCCAAGGCTGGAGTTAAAATCGCAGGAAGAAACATTAACAATCTCAGATATGCAGATGACACCACTTTGATGGCGGAAAGCGAGGAGGAGCTGAGGAGCCTTGTGACAAAGGTGAAAGAAGAAAGTGCAAAAGCTGGGTTGCAGTTAAACCTCAAAAAAACCAAGATTATGGCAACCAGCTTGATTGAGAACTGGCAAATAGAGGGAGAAAACGTGAAGGCAGTGACAGACTTTGTATTTCTGGGCGCAGAGATTACTGCAGACGCTGACTGCAGCCAGGAAATCAGAAGACGTTTACTTCTTGGGAGGAGAGCAATGACAAATCTTGATAAAATAGTTAAGGGCAAAGACACCACACTGACGACAAAGGTCCGCATAGTTAAAGCAATGACATTCCCCGTAGTAACCTATGGCTGCGAGAGCTGGACCATAAGGAAAGCTGAGCGAAGGAAGATAGATGCTTTTGAACTGTGGTGTTGGAGGAAAATTCTGAGAGTGCCTTGGACTGCAAGAAGATCAAACCAGTCCATACTCCAGGAAATAAAGCCAGACTGCTCACTTGAGGGAATGGTATTAAAGGCAAAACTGAAGTACTTTGGCCACATAATGAGAAGACAGGATACCCTGGAGAAGAGGCTGATGCTAGGGAAAGTGGAAGGCAAAAGGAAGAGGGGCCGACCAAGGGCAAGATGGATGGATGACGTTCTGGAGGTGACAGACTTGACCTTGGGGGAGCTAGGGGGTGGCAACGGCCGACAGAAAGCTCTGGCATGGGCTGGTCCATGAAGTCACGAAGAGTCAGAAGCGACTGAACGAATAAACAACAACAAAAACCTCTCCTTAATCTCTATTACTGTGCCAATTTTGATGTTTTTATCTTTAAAACTTACACAGATGTAAGCATTTGTTTAATTTGAAGCTTAAAAGTATCAAATCCTTCTCCTGCGCCCCCAGTGGCCTCTCAGAAAACAACAAATGATTCACTCCAAAAGTAGTACCAAAATAGGTTGGGTCTTTTGGCTTTATAGCACAATTAAAGCAGGATGCATCGGAGTACTTCACAGTCAAAGCAGATTATAAACTGGAAAACTTCAGAGTCCTTTGCACGGAATTCACAGTGATGATTGCACAATATAATGCTGGTGTGATAAAGTTTTACAGGCCTCCTATTTCTCTTTTTTTGTTTAGAGCAACCCTTCCCCAACCTGGTGCCCTCCAAAGGTGTTGGACTACAACTCCCATCATTACAAGTTTACATGGGTGGGGAGACTCAGCTGGTGGGAGCAGTACCAGGGGAATGGGTTAAACTGTATGGCCTGGTGATCCCCTAACATGCTTTTAACATGTCAAGAGGTTTGTCTGAATTCCTTTACAGCCTGGGTTGCTTTCTTCCTTTCTAGGATGGCCATTTTTAATCTCTGTGGCACTGCACACAAATAGGGAGTGCCATTCAAATGCATATGAGAAAGTGCCCCAAGCATTTTCTGCAACAGTGACAGTTTTGATTATAAAGGATTATTTATTTAAAAGCCTCTGCAGCACTACCCAGTCTATCTCTGGGCACTGGACTCTGACTGGAAGGTGTGATTTCTCTCTCTCTCTCTCTCTCTCTCTCATGCTTTTTGTGCACATGGGCAGAAAGGAGCCAGCACATGATACATTATGGCAGAAACAAAATACCATGTAGGACTTGACATCTGCACAACATTTTGAGGGGGCCCTGGTCTGCATGGGTTTAGCTCATCCCATAATAGGGTGGTGGGTATGAGGTGCTTTTTTTCTGGTTTAATCCCATGGCAATACTGTAATGCCACTGTGGGTGGGGCCAAATGCATCAGGAACACATGTACGCTTGCAAACTACAATCTCCTCACACGATATGCAATACTGTTTCACTTGTGTAATGATAACTACTGGACTATAAATGGTCATGCCTAGTTTGTGTTAAGGGTCTTACTCAAATTATTTTAAACTATTTCATTTTCTGTTTGGGAATCTGATTCTAGGCCCAAGCCTGAAGCAGCATTAAGACAGCTACTGCTCAACCTAAGCTGGCTTTCACTGAATGCCGCTTCAGGTATCTGGCTAGTCCTCATACTCTCTCCTTGATCATCTTGTTGGCTTTGACTATGTAAGAAAGTGAGAGAAAGATAACGATAGAATTTGGACATAGTGCATACTGTTTTACGGGACACAATTGCAATAAATAAATAAATGCCTCTTTCAAGGTTGAAAGCCCAGTGAAAGCCCAGAACGATCTATTCAGAGCGAGATCTTGTCCTCCGCAACCCCACCCCACCCCCGCATTTTGTTTTGGATGAAGCTAACTATTGGGGTGCATGTGGGATGCTGCCACACATCCCCCCTAACATACATTAAAAACAACAGTATGTTATCAAAATGAGCTGAAATGCATTATCTTCCATCTGATCTCCACGTCCATGTACTTGCACATGATTAATGAGTAGTCAAAAAGCCTGAAGGGCTTGTAATGAAACCTTTATAATGGAGAAGTGTGTTGTAGACAAATCTATATTTGTATCCAAACAATCATTCATTGAAACTGTGATTTGACTTCTCACAATTAAATGCTGGAACTTCTGGATCAGCTTGAGGGGGTGTTGGGGGGCTCCAGCCAATTGAAACTTTTACTCTTCTTTGCTCCCCAGCAACTACAAAAAAAATGCCACCAACATATTTGCAGTAAATACTGCGTTTCCCTGCAGTTTATCTACCTTGTATTACCTGTTCTTCAGGAGCAGAGTCCTGCTCTTGGCTGCCCTGAGTTGACTGAACATCTATTTATGAAGGAAACATAAAACAAAAAAAAGTTCCTGGATTTTGGGGGGAAACAAGTGGGTAGTGGGAACTGGTTGGGCCCCCAAAGGGCCAGATTTGCAAATGATGGACATCCCTACTACAAATCCCAGTTAGCTTTAGAAGTTTGGGGGGGGGAGGGCCTTCCCATAATGGTGGTGAGGATGGTGTTTGACCTCACCATCATCACTGGATGATACTTCAAAATGACACTGATCAGCGGGCTGGCAAGGCAAGTGGCACAGAAAACACAGCAGCACAGAGCAATGGAGAGAGAAATACAGATGGACAGAGCAGAAGGAAGGTGGGTCGATGGAGGAAGGAAAAGAAAGGGAACGACAGAGTGCCTTGGATCAAGTAGCTGAGCAGAGAGAGAGGCGAATGACGCTACTCACCCCATCCTGCACCCACCAGGAGGGTTCGCCACAACTTCCGTCGGGTGTTCTGGAGAGTTTCACTAATCACTCCCCTGCTGTAGCATTTACTGCAGGGAGAGAATGGCTGGGCAAGCCATTAAAGGAGAGGCTGCTGCCTTTTCCATGATGAGGGAGAGGCAGCAAATGCAAGCAATTCCTATTCCTTCCCTCTGGTACTACATGGGCTCATCTACACCAAGCAGGATATTCCACTATGAAAGCTTTCTATAAATGGCAGGAGCCACACCAAGCAGCATATAGCAGTATGAAAGTGGTATATAGTATGTTTCAATGAGCCACAACAGTTGTCAGTGCACTTCAGGACTGCTATATAGCCGTAGTGTGGCTCCTGCCTTTTATAGACCGCTTTTATTGTGGAATATCCTGCTTGGTGTAGATTATTATTATTATTATTATTATTATTTATTTATATAGCACCATCGATGTACATGGTGCTGTACAGATAACACAGTAAATAGCAAGACCCTGCCGCATAGGCTTACAATCTAATAAAGTTGTAGTAAACAATAAGAAGGGAAAGAGAATGCAAACAGGCACAGGGAAGTGTAAACAGGCACCGGGAAGGGTGAAGCTAACAGTATAGAGTCAGAACAAACTCAAAGTTTAAAAGCTATAGGGAAAAGAAAAGTTTTTAGCTGTGTTTTAAAAGCTGTGATTGAGTTGGTAGTTCTCAGGTGTTCTGGAAGAGCATTCCAGGCATGAGGGGCAGCAGAGGAAAATGGACGAAGCCGAGCAAGGGAAGTAGAGACCCTTGGGCAGGCAAGAAGCATGGCATCAGAGGAGCGAAGAGCACGAGCGGGGCAATAGTGTGAGATGAGAGAGGAGAGATAGGCAGGAGCTAGACCGTGAAGAGCTTTGAAGGTCAACAGGAGAAGTTTATATTGGATTCTGGAATGAATTGGGAGCCAATGAAGAGATTTCAGAAGCGGAGTGACATGGTCAGAGCGGCGGGCCAGGAAGATGATCTTAGCGGCAGAGTGGTGGACAGAGACCAGCGGACTGATGTGAGACGAGGGGAGGCCAGAGAGGAGGAGGTTGCAGTAGTCCAACCGAGAGATAACCAGTGCGTGAACGAGAGTCTTGGCAGAAGAGACAGACAAAAATGGTCGAATCCTGGCAATATTATACAGGAAGAAACGACAAGATTTAGCTACTGCCTCGATATGAGGAATAAAGGAGAGCGAGGAATCAAATATAAAGCCAAGGCTACGAGTTTCCTTGACCGGAGTAAGCGTGACATCGTTGACAGTAAGAGAGAATGAGAGGTGAGGAGAAGGTTTAGGAGGGAAAACAACCAGTTCAGTTTTTGCCATGTTAAGCTTCAAGCGACGATGAAGCAGCCAAGCTGAGATATCTGAAAGACATGCCGAGATACGATCGTGAACATCAGGAGAAAGTTCCGGAGATGAGAGGTATAGTTGTGTGTCATCGGCATACAGGTGATATTGGAGGCCATGAGATTGAATAAGTTTACCCAAGGGCAGCATGTATAGAGAAAACAGCAGCGGGCCAAGCACCGAGCCCCAAGACTTGTTTCTTTCATTGCTTCTGCTGGTAGACAAAAGCAGTTGTGTGTGTTCTAATTACTTTGGCCCTCTGAGTGAGGGGCCTTAGGGACTATGGTGATTCATATCGTATTCCTATCAACATTATAATAATTTCAAAATTTGCATCTATCATATGAATTAGCATATGCAAATTTGTGGCTCTCTGTTCTGAGAGTGGTGTTTTTAATGGAAGTGATTCCTCTGGTGTGGCTGCACACTGAAATATTGTCCTCTGCAAGTCAAGAGGAAGAATGGTAAATTTCCTACTCTAATTAGAAATCCTCCCTCCCTCTTCCATGACCTTTTCATTCTCATAGTTTGCTTAGTAGAGTAAATAGTAGGAGACTTCAGGTATGAGCCTTCCCATGTTTAACAACTATGGCTGAGTCCCACAGTTGTTAAACTAGCCGAGGGCCCAACTCAGGTAGGGGACAAGCTGGATACTTCTTACAATGGAGTAATCTTATAAAGAATGACAGCTTCATTCAGCATGTTTCCTCAGGAGTAAGACAGATTTTTCATTGAGACTTGCTTCCCAGGTGATCTGCAGTCCTAAACACACTTCCCAGGGAATGCACACTTACTTACTTACTTACTTATTTATTTATTTATTTATTACATTTATATATCGCCCCACAGCCGAAGCTCTCTGGGCTTGTGAGTAAGAACTGGCAAATATTGCTGTAAGAACTGGCAAATATTACTTCTGAGCAATCATGTTGAGAAAAGCCCAAGCTTGTGCATGCTCTTCCTTGGTAAGTATGACAGGATTGTGGCCTGAAGCAATCAAATCTGCTGAGTGCCAACTTTTACTCCTGTGTATCTAATAACTGCCAAATGTGCAGAAATTAAGTAAGCGAAGCTTTTGTGGGTCTGGAGTGTGGCTGGCTTTACTATTATGCTGAGTGATGGATGGCTGCCTCAAACACCTGATTTTGGGTGACCTTAAAAAGCAGCACATGCATAGTGATTTAATTCATTACTATAACTTTACTGCCAGGAGGGAGGTGGAGAGACAATCACAGCTTTTCTGCTTCAGGTGCCAAAATAACTTGACTAGCTTTGGGTACTATGTATCTTGAAATTGGGGATGGGGGAGGAATTTGGTGTTCTGCCTCAGGCAGCAAAATATCTTGAATCTCTTTTTCCTATACAGGACTAGGTGGGTGTGAGAAACAATGTGTATCCTCATATGTGTGGGCAATTGTGTACATGTATCAGGATACATCCATGCAGGAAAAGTATCATGTGGAAAGCAATGGAGGGCCACTGGCTCCCAACTGTGACATTTTTAATCATTCTGCAGTATCATGAGCATGGTCCACTCTATTGTAGCAGGTCCTCACAAGTGTATAATGGATCTCATGTTTTTTCATTTCCCGTTTGATCAACATGGATGGCAAGTAAGTCTTGGCTCCCTAACATGTATCTGTGACTATGGAAATTCTGTCTCGGTAGAAAAAGTGGCCTATATAGGTTTAACTTAGATAAGTATTTGTGTGTTTTAATTCAGGTTCAGCATTAAGCAGCAGCACCAGCAGCAGATCTCACTGGGACACCTTCCTTAGGCTCCTTTTCATTCATCTAACCTGAGTTGCATTCTTTTCACTGGGAATGGCTAAGGGAGGAAAAGGCCCCAAAGGGAAAAAGGTCACCTTGAAAGTTGCTAAGAACTGCATCAAGATCACATTTGATGGGAAGCAGCGCCTTGATCTGAGCAAGATGGGTATCACAACTTTCCCCAGATGCATCCTCAAACTGGCGGATGTGGATGAACTGGACCTCAGTAGAAACATGATCAAGAAGATCCCAGATTCCATTGAGAAATTCCAAAACCTGCGTTGGCTGGACTTGCACAGCAACCAGATTGATAAGCTGCCTGAAACCATAGGAAACCTACAGAACCTCATTTTCCTGAATCTCTGCAATAACAAGCTAACAGCCCGGAGCTTACCAATGGAGCTGAGCCAGCTCAAGAGCCTGCGTAATCTCAACCTTGGCCTAAACCACATTGACAATCTTCCAACCACTCTGGGGGCTTTAAAGGAGCTTCAGGAAGTTGGAGTATTTGACAATTTACTGACTACTATCCCAAACAGTGTTGCAAAACTCCCAAAGCTCAAGAAAATGAATACGAAGAGAAACCCTTTTCCAGGGCCCACAGAAGAGGAACTCTTTATTGACAATATCAAGCGCCTTGAGACACTATACGTGGTGGAAGAAAAAGATCTTTGCTTCCCATGCTTGAGGAAGTGTCAAGAAGAGAGGGACAAGTTGAACAAGCTGAAGAACACAGTGCCTACCCCTCTCAGAAAGCCAAACTTCTCAAATCTTATGACACCCAATTCCTTGGCAAAGGAGAACCAAGCAGAATGGAGGTGAATGGGCCATAGCTACTATCCATCGATGCATGGCAGAAGAGGTTTAGCATGACACCTTTGGATCCAGTCCTTGTAATAGCTCCCAAGCAATAAAACTGCTCTAGATAACATAACTTTGTCCACTTAAATGGGTTTTGATCTACTAAATATAACACCACACGTAATTCCAAGCTTTGAGCCATAATCAGTGGTCCACAAATTTGCTGGCCACCCTCATCCTGGTGAGGATATTGAGAGAAACCCCATCTTTCCTATCCAATTTAGGAGTTATGCGTGGGCAGGGAGCATCACCACAGTTATAACGAGCTTCCGACGTGCAACACTGTAACGGTAGAGCAAGGGCACCAACAACTCTTCCCTTCGCTTTCACAGCTCTCTATCACTGGATTTAGCACGAAACCCACAAAACAAGACATTAACAGCTCACAGTAGTGAGGTTGAAGAATTTATTAAGACTAATGACTACAAACATCTAATAAGCGTGAAGAGCATAAAACCCAGTAATCCGTTAAAATAAGAAACCTAATTAAAACTACTTAATCCTAAGTAGGGCCTTGCTGTTGACATCACCATGGGCACCTCCACGCCTCGCGGGAAGGGACAAGACAAGCACCCTTGGGGAGCCCCCTCTCACTATACCTAGACCTTTTCCTGCTTGTTCCATCTTCGCCTCCCTCCTCTCCTTGGCATCAGCTGGGCCCAATTCACACGTCCCAGTTGCATAATCCTCCCTGTCTGACGATTGTGGTGGTTTACAACCTTGGTGGAGATAAAAGAGCCTCTTCCTGGCGCCAAGGTCCTGCTGTCTCATCTTCCTCCCCCTGCCAGATGGGCCGCTGAGGCCCTGTTCAACTTAAAACTTCATGCGTAAAAATGTGTTAAAGTTACCTTCGTCCTACTACTTAGCCTATTCTACCCTCCACCCAGCGCAGTCTATCTGCTCGCCTTCACACCTCCCCCCTTAAGATGGGATTTATGGGGTTTACTTCCTAAATTTATTTATTTATTTATTGCATTTTTATACCACGCAATAGCCAAAGCTCCCTGGGCGGTTCACAAAAATTAGATTTTATCTCCACCAGCATTAATACTTTTTCCAGGTCCATCGCTCATGTAGGAGCGGTAACACATTGACCCCATTCTTTTGATACTCTCGCAGGTGCAAGGCTTTTCTTACTCCAACTGATGGCTTCTAGAAAGCCCATCAGCAATTATTATTATCCCTTTCCTTGATATGTGAAACTGTAAAGTCATAATCTTGCAATGATAGACTCTATCACAAAAGCTTTTGGTTGGTATTTTTCACCTTGGACAGCCAACACAGGGGACAATGATCCGTTTGAAGTTTGAATGGCCAGGAGAAGTAGGGGCACGAGCAGGGGCACAATTCCCCACTGCCCACGTGATAGCGAGACACTCCTTCTCTACAGTGGCTAAACACTTCTCCTGGGCAGCAACTTTTTGCTAAGGTAAGCTACTGGCTGTGTTTGTCCTGTCTTTCCTTTGTGTAACAGGACTGCCCCTAGTCCTGTTTCTGAGGCATCTGTCTGGATCACAAAAGGTACGTCAAAATCAGGGGCTTGTAAGAACAGGGAATGTTTTAACTGTTTTTTTTCCAGTTCGTCAAACACTTTTTGGCATTGTGCTGTCCACTTCACCCGAATCTGCTGCCGTTTCTGGCATAGATCAGTTAGGGGAGCCCTCAGAGCACTAAAGCTGGGGACAAAACATCTATAGTAGCCTGCCAACCCCAGAAAGGACTTTTTCGTAGCAGCATATATATCACACAGTCCTCCGACTCCTCCCCTTCTCTCACAGCCAATCCAGATGCTCCACTCAAACAACCAATCAGCACTCTCCTTCCATCCAGCACTCACTCCCCGCTCTATGGCTTCATACTTACCATTCTGCTACAAAGACACAGTGAGTACCTACTTTAAACTCTGCAAACCTTAATAAACTTTCATATTACACCTAACGACATAGCCACATGCAGTAAAACATCACAGTACCAGATGAAGTTTCTGGGCTGTTTTCAAAGGCAGCCCCACGTATAACACATTGTAGTAATCCAGGCAAGAGGTTATCAGAGCATGGGTAACTGTAGCTAGGCTATTTCCATCCAGATAAATGGATGCTGCTGTTTTTATACTGTTGTTTTTATGTCTCTGATGGTTTTTCAATTTTGTATACTTTTAATGTTTACTGTTTTTAGCTTTTGTGAACCGCCCAGAGAGCTTTGGCTGCAGGGCAGTATATTAATGTAATAAATAAATTAAACAAATAAATAAGGGCGTAGTTGGTATATCAGCCTAAGCTGATAAAAGGTGCTCTTTGTCGCTGAGTTCACCTGTGCCTCAAGTGACAGTTCTGGATCCAAGAGCACCCCTAAACTATGAACCCCATCCTTTAGGGGGAGTGCAACCCCATCCAGAACAGGGTGAACATCACCTAGCCGGACAGGTTAACCACCTGCTAACTGTACCTCCATTCTGTCTGGATCGAGTCTCAGGGCTTATCTACACCAAGCAGGATATTCCACTATGAAAGCGGTATATAAACCATTTCATGTCTTGAGTATTTGATCAGGGACACTCAAATGTGAGTGCCCCTGATCAAAGGCTTGAAAGCAGGTTCGGGGCAAACTCAACCCTGCCCTGCAGATGGCTGTGAACCTCTTGTGTTCACCCCAACCTTTAGAGCCACCTCTCCAAGTCCCAGGGCTCTCCAGCAACTTGCATTGGGGTAGGGGCAAAGGTAGAAGCAGTGGCAGTTCATTTCCTGTTGAGGAGAAGGCCAATAGGGGAATTGCACGCACAGCATAATTTTCCTCCTGGCATATTGTCAGGGACTTTACAGACCAGCAAGAAATGGCTCAAGAATTTGATCATTTACACCTGGTGTGGTCATTGGAGTACCTGGGGAAGGGTACAGGTCAATCTATGGTGGCAGCAGAAGGGAGAAGTTTGGGCTGAGGGTGCAGATCTGTATAGCTGTGGGGCCTAATCAGAAGAAGGCATGCCACAGGGACGGCTTTAGCATCCCAAACCCCTGACGAAGGCACCTGAGCTGGGTCCTTTGGGTTCCAGGAAGAATAAGAGTGGTCCAGAGTAAACCCAGTGCAGAGGTGGTCGTCACAGGTACAAAACAGGGCAGCAAGACTGTTAACAGGGAGACCACATTACACCAGTCCTTTTCCAGCTTCACTGGCTGCGAGTCCAGGTCTGGGCCGGATTCAAAGTCCTGGTACTAATTTTCAAAGCCCTAAACGGCTTGGGGCCAGGTTATCTGAAGGAACACTTCCTCCCATATGTACCTGCCTGGACCCTATGATCATCTTCAGGGGTCCTTCTCTGTGAGCCCCTGCCAGAAGAAGAGAGGCAGGTGGCTACCAGGAGGAGGGTCTTCTCTGCTGTGGCACCCCGGCTGTGGAATAAGCTCCCTAGAGAGGTTCACCTGGCACCTATGTTATACGCTTTTCAATGCCAGATGAAGACCTTTTTATTTCCCCAACATTTTAACAGTTTACCATCTTAGTCTTTTAACTTTGCTGTTTTAATTCTGTATAAATCTCTGCCTTGCTGCTCAGTTTTATCCTGGTTGTGCTTTTATATTGTACTTTTATATTGTGGTTTTTATACTGTTGTTTGTTTTAAACTTATTTGTTGGTTTTCACTTTTGTGAACCACCCAGAGAGCTTCGGCTACTGGTTGGCATAGAAATGCAATAAATAAATAAAGAACATCCCTATAATCTGAATTGGTTCAGCTTAGATACAGCTTTTACCACTTATTATTATTATTATTATTTATTTATTTATATAGCACCATCAATGTACATGGTGCTGTACAGAGTAAAACAGTAAATAGCAAGACCCTGCCGCATAGGCTTACATTCTAATAAAATCATAATAAAACAATAAGGAGGGGAAGAGAATGCAAACAGGCACAGGGTAGGGTAAACAGGCACTGGATAGGGTAAAACTAACAGTATGAAGTCAGAACAAAATCAAGTTTTAAAAGCTTTAGGAAAAAGAAAAGTTTTTAGCTGAGCTTTAAAAGCTGCGGTTGAACTTGTAGTTCTCAAATGTTCTGGAAGAGCATTCCAGGCATAAGGGGCAGCAGAAGAAAATGGACGAAGCCGAGCAAGGGAAGTAGAGACCCTTGGGCAGACGAGAAACATGGCATCAGAGGAGCGAAGAGCGCGAGCGGGGCAATAGTGTGAGATGAGAGAGGAGAGATAGGAAGGAGCTAGACCGTGAAAAGCTTTGTAGGTCAACAGGAGAAGTTTATATTGGATTCTGAAGTGAATTGGAAGCCAATGAAGAGATTTCAGCAGTGGAGTAACATGGTCAGAGCGGCGAGCCAAGAAGATGATCTTAGCAGCAGAGTGGTGAACAGAAACCAACGGACTGATGTGAGAAGAAGGAAGGCCAGTGAGAAGAAGGTTGCAGTAGTCCAACCGAGAAATAACCAATGCATGAACAAGAGTCTTGGCAGAAGAGACAGACAAAAATGATTGAATCCTGGCAATATTATACAGGAAAAAACGACAGGATTTAGCTACTGCCTCAATATGAGGAATAAAGGAGAGCGAGGAATCAAATATAAAGCCAAGACTACGAGCTTCCTTGACTGGAGTAAGTGTAACATTATTGACAGTAAGAGAGAATGAGAGATGAGGAGAAGGTTTAGGAGGAACTTTAGTGAGAACAAGGCTTTTAGAGGCAAAAGTGAGTGCTGACTTCCCTCTAGGGATGTGCTCCGCTTCTAATCGGACCGGTGAATTAGAAGCGGAGCGGGGTGCTTCGCCTCCCCTTAAGGCGGAGGCGAAGAGGATTGGGGGGCCGGCGGAGCGTGGCGAAGAGGATCGAGGTGAAGGCGGATCCTTCGCCTCGATCCGGAGCTCCGCCGGAAAGGTAAGTCGGGTTTACCAGGCCCTGCCGCTGTCGCTGTCGCCCATGCGGTGACAGCGGCAGGGCCCGGTAAACCCCCACTCCTCTCCCTTACCTGCCTCCATCCACGGTCCGTCGGCTTCTTCAATTGAGCCCACGATTCAACCAGGAAGTCTGGGCCGCACTTGTGGCCCAGACTTCCTGGTTGAACCGCAGGCTCAATTGAAGAAGCTGACGGACCGCTGACAGAGGCAGGAAAGGCCCCCCTCCCCCTTGGTCCCTTACCGGGCTCTGCCACCGTCGCCGCACGGGCGGCGACGGCGGCAGGGCACGGTAACCTCCCCTGCCCTCCTCTCCCGGCCTTACCTGGCACCACTCCCCTCCACTGCGGAGCTCCGATTCGGAGCCGGAGCTCCGCGGCGAAGAGGAGCAGAGTGGGCCGATCCGAAATTTTTGGATCGGCCCGCGGGGCGGAGCAGGGGGTCCGTGCACACCCCTACTTCCCTCCCCTTTTTTAATGAAGAAGCTGCTTTGGAAGAGAAAGTGACAGAGCAGAGTAGATAAGGGTGCTTAACCCATTGCTGCTGTTGCTGTTAATTAATTAATTTGTCTTTCTACCCCAAAAGCCTTTTCATGCTATTCAGCATTTCCCTCCTCCCATGCTATTCACCCTGCCCTTCTGCACCAAATGCATGACTGTGAGGTGAAGCACATCCCTTCAGGGTGCAAAGGTGAAATGGAGTGGGATGGGCAGGGTGCAGGTTTATCATTCTCAGAAATGTCTCAGAAAGTTTTCAAAGAGAACCGAAGGCTAGAACAATTAATTAATTAATTATCTTCCTCATAAATATATGTCTAGTTGTTACCTTATATTTTTGGACTCATCTGTGATGCCTTTTGATTTCAATGAACGAAATCTGAACAGGAGATAAGAAAATACAGAGACAAAATTGCTTATTCTTGACTATAAATGGTAATTATTTTAGAACATTCATTCTAAAGGATTCCTGTACATGTTGACAGTTAAGACTCAATGTGGAGAAATCACTGGATATTACGTACCCATGCTAAATATAAGCTGCTGATAGGGATGAAACAACTCTGGGCACTTCTCCTCTGCATCCAGAAAGTAGCACATGCACACACACATGGGTGGTTGTGGTAAGTAAAAACAATGAATCCATTGGATATACTATTATTTCCTAGGGCCATTTGATTTTTCTTATCACATTTTAGGTTCAAATTGGTGAGTCCAGCCTTGTAGTTGCTGATTAAAAATCTCTCTATCTCTCTCCAGGAGCTTTGCTAAGGCTGGGAGAAGGGACATCAAGGAGCAAGGGGCATAATGGAATTATGAATACACAGTTACATATTTACCTAAACAGAACTGGCAGGAACTTTGGCTTTTGTGCACTAAACTTATTTCTGTCAAATTTAACCCAAAATGTGATATGAAAAACCCACTGTCCATAGGAAATAATTGTAGTTTGGAGAAAGTACCCAAATGCTTTTACTTGCATGTGTGTCTGTGCATTGTCATTACGTTTGAGCTATTCGTACACACACAAGGCCAGAAAGAAGACAAACTGATCAGTGAAAGAGGCTTCTGCATATGGTTACCAAGCTGAGTATAAGACGTCCACTTTTTGCAAACTCGTGCTGTGGAGTTTGAATCCCAGCAAGTGACTACCACTGGGGACCCCCAACTATACTCTTCAATTTCCCATTTCCTCCTCAGTGCTTTCCATTTTGGCACCTCTTGGTTGTGAGAAGCATGGCAGAGAGGGAAGACAGGTGTTCTCTTCCATAAAAAGTTCTCTGCTTCTCCTCTGCCTTTCATGACCAAGGAATGGTCCACCTTCAGGCCCCAGCCATACCTGAATCCAGCACTTGAAGCTGTGTGTTGTGCCCTCTTATGGGATTGGCATGGTACACGCACACACCACATAGATGGTCAAAGTTGATGCCATCAATCATAATTCAACTGGGGCGTCTCATGTGCAACACTGCATGAAGATCAGTACCATACTTATTGGGTTGGATCCAGTCTTAGTCATGCTTAGAGTGAATGGACTACCTTGCCTCATTGATTCCAGACTTACTCACTAAGCATGAGTAAGTCTGGATATAATCCCTAATCTATCTTTGTATAATGGCTATCTCTGCTGGAAATTATATTCTGTAAAGAAAATGTGTCTTTTTAAATTAGGGAGGGAAGAACAAGCGATGTTTGAGATCACCATGAGGAATATTTTGCTTTTGTCTGGGGCACATGATGTCATGGCTGTTCCATGGTCATGCCAGAGTTTATTTTAGGAAAACCAGCAATTTCTAGAAAGGACATTTACTCCCATGCGGTTTGGCAGTGGTGTGCTGTATTCCTCTGCGTTACAGTCAGCCTGATAGCTGTTCCCTGGGATGTGACTTTCACCTTGCTGTGACCTGGATCAAGGGGTGATTTCCATCCAGTGTTCCCCCCCACACACACACACCAGTTGTTTTTGGGGTATGGCAGAGGTCAGAGCTATCTGCATGCCACTCTGAGATCTTAATGATATAGGGCGGGATATAAATGTTTTAAATAAATAAATAAATCTCTACTTATTTCCCCTCACTTGTGTTTATACCTGTCACTACTGTCATTTTCCCATTCACTACATTGTTATCTATCTCTATCTCTACCTCTACTGCTCCGATTTACAAATGTTCCTCAGCATTTCTAAACAACCAGTGAAGGCCATTAGTTTGATTTAGCATTAAATTGCTATTGCATAGAATAGGAATTGTGCTAAATCACAGTTCTCCCCTCTGAAGTAGCTACTTCCAGTATCAGAGGAGATTTGCACAAAGAGCAATATTGTTACATCATTATGGTGCAACATAAGAATAGTGCTAAATCACTACATCGGGTTTAACACTGCTGTTTTTTTTAATCAATACTTTGCACTAGTGAGATCCTGGTATTTTTGGATCTCGTGCTTCCCCTTTTCCACAAAAGGATAGATAGATATATTGATGTGTGGATATATCACTGTGCAGATATTTCGATGAGCAGATATATCTATTTACAGATATATCGACATTAGCCTAGTTACAGGGAAGCGTTCTTAGGGTACCTTCCAGTGTGGTTTAGAGGGAAAATGGGCTATCAGAGTTGGTGGTGGGATACTGGCTACTCAGGGTTTCCAGACAGAAGGGCTGCGCTCTTTCCTCTGTATGCCTCATTGCCCTCACCATGCTTTTCCCGAGGGGGGTGATTGGGACGGATGGAGCAAGAGAACAAGGATCCCAGGATGGTGTTCATTTAGCATGCCGGGAGTCCGCCCAAACCATCAGAAAATACAGTGGAGTAGAGTGCAGTGTCTCTACTGTAACCACCTCTTTTGGGAGAGGCAATACTCTGCTTTTTTCAGCTCCATGGGACCCTGTTTAATTAGAGCTGAAATCAGAATAAAGCGGAGAAAAGGTGAAAGCAATTCTCATTGTATTGTCATGAAGACAGCCCCCTGGATTCTCTGAACATCTTTTTTGCTGCTCATCTCATGCCTGAATCCCATTCACATTGGTGATCGCTGCTCACTCTGCACAAATGGGAAACTTGCACAAATCAAGCAGTTATCAAATGGGAGATATGTGCAAGTTTCCCCACGTTTGTGCAAATTTCCTAATTTGCACAACTTTCCTCCATAGGCTAAAATGGGGCTGATTCAGACTATAGAGGAAATTTGCACAAATTTGGAAACTTGCACAAATCAAACTGGGAATTGGGACTGAGACGAATATTTTGGGTAGACACAGGAGCAAAAATGAAATTCTCTATACAATATTGGGGACTGGAAGGGAAGTGAACATTTATGAAAGGGCTGTAGCGCAGTAGCAGAGAAAAAGCTTTCCATCAAGGTCCCAGGTTCAATCACGAGGTAGGCATAGGAAGTAGTCCTTTCTGAAACTCCGGACCACTAGCGGAAGTATAGACAATATTAGCTAGATGGATCAATGGTCTGACTCAGTGTGAAGGAACTTCTTATGTTCCATCCTAGCTGACTATAATACTAGAGTCAACAAAGTTCTTTGGGCTTAGAAATTTGTGCCTTGGTACTCATGTTTGTAAAGAAGGAGCTGGGAAATTTCTATTCACCTATATTTCAAAAACACTGTGACAGTTCCATCATCCTTCTTTTTAAAAGGCTAAGCCAAGGCCATTTCTACACCAGCCTGATAGTCCGGGCTGGTCACGGCTGAGTTCCTGTGTATCCAAATGATACACACCGACTCCTGGCGGCAGTGGGGACAAGCACAGGTTTTCCCAGGGATAAAGAAACCCTGGGAAAACCTGGTTCTTCCTGCGGTCTCGGGATTGTCCCAAGACTGTGGGAGGTGTGGGCACCTGTCCTGCCTGGTGCTGCACTTACTTGCGAGTAACTGCAGCACCAGAAATGGGCACGGAGCCACACAGTGCAGCTCCATGCCCATCAGGGTAGGGGGTGACAGCAATTTTGCCACCCTTGGGATGGCAGGGAGGGGGACTGGGGAGCAGTTTCAGGATTTTCGTTTGTTTTTTTTAAACTCACATTTTAAAATGGAGTGAGGCCTCACTCTTGCATGACCAACCCCACTGCTTCAAAAAAATTAAAATGTCACCCACACTGTCCCTGGACATGGTGCAGGCATGTGGACCCAGGGGGAGGATCTCCCGAGATTCTCCCCCCTCCCTCCAGGAAGGCCGGGAGGTGTAGCAAAGGAAGTAAAGAATGCTCCCAAAGCAAACTTCAATCTATTGAAGTGGCAGGAATGTGTATGCAAGAATGACATAGAATCATAGAATCACAGAATAGCAGAGTTGGAAGGGGCCTACAAGGCCATCGAGTCCAACCCCCTGCTCAATGCAGGAATCCACCCTAATTGCTACACGTAACAAGTAGATCTGGAGGAGAGTGTTTAGAACCAGGCAGGAGTGAATGACAGTTCACTACAATAAAGAACCTTGAAAATGTTATGCTCCTGAGAGGTACCTTTTCAGGGTTTTTGTTCTGTCGCTGTTGTGGAATACAAGGAATACAGAGTAGCCATTTCTGAAGAAAATTTCCAAAGCAAGCTCCTGTGGGGACAAACCAATTGCAGCATTGTGAGTTTACATGGGGAAGGGGAATGCATTTTTTCTCCTAAGGGGTTTTCAATCTAAAGATTGTAAAAGTTTTAAAAATTCAAACCATCCCAAGTCAGCCGTATCCAGCAGATGATTCCAATCACATTTAAGCCCCATTCTGAGTTAATTAGCAAACCTGGGTGATCCACAATACAGACTTCTCAGGTGCCATTAAGACTATCTAAGAGCTCTGGGATCTGTCCGTGTGCTGCTTCCCTAAGGAATAATCTGATAGCAGGGAGCCCCTGACTGTGAGGTTTTCTTTGATTCCGGGGTTACTTGAGCCACTCAGGCAGCCCACTCAGGCTCTCCCAGACTTGGGGCTCTGCTGCAACAGCAGCACCAACTGAGTCTGCTCGCTTGGCTTCTTCTCACACTGCAGCTGCCGAAGGGTCTGCACTGCCAAAAAATGTTTTGGGGTTGGGGGGAAATTCAAAGAAAACCCAGCATGCTTTCCTTTGGCTTGAAGAAAGCAGGACAGTGTGCCAAGACTTGAATTTTATTTTGCCTTCTTGTTAAATCAACAGTTTGCTTCAGTTCTTCTATCAATGTTGCATGAGTCAGTATAGAAAGCACCTAAATTAGCACACCCACCTAACCAAATAATGCTTTGCAATCAGGAGAACTGAACCCAAATGGAGCCATGGCCAATTCATTCCAAAATTTAGAGAGGAGATTGGCTCAGATGTTTTTGCCCAGAATGCAGCCCCTGGGTTTCCTTCTGGTTGCAGCACCATTGTTTCTGCCTCTGCCATTGGCTCTGGATCAAAAGGTGGAGACATTCTGTAGCATTGCCCCTATGCCATAATCCTTTGTGCATTTGCCAGTAGTAGTACCCTCTACTAAAGGAAACATCCATGTTAACAGCTGATTCCTACCTGAAGAAGAAAGCGCATTGGTTGGATCTCTTTAATGTCACTATATGAATAGCAGGAACATGTAGGCTGTCCCATGGTCTGATCTTTGTGGCACAAGGTATAAATGAATGCATCACTGATGCTAGAAGAAGCAACATGAAATGTGCATTAGGCAAGGTTAGAATCTCTCTCTCTCTTCTCCATTTTCACTCTATGCACAATCAAAGATGGCCAGAGGTGTTGCTATAGTAGGGGCAGGGGGAAGGTGCCCCCCCACCTCACCCCCCCCAAATATATATCTCCTTCTTGTGTTAACTACTAGCAAGAGTGACCCGGTGCTGCCGTATTTGCCTGGGCTGTCCCTCTTCTCAGTGAATCCTGAAAGAAGTCTGACTTAGAAGAGGCTTCCTAGGCTAGTACTGGGCACACACACTGGATGCACATACACAGTATGTTTCTCACTGGCTGGGATAAGACAAGCAGCGAGGCAGCGCATCCTTACTCCGCCTTACTGCCAAATATGGACTTGATCTGGACCACCTACACTTGCACAAGATCCAGGTTTCTACTCTGAGGTTGGGCACCCAGCATGGACATCCATAGCCTATTGGATTTGTATTGTTTAAGGGAGACCACATACTGCTCCTGCACAGAACAGAAGCTGTGGCCAGAAGCTGGGAGGCTTCATAGATTTTAGAAAGACAAATGCTTCTGTGTTATGTGCCAGATAAGTGGGGTGGGAGGCAGCCAGGTGACTGGCTGGCTGCAGCCTAGGTGGTGATGGTGGTGGTGTGGCTTTGTGTGTGTGTGTGTGTGTGTGTGTGTGTGTGTGTGTGTGTGTCTGGGGTAAGAGTGGCCTAAGTATGTGGGGTGCATTTCTGCCTGGAGTGAGTGTGAGGTGTATAGATTTCTGAGTGGAGTGAGTGGACTGCACTGCACTGTTTTGCACTCACAAGATTAATTGATACAGTTTTCTTCTCTGTGCAGTAGGCACTGTTGCTGGAACTGAAAAAAGTGTTTTTGTGTGGTTGTGCGGAATCATCATCATCATCATCATCATCATCATCATCATCAATAGCAGCAGCGGTGGCTGTGTCCACAGGACTGGTGGGATAGAGACCAAGGGGTCCACCAGTGGCAGAGCAGTGTTCTGAATCCTATATGACAGAATAGGGAAACTGAAGCCCTTAAACTTTAAGATCATGAGTGCAAAGCATGCAGGGGCGTTAGAATCCACACAATCATACAAAAAGCACCCCTTTCCATCACAGTCTCTGGTTCCAGCAACAACTCCTATTTTCATATTTACAAATTTTGGAAAGGTTTAAATTAGATAAGAAAACTTGTGGTTTTGAACAAACAAAGTCAGAATTTGAAAGGGCATTGTGTACAAATGATGAGCATGTTACTGGAAAAATTTATAAACTTTTGTTGAAGTTTGAGATGGAGGATGAACAAGTAAAGGATTGTATGATAAATGGGGTCAAAACTTTGGATATAATATAACAATAGAACAATGGGAAAATATGTGGTTAAAAGGCCTAAAATTTACATTAAGTTCTAGTCTTAAAGAATTTTTTTATAAGATGATATATAGATGGTATATGTCTCCTTCGAAATTGCCCAAAATGTATAAAGGTGTCTCGGGAACTTGTTGGAAGTGTGA
The DNA here is from genome assembly GCF_023053635.1 of Elgaria multicarinata webbii. NCBI lineage: Eukaryota > Metazoa > Chordata > Lepidosauria > Squamata > Anguidae > Elgaria > Elgaria multicarinata. Next base: position 1,599,744 of record NC_086175.1, read on the forward strand.
AGAACAAGAAGGAAGAACAAGATGGTGGACTTGCAAAAAAGTGAAAAACAAATTCATTCTCTAATTCAGAGGATATTAAAGACCAATATACAACTGAAGCCAGAATATTTCCTTTTGGGCTTAATGGATGATCAGATGAAGAGAAACTATGGGACTTTATTCTTATATATGACAACAGCAGCGAAATTATTCTTTGCACAAAAATGGAAAGGCTCAATATTGCCTACAACGGATGAATGGCTATTGAAGATGGTGGAGTTGGCGGAGATAGCAAAACTTACGTCAACAATTAGAGAAAAGTCAACATCTATGTTTTTAACTGAATGGAAACCTCTAATAGACTTTTTGCAGGGATTAGAAAAAAATGATCTGTTTATCTGTGGATTCAATGATTAAGAAGAAAACTTTAAGATAAAAGAAAGGGGGATTTTGATTATTGTAATTATAGAGTAAGAGAAGTTATGGTCACTTATTTTTGCTGTGGAGAAAATTGGAAGTCTATCTTAACATTGAATGTTTTTTATGTGTTATGTGTTTTTTAAACTTTTTATGTCTTTTTTATCTTTCTTTTGTATTGTGTGTTTGTAAGTTGGTTGTGTTTTGAAATAATAAAAAATATATACAGAAAAATGTATAAAAATCAATTTTATGCATTCCTACTCAGAAGTAAGGAGGAGTGGATTATTCAGGAGTAAGCATGGGTAGCAAGTTATGAGAGCATCCACAATCCACCCCTTTGCATCTAGTGGTAGTAGTACTAACGATGATGATCCATACAAAGCACTCCTTTGGAGCCACATTTTTTTTCATTTCAGCAATGTGCCTGGTGACAAGACCGGTGGTGAATTGGGATTGTAATTTCCCCCAAATCTGCTGCAATTGCAAGCATCTTTGAACTATACCACCCCCACCCACCCCCACAATCCATTACGAAATCCCCAAGCATGCTGCTAATCAGTACGTCAGAGCAGGGAAAGGAGGAATACAGAAAACATAGCCAGAGCAGCAGACAACTCTCTGCTGTCACTGGTGGAGGAGATGAAATTTAAAACCACAGCCTCATGGATATTAGCACAATTATTAACCACAGTTGTGTGGTTATGAACACAGAAGATGTGAAAACTGCAGTGGAATTATCTCCTGGACAAATGTTTGTCCGTTTCTGTCTTGCATGCTGTGACACCCACCCTCCACTGGGTTTACTTCTGGATCACTTTACTGCTTTTATGACTCCAAAGGACCCAGCTCAGGTGCGCTCGTCAGGGCTAGAGATGCCAACTCTGTCGCTGTGGCGCACCTACTTCCGCTGAGGCCCCCACAGCAGCCCAGATCAGCACCCTTGACCCAACCTTCTCCCTTCTGCTGCCACCATATGATTACCTGCACCCTTCCCCAGGTACTCCAATGTCCACACCAGGTTTAAATGAACGTTATTTATTTAACAAGTTTATTTAACATGCAGGTTCAAAGCTTATTGGTTTCTCTCCGTGACAAGCGTGTGGTTTCAGAGCACAAAGCGTAATGGTCACTTAAATGTTTCACAATATACAACTTCAAGTACTCCTACCTACTCTGCCCCTTTCTAAACTACACTGTCCTCTTTCCCACACTCTAATCCATCAAAACGACAAACACGCAGAACCCTTCCTCTCTCTGTCCCTCATAAAATCTTCTCATCAGTTCTCACTACATGCCTGACAGAAGCAGCCTATAATATATCACAGTCCTCCGACTCCTCCCCTTCTCACAGCCAATCCAGACGCTCCACACAAACATCCAATCAGCACTCTCCTTCCATCCAGCACTCATTCCCCCCTCTATGGTTCATACTTACCAATCTGCAACAACCATACAGTGAATACTTACTTTAAACTCTGCAAATCGTAATAAATTCTTATACTTTATACTTTATAACATAGACATAAGCAGTAAGACATCACACATGCGCTTTCATGCACGCACACGGCATAGGAATGGCTGGCTATGGCACTGCAGAAAGGGCATGTTCTGCCAGATCAGTAAACTTAGGGCAAATGGGTTCCCCAACATTGTGAAATAGACCCAATTATTGAACAGCTTTTCACAGGAAAGAAATGACTCACCTGGATAAGCAGTGCCTTGTGCAATAAACCTCCTCCAGGTGGGACAAAGTGAAATGCTTGCAGATGTAAAAATATTTTTGGCCAAAGAGAAGCACCCCTTCCAGCGCCATCTGCCCCTGAATGATCACCACCGATTGTCTGTATGCAATCTAAAGAAGGACACAGACAAGGCATGTCAGCTTCATAGTTGCAACAACTTTTTACACATTGTCCAATATTTCATAGATGAAAATAGAGACACCTTTATACATCTACATCAAGAGCCACTGCCTGAGCATTACCAATTCCTGAAGGCTGTTTCTTGTCATCATTTTTGTGAGGTTCCAGATGGAGATCTCCTTGTGCTAACTATCAACAAAAAGGCATTCTGCAGCTACCCCATCTTTCTTCCTTAACTTACTTTTCTGGATTATTATTTTTTTTAAAAGAAGAAAAGATGGAAGCAGTGGTGGGAAAGCATGGGGAGGCAACGTTGTAGAAGCCATTGTCTGGGCCCTGTAAAAAATTCAGTTGCACAATAAAAGCCTCGTCTAGAGGCATCACTGTTCTGCGATATCCTACCCTGCGCTGGCTTCAATAGCAGGGTGTGTTAGAAAACTATAATAGTTAATTTCAAAACTGACCTGATCATAGTTAGCTAAGTTTTAACTGGGTGTTGTATGGATGTGTTTGATTTGATGTTTTATTTATAACTAGTGAAAAAGCCCATCATATGACAGGTGTATTATTTTGTTAGGACTTCTTTGAATACAATGTTTTTGGTATACACTTTTCTAAGATTTTGAACCAACTTCCCCTGTTCTTTTCCATCAATAATATTTAACTTTATGTCCTCAGACCGTCGGACTCTGGACATTGCCACATACAGTTGTCCATGGGTAAATACTGGTTCAGGCAAATAAACGCCTACCTTTTCTAACGTCTGTCCTGTTCTGGGGGCATATTCACAATTTTGTAATTAAAATATTGCTCACATGTGTACTCGAAGAAACTCAAAATATAAATGAGGCGAGTAAACCTATTAATATAAGTAAGCACAAATTAACACGAAACGTTAAAGTAAAAGCCTTGCTAACATTTTTATAACTGGTGAGGAGGTTAGCCTTCTATCAAATTTACCCTCATGAGACAAATTAGTTACTGAGAGAGGGTTTTGGCCCGTCTGCTAGGCCCAAAGGTCCTGGCAGTTACTTTTCTGGAACTTCCCTAGAAGGCCACAGTTCCAAGAAACGTCACTAGATGGCGCCAATGAGCAAAAACTATAACTGGTGAGGAGGAGAACTCTGGCATTTTGTATATAGGATTCTGTATTTTATTATTGCTAGCCACCCTGATCAGTAATTTTAGTGGAAAGATGGTGTAAAGAAATCCACTTTTTTATGAGGTAAAATTTTAACTGTTATGTTTTGTTTCAATGACTGAAGGGGTTAACTGTAGAAGAAGAAAATGTGTGCCTAATAGTGTGTGGGCAGAGTGTCCATTGCTGTTACCATTGAGAGGTGAATGTGTTGTCAGGTTTCTGTCTTGTGTGAGCAATACTTATTGGGACGAGAACAAATTAGACACACAGGCATAACTGGATAATAATTTGGCAACAACTTTATTGACTCACTCAAGAACATAAGTAGTGCCCTGATGCTGGATCAGACCAAGAGTCCATCTAGTCCAGCACCCTGTTCACACAGTGGCCAACCAGCCATCAGCCAGGGACCAACAAAGCAGGACATGGTGCAACAGCACCCTCTCACTCATGTTTCCTAGCAAATGGTGCACACAGGCTTACTGCCTCGAATACTGGTGATAGCACACAACCATCAGGGCTAGTAGTCATTGATAGCCTTTGCCTCCAGGAATTTATCCAACCCCTTTTTAAAGCCATCCAAATTAGTGGCCAACACTACATCTTGTGGTAGTGAATTCCATAATTTAACTATGTACTGTGTGAAGAAGTACTTCCTTTTATTTGTCCTGGATCTCCCATCAATCAGCTTCATGGGATGATCCTGGGTTCTAGCATTTTGAGAAAGGAAGAAAAATGTCTCCCTATCCAAATTTGCCACACCATGCATAATTTTGTACACCTCTATCATGTCTCCCCTCAGCGTCCTTTTCTCCAAGCTAAACAATCCCAGCTGATGTAACCTTCACTCATAGGGAAGATGCTCCGGCCCCTTAATCATTTTAGTTGCCCTTTCTGCACTTTTTCCAGTTCTATGATAACTTTTTTTAGATGTGGTGACCAGAACTGTACATAGTATTCCAAGTGTGGTCGCACCATAGATTTGTATAAGGACATTTTCATCAAGCTGTCCACCACAATCCCAAGATCTCTCTTGTTTGGTCACCGCCAGCTCAGATCCCATTAGGTTATACTTGAAGTTGGGTTTTTCTCCCCCAACATGCATCACCGTACACTTGCTTACATTGAACCACATCTGCCATTTGGTCACCCACTCTCCCAGCTTGGAGAGATCCCTTTGGAGTTCTTCACAATCCTTTTGTGTTTTAACAACCTTAAATAATTTGGTGTAGTCAGCAAACTTGGCCACTTCACTGCTCACTCCTAATTCTAGATCATTTATGAACAAGTTGAAAAGATTTGGTCCCAATACCAATCCCTGTGGAACCCCACTATTTACTTCCCTCCATCGGGAGAATTGACTATTTATTCTTACTCTCTGATTTCTGTTCTTTAACCAGTTACTGATCCATAAGAGGACCTCTCCTCTTATTCCATGACTGCTAAATTTATTCAGGCGTCTTTGGTGGGGAGCTTTATCAAAAGCCTTTTGGAAATCCAAGTAAACAATGTCCACCAGATCACCCTTGTGTACATGTTTGTTGACATTCTCAAAGAATTCTAGTAAGCAGTCACCTCTCTGGTAGATGGGAGAACACCCCCATTGGCATATATAGTATTATGGAAAACATAGGTGGATGGATAAAGAGATTTAGTCCTGGGGGCCCATAAATTAAATTGAATTTAATTGAATTTAAATGGAATTAAAGTATATCAATCAATGTTAAATCCTATATCGTGTGTGTGTGTGTGTGTGTGTGTGTGTGTGTGTGATAGCTCCTCTACACTTGTGCATTCACTATTTATTAAGGCATATCCAATAACACCCGAAAGACAAAACATGGAGAGAGGTTTTTTTGGCAGGGATGGGTAAATAGTGACTGTCCCAGTTATAGAGAAATAGTAGAGTTGATTGTTTTTCTGTGACCACTACCACACCTCCAAAAGTCCTCAGAGAGAAGTGGGGACTATTAGGTTTCTACTGAAAGAAAGTGACAGAATTTTCTCCAAGATAATCCATTTATTTCTTGGAATATTTCCATCTACAATGAGATCCCCAAGATGGTGAATATACATACAGTGGGAACTTCATAGAATAGTAGAGGGTGATGAACATTTTGTGTATGTATGTATTTTTATTACTATTATATCCTGCCTCGGCTTACAAAATCCTTTCCATTTTATCTTTGTAACAACCATGTTAGTCTGAGAGTCAATGGCTATTTCTACACCTGCCCTTTCCCCCCGGGATTGTCCTGGGATCATCCCTGTGCATCCAAATGACACACAGGGGATCCCAGGAGCAGGCAGGGACAATCCCTCCATTTTCCTGGGATAACCCTTAGGTGTAGAAAGGGCCAATGACTAACCCAAAGTGACCCAATGAGCTTTATGAACCCGGATCTCACAAGTCCCAGTCCAGCACTCTAATCACTACACCACACAAGCTCCTTGCGTCTTTCAAGGGATGAAGAAAAGCAATGAAAAAGGACCCTAGGCTCAGCATTCTTAGCCCTCAGTTTCTGAATCTAGCAATTAGTACTAGGTGTATAGTTCCTGATTGTGGAATGAGATCTTTCAGTGCACTACCAATTGGCAGACCATGGTGATCTCTTGTTGATGGTAATGAATCCAGCCTCCCACTTCTACCCATCAGGAGGAGGGGCTTTGGGCACACCCCATATTCCTCAGTGTAGTCAGAGCCAACATATTATTTGGGTTGGCTACAAACTGATTAATCTGCATATACAGCAGTACTTTGGCAGACCACTACAGCTTACCACAGGAACCAAAATCAAGCATTTCTAACAGCTAAAAAAATGGCTACAAATGGAATTACCTGGCAAGATCCATCTGCTACCCACTATCTTACCAAAATATGAACATTTCTGTCTTTTCTGTATGAGCTTCACCACACCAGTGATTTATCGCACACTCACCAGTCCTGATATGTGGTTTTGAGGGGGGGGGGAAACAAAGAAAAACATAAAGAGAACCCCCCCACAAAACCACCAAAAAAAAAAACCCAACCAAATAATCTTATTTTCCCTTAAGACATCCTCATATAGTTGTGTACTTCAGACAGGACAGGACAAAGCAAAGGCAATTCTACTATAATCAAAAAGGAAAAAACAAAGCAGAAATAGACAATATGGATGGAAAGGAGCCCCTAGAGGTTGATTGTTGGTTGTTGTTGGCCTCCCAGTGACCTCAGTCTGTTTCCTGACTTGGAGCTGAGCAGAAGCAGGGAAGAGCAGCTGGCCCAGATCAAGTAGAAGCTACAAAAGTAAGCCAGATTCCCAGGGAGCGAGCGAACAGGAAGAGCAAACAGGAGTTTGACAGGGGGAGTTCGGCAGGGGAGGCCAAGGGGGAGGCCTCTAAGAAAAAAAAAGACGGGGGAAAAACAAAGAAAAACATAAAGAGACACCCACCCACCCACAAAACCAAAAACAACAACAACAACCACCACTACCACCACCACCACCAAAAGATCTTACTTTCCCTTAAGACATCCTCATGTAGTTGTGTACCTTCAGAGAGGGCAGGACAAAGCAAAGGCAATTCCACTATAATCAGAAAGGAAAAAAAACTAAAGCAGAAATCGACAATATGGATGGAAAGGAGTCCCTAGAGGTGGTGACCTGCAAAGGGTGTGCAATGTTCGTGTTTCTGCCTGAGCTCAACATGGCGTACACCTGCAACAAGTGCAAGCTGGTGGCACTTTTGGAAGAAAAAGTGAGAGGACTTGAGCAGCGAGTGTCCACCCTCCAAGGAATAAGAGAAGACGAGGAGTTCTTAGACCGAACGGTGGAACTGCAACAGCAACAAGAAGCACATGAGATTGAAGAGTAACAGCCATCTGAAGCAGAAGTGGAGTATGCTGAGGGGAGGAAAGCCAATGAAGAGGAAACTCCCTGGAAAAGAGTGACAGTTAGGAGCAGAAGAACTAGAAAGCATTCTGCACCTGTGGAACCATTAGAGTTAAGCATCTGTCAGGGATGCTTTAGGGTGGATTCCTGCATTGAGCAGGGGGTTGGACTCGATGGCCTTGTAGGCCCCTTCCAACTCTGCTATTCTATGACTCTATGGTTCTATGAACCACTTTCAGCTTCTGGAGGATGAGACTGAAGGACAGTTTGCAGAGGAAGAAGTACAGGAGACACCGTGCAACAATGAACAAGAGGCAGAAGGTAGGTCAACCAAGAAGAAGAGAAGAGTAGTCGTTGTGGGAGACTTCCTGCTGCGTGGGATTGAAACCCAAGTATGTCGTGAAGACCCATGTACTCGCCAGGTGTGCTGTCTCCCTGGAGCACAGATTAGAGATGTGACTGAAGGGTTACCGAAGCTCATAAAGCCCATGGACACATACCCCTTTCTTCTCATCCATGTGGGAACAAATGTTGTCGCCAAGCAGAGCTACGAAGAAATCATTTCAGACTTTGAAGCTCTGGGAAGGAAACCGAAGAACTTTGGGGCCCAGGTAGTTTTCTCATCCATCCTCCCGGTTCTTGGAAGAGGATTAGAAAGGGAAAGAAAAATACTCCGGATGAACGACTGCCAACGAATGTGGTGCCGACGTGAGAGTTTTGGATTCTGGGACCACGGGCTACTCTACTTGGAACATGGACTGCTGGCAAGGGATGGGTTGCACCTCACAAGGGCTGGAAAGAATGTGTTCGGCGACAGCATGAAGAACTTGATCAGGAGGGCTTTAAACTGAATCTTACGGGGGCGGGAGACGTAAACCTCGAGGCAACAATGGATGAAGGCCAATGCACCACAGTACAGAGAACAGCTTCAATAGTGCCCCAAAATAATGTCCGCAACAATGTAGGAACAAAGCCAGACTATAAAACACATGGTCTTCGATGTCTATATACTTATGCCCAGAGCATGGGAAACAAACAGAATGAACTTGAATTCTTATTGCATGAAGGCAAATACGACTTGATAGGTATAACTGAAACTTGGTGGGATGACGCCCATGACTGGAATATAGCAATTGAAGGATATAACTAGTTCAAAAAGAACAGAAGAAATAGAAAGGGAGGTGGAGTTGCACTATATGTTAAAAATACCTATCCCTGCACAGAAATACAGGCGGATGAGACTGGGAGCCCCATCAAGAGCATCTGGATTAAAATAAATGGGGCAAGGAATAAAAAGAACATGATAATCGGAGTCTACTACCGACCACCCAATCAAGGAGAAGACGAGGATGAAACTTTTGAGAAACAAATTGCCAGTGTTTCAAGGAAGTGTGATGTAGAGGTGATGGGGGACTTCAATTACCCTGATATCTTTTGGGAGACCATTACTGCCTAAAGCGGCCCTTCCAAGAAATTCCTGACATGTGTGAGGGATAACTTTCTCCTACAGAAAGTGGAGGAAGGAACTAGAGGATCGGCAATCCTTGACTTGATATTGACCAATAGGGATGACTTAGTGGATAAAGTGGCAGTTACGGGAACTCTGGGGGAAAGTGACCACGTCATACTTGAATTCTCATTAAGGAGACAAAAGTTGAGTGTAGCCATACACATACTCTGGATTTTAGGAAAGCTGATTTTAATAAACTCAGAACTATGATAAGTAAGGTCCCGTGGCAAATCAGCCTAATGAGAAAAGGAGTGCAGGATGGGTGGGAGCATTTTAAAAAGGAAATTTTAAAGGCACAGTTACAAACAATTCCAACAAGGAGAAAAGATAGAAGACAACAGAGGAATCCAATGTGGCTCCACAAAAAGCTTATTGATGAACTGAAAACAAAAAGGGATACATATAGGAAGTGGAAGGAAGGCCAGGCTACAAAAGAAGAGTACAGACACGTGGCGCAGAAGTGCCGAAATGGCGTCAGGAAGGCTAAAGCTCAGAATGAGCTGAGATTAGCGAGGGATGCTAAAAGAAATAAAAAGGCTTTCTTCAGATACGTGAGTAGTAAAAGACAGAGGAAAGAAAGGGTGGTTCAACTGCTTAATGAGGATGGCAAATTGATAACAGATGACAAAGAAAAGGCTGAAGTGCTCAATTCCTACTTTGCCTCAGTCTTCTCCCAAAAGGGGGTCTATGACCCCCCCTGGAAAAGTGAAGCAGAAGTTGAGGGGGCAGGATTGCAATTTGAGATTGATAAACAAATGGTCAAAGAACACCTAATTTCCTTGAATGAGTTTAAATCTCCAGGGCCCGATGAACTGCATCCAAGAGTAATGAAGGAGCTAGCAGAAGAACTCTCAGAACCTTTGTCTATTATCTTTGCAAAATCATGGAAGACGGGTGAGGTGCCGGACGACTGGAGGAGGGCTAACATTGTCCCTATCTTCAAAAAGGGCAAAAAGGAGGAACCTGGGAACTACAGACCAGTCAGTCTGACATCCATCCCTGGGAAAATTCTGGAGCAGATTATAAAGAAGTCAATCTGTAAACACCTTGAAATCAATGCGGTGATCACTAGAAGCCAACATGGATTTGTCAAGAACAAGTCCTGTCAGACAAATTTGATCTCATTTTTTGATAAGGTAACCTCCCTTGTGGACCGTGGGAATGCTGTGGACATCATATATCTTGACTTCAGCAAAGCTTTTGATAAAGTACCACATGACATTCTGATTAACAAACTAGCTAAAAGTGGGCTAGATGGAACAACTATTAGGTGGATTCACAGTTGGCTACAGAATCGGACTCAAAGAGTACTTATCAATGGAACCTTCTCAAACTGGGGAGAGGCAACGAGTGGGGTACTGCAGGGCTCAGTCCTGGGCCCAGTGCTTTTCAACATTTTTATTAATGATTTGGACGAGGAGGTGCAGGAAACGCTTATCAAATTTGCAGATGACACAAAATTGGGTGGGATAGCTAATACCCTGGAAGACAGAAACAAACTTCAAAGTGATCTTGATAGGCTGGAGTGCTGAGCTGAAAACAACAGAATGAAATTTAATAGGGATAAATGCCAAGTTCTACATTTAGGGAATAGAAACCAAATGCACAGTTACAAGATGGGGGATACTTAGCTCAGCAACACTACAAACGAGAAGGATCTTGGAATTGTTGGAGATTGAAAGCTGAATATGAGCCAACAGTGCGATATGGCTGCAAGAAAGGCAAATGCTATTTTGGGCTGCATTAATAGAAGTATAGCTTCCAAATCACGTGAGGTACTGGTTCCTCTCTATTCAGCCCTGGTTAGGCCTCATCTAGAGTATTGCGTCCAGTTCTGGGCTCCAAAATTCAAGAAGGACGCAGTCAAGCTGGAGCGTGTTCAGAAGAGGGCAACCAGGATGATCAGGGGTCTGGAAACAAAGCCCTATGAAGAGAGACTGAAAGAACTGGGCATGTTTAGCCTGGAGAAGAGAAGATTGAGGGGAGACATGATAGCACTCTTCAAATACTTAAAAGGTTGTCACACAGAGGGGGGCCAGGATCTCTTCTCGATCCTCCCAGAGTGCAGGACACGGAATAACGGGCTCAAGTTAAAGGAAACCAGATTCCAGCTGGACATCAGGAAAAACTTCCTGACTATTAGAGCAGTACGACAATGGAATAAGTTACCTAGGGAGGTTGTGGACTCTCCCACACTAGAGGCATTCTATAGGCAGCTGGACAACCATCTGTCAGGGATGCTTTAGGGTTGATTCCTGCATTGAGCAGGGGGTTGGACTTGATGGCCTTGTAGGCCCCTTCCAACTCTGCTGTTCTATGATTCTTTGATTCTATGTCTGTAGGAATCTAGTTTGCTTGCTGGAAGCAGAGTGGCTATGTGGTCCATCACACTTCAAACTCCTTCAGAATTTACTCTGTACAAAATAATCTCACAATAACCTCACGTATCACATGGTAACTACAAGAATGAATTGTGAGAATGCAATATTAACTAGTAGCCAATTAATAGCCAATTAATTGGTCTAGGTAAAGTGTTTCCTGGGCTGTACTATTTTAGCAGTAATGCAGGTTGCAGGTGTGGGTCATGTCTGAATGCTTCCCCCACCCCTCCAATCCTTATATATAGAAAACTAGATGGTCAGGAAAGATGCTGACCTTTCTCTCTAACACTGAGTTTTCCATCTTCAGCCTCAAATCCAATCATAGCTTTAAAACATAATAAACTTTGTTTAGATTGCACCTCGGTACAGTAGGAGGTGTTTTCTTATTCTACTTCTCTGCTCCAGTTTTTTTTCCCACTTTTGTGAACTTTGACCCAATTATATTGTGCAAAACCAATGTTCCCCAATATCAATTAATCATACCTTTTCATCCAATACAAACTCTTGCAGGATTATTTTCCTTTCTGTGCACACCTCCAAAATTTCTTCTGAATGAAAACTTTCATCCAGGGCTGGAAAGAATGTTAGCTGACCAGAATCCCTTCCACTTTCTCCTCCATTTAGCATTGGCTCTTCTGCTTCAATACAAAAAGACAGGAACACTTTTAAAGCAAATAAACAGCTAATAGCAATACATTCTGCCTTGACATTACATACAGCCCTTCTCAGTCATTCTCCTCCCTGATATTTTACAGAGAAGCTCAGCTATAATGTCTTTGTAGCCTTTTGGTATTTTTGTTGGCATCATTATATTGTGTAATATAAATTGTTGTTCTCAGAAACTCTACCTGAGCAAGGTTTTCAGCAGGGAACAGCAGGACCCTGGTATTAGTATGCTAGACTACATAGACTACATAATCTAGAAATGCAGGTTGCTTACCTGTAACTGTAGCTCTTCGAGTGGTCATCTATGCATTCACACATATGGGCTCTGCGCCTGCGCTGAGACCTAGATCGGAACCTCCAATAGCTAAGCGACACGCTTTTGGGCGGGAACCCCTCCCCCACGCCACTGCGCATGTACCGTGGGTTCCCGCCCTTACCTCAGTTCATAGGAGTCTGACATCGTGCTCCCATAAACATGAATATAATTAATCAGTTTCAGATGTATCATAACACATGTATACAGTGCTCTAATAAAGAATAACATATGCCACCAAGCGGGGTTGGTGGGTGGGTTGTGTGAATGCATAGATGACCACTCGAAGAACTACAGTTACAGGTAAGCAACCTGCATTTCTTCATCGTGGTCTCTATGCATCACACATATGGGCGAGTAGCAAGCTGACATACCTTTGGAGGTGGGTTGGTGCATCATGTCCCAGCCTCAGAGCTCTTTAGGTTAGCTGTCATCTCAGGACTTCCGAGAGCACAGCTCTCCCGAAGGTGCAGTCCTGACGGGCTCGAGTGTCCACGTTGTAGTGCCTGACAAACGTGGATGGAGTAGACCACGTTGCAGCCTTGCAGACATCTGTCAGGGAGACTCCCCTGCTGAATGCAACAGATGTTGCTACAGCTCTAGTGGAATGAGCCTTAACTGACTGTTGCAGTTCCAATTTTGATAGAGAGTAGGCAAGATTAATTGTCTCTACAATCCACCTTGATAGTCTCTGGCACGAGACGGCCAAGCCCTTAGATGGCTCTCCATAACAAACAAATAACTGTTTAGTTTTTCTAAAACTTTCAGTCCTAGCTTTGTAGAAGGCTAGGGCTCTCCTTACATCGAGCGTATGGAGAGAAGTCTCGATTGCTGTCGTCGGGCTCGGGAAGAACGCTGGGAGAATAATGTCCTGGGAGGCATGAAAGTTCGACACCACCTTAGGTAGAAATGAAGGGTCAGTGCGTAAAACGACCTTGTCCCTATGAAACACTGTAAAAGGTGGGTCAATTCTGAGAGCTCTAAGCTCGCTTGCACGTCTCGCAGAGGTGATGGCTATCAGGAAAACTGTCTTAAATGATAAAAGTCTAAGGTCGGCTGTAGCCATAGGCTCGAAGGGTTTAGCAATCAGTGACTGTAAGACCACAGATAAGCTCCATGAAGGTACGACGTTCTTGATGGTCGGTATCGTATTCTTTAACCCCTTCAAGAATGTTTTCGAGAGGGGGTGTGAGAAGGGCGAATACCCTTCGACACCGTCATGGAACGCTGCTATCGAAGCTAGGTGAACCCTGATCGAGGACAGTCTTAGACCTTGTCGGTAAAGCGACAGCAAATATTCTAGTATTGTAGAAATAGGACATGAGATTGCTGGCTGATTGCTCTTTGAAGCAAAAATTAGGAATCTTTGCCACTTCTTGGCGTAAGATTTCCTCGTTGACGGTTTCCTCGATGCCATCAGTATTTGATCAACTGTTAAATTTACGGTACCGAGAGAGGCGTTGGGATTATCCTCCATGCCGTCATCTTCAGTGTGGATAAATCTGGATGCCGAACCTTGCCCCGGTGTCGAGACAAGAGGTTCGGTATCGACGGGAGCCTGATGTAAATTTGTCTCGATAGTCGAAGAGCATGTGGAAACCAGGCCTGTCTTGGCCACCACGGTGTTACTAGGATGCAGTCCGAATTGTCCATCCTGATCTTCGCTAGGACTCTTGTTAGGAGAGGAAACGGAGGAAAGATGTATAGGAGATTTCCTTTCCACGTTCTTGTGAATGCGTCTCCTAGTGAATTTTCTCCTTTTCCAGCTCTGCTGCAGAACCTGGAGCAGGCTGCGTTTCCCTCGGTGGCGAAGACGTCGACGGCTGGATACCCCCAGCATCGAAAGAGGTGTTCCCTGGTATCGACGTCGAGCTCCCACTCGTGGTCGGTGTGGAAGGACCTGCTGAGTGAGTCTGCGATGACATTGTCCTTCCCTGCAACATGAACCGCCACAAGGTAAGTATCCCTCTTTATACACCAATTCCATATTCTGGTTGCAGATCGAGTCAACGGGTACGACCTGGTTCCACCCTGTCTGTTGATATAACAGACTACCGTGGTGTTGTCTGTGGCTATCAGGACATTTCTGCCCTCGATGATCTGGGCAAAAGTCTTTATCGCATACTCCACTGCCAAGAGTTCTAGGTGGTTGATATGCTCTTCCTTCAACGAGGGGGGCCATCGCCCTTGTGCAGTAAGGTTGTTGCAATGGGCTCCCCAGCCTTCCATGGAAGCATCGGTAGCGATCGTTACCGAAGGCGATAGTCGTTGAAACGGGACACTTTCCAACAAATTCCCCATCGAGCGCCACCATTTCAGCGATGCCCGTACTTGTTTCGGGACGGAGAGAAAGGTTCTGTGAGCGTTGAGGCGAAGGTCGAACGTTCTCAGGAACCATCCTTGTAAAACTCTCATGCGAAGCCTCGCAAACGTGATGACGGCCGTAGTGGCTGCCATCAAGCCAAGTAGCCTTTGAATTGTCCAGGCTGAGTGTCTTGTTCGCTTCTCGATATCGACGATGGAGTCGTGAAGCGTCTTTGCTCTGGCCAGAGGAAGGAAAGCTTTGCCATCCAGGGATGATAAAGTCACCCCTATAAAGTCTATCTTCCTTTGAGGAGTTAGAATGGACTTCTCTTCGTTGACCCAGAGGCCTAACGAATTCAATAAGTTGAGGGTCGTAGATATATTGTCTCGTAGCGTGGATTTGTTCTCCGCTACCAGCAGCCAGTCGTCCAGGTATGGATAGATGAAAATTTGTTTTTGTCTTAGATGGGCGCAGACGACTGCCATCGTCTTCGTGAAGACCCTGGGCGCCGTCGAGAGTCCGAAAGGGAGAACGGAGAATTGGAATTGTTGAGTTCCAATGGCGAATCGCAGGTAAGGTTGATGTGACTCCCTGATCGCTATATGGAAATAAGCATCCCTCAAATCTACCACCGCGAACCAAAGGCCTGCGTGAAGGAGTTGGAGTACCGAAGAAACCGTTGTCATACGGAATTTCTTGGGGCTGATATAGTTGTTTAGATTTCTTAGGTCCATGATAGGTCGAAGACCGCCATCCTTCTTCGGGACCGTGAAGTAGCGGGAGAAGAATCCCTGGTTGATTTGATGTGGTGGCACCGGAGAGATAGCTCCCTTCGATAGGAGGGTCTGGACTTCGAGGAGAAGAGGTGCGGACGGTGCTGTTACTTTCGGTCCCGAAGGAGGAGGAAGGACATCGAATTCGATGGCGTAGCCCTGCTTGATGATAGTGAGCACCCAGGAGTCGGTTGTTATTAACTCCCATTGATGGAAATGGGGTGCTAGGCGGTTCAAAAATGGTGGTAGATTTGGGGCACGGGAGTCAAACCCGCTGTTTTTTGCTAAAGTCAGGTTGACGTTTATCCCCCTGGAATCGACTCTGGAAGGGTCTCTTCTTCTGCAACTGCTGTTGTTGTTGCCTAGGATGGGGTTGATAATATGGCCTGTTTTGGTATTGTTGGGCAGGTGGTTTTGTCCAACGACGCGGTTTATATTGTTGGGATGGTGCATTGAAACCCATCCTTCTAGCTGTCGTACGGGCCTTATAGATGGTATCTAGTGCCTCGTCCGTCTTGGAGTTGAAAAGTCCTTCCCCGTCGAAGGGTAGGCTTTCAATCCTGGCTTTGGTCTCAGTTGTTAAATTAGCAGACCTGAGCCAAGCGTGCCTTCTTAGGGCTACGGCGCCCATCATAGCCTTGGAGTGGCAATCTGTCTGGTGCCTCGCCGTGGAAAGTTGTTGCCTGGCTATGGCAGACGCTTCAGATTGAAATACCCTGGCTAATTCCCGTTTATCTTCTGGAAGGTGATCGCACAACGACCCTATCTTTTGCCAGAGAAATAATTGGTATCTGGCCATTGTTGCTTCATAAGTGGCTGCCCTGATGCCAAGCGATGAGGAAGAATAAATTTTTCTTCCTGTTACATCGAGCTTCCTGCCCTCTTTGTCAGTAGGTGCCGAATGGGTTCTTTGTGATCGTCCTTGTGCGGATTCCACAACTATGGAGTTGGGTTTTGGATGTTGTAACAGAAAACCCGCGTCCTTGACTTGAATCCTGTACATAGACTCTAATTTCCTAGAGTTAGGCTGATTAGTTGTAGGAGTCTTCCATGCTAGCTGAGCAGTTTGTATTAGCGTTTGAGGCAATGGGATGGCTACCGGTGTATTATCTTCGGTATGGAAGACATCATAGATTTTGTCTTGCACCTGGTCCTCCGGTTTTTGAATATCTAAACCTAGGGATTGAGCCATTCTTAGAACGTGTTCGGCAAATCTCCCAGAGTCATCTGACGGCGAAGCTGGGTCAGTTGAGTAGACCGCGTCTTCTGGTGATGGGATTGATGGAGCGATAGAGAGTGCCGATTCTGAATCAGAGGGATAGTCGTTATCTGGTGAAGAGGGCGCCTCGATTTGCTGTTGAATAGGCTGCAGCGCTTGATCTTGTTGTGGTGCTGGTCGATGCGGAGACGCATCGGCTCGACGTCGAAGGGTTGATGCTGGCGATGAATGGTGAGACAACGGTGGGGCCACTGGCATTCGACAAACCCTTGTTGGAGGCGGCGGATAAGCAAAATATGCCTCTGGGGGATATTGTAGCCTCCTTCCCTCGGGAAGGTAATCATGTGGCCGATAGCCTTCCCAATCATAGTACCTGTTTTCGGGTCTATAGTAGGCAACCTGGGAAGATCGATCCCAATCCGGCCTAGGAGACTGCTGCACCTCTATTGGAGCAGGTCTAGGAGTTCCAGGTCTAGGCACTTCGGCCGCCTCATCTGTTGTAGTGAGGCGTGCCGGGTCTCGTGTTGAGGCCGCTGAGGCCGAATCTCTGATTTCCCCCTCTGAGAGGCTCGGGGGCTCATGTTGTCTTCGCCTAGTGGGTGTCGATACCATAGACGGTATCGATGGCTGGTTCGGTACCGAAGAAGTTGCCGTCGCTGTCGGTAGCGAGGTCGGCACGGTACCGCTGGATTTTGATTTTCCAGAATGCCTCGGTGAGGACTTTTCCAGCCTTTTCTTCTTTTTCTTCTTCTTCTCCATTTCGGAGGATCTAGGAGTCCGGGCTTTTATTGAAAGTTTTTTAGCCGCGGAGCTCGCTAGTGACCGTCCTGGCGTGAGGGGTATCTCAGCCCTATAGTGCGCCACGGTCTCATCTCCCACTACGAACGAGGATATTTCAAGTTCAGTATCGGAGGTTTTTGTAGGTGGTTTGTCCATTTTGGCCTTCTTTGGCTCGGTAGCTCGAAGCGCCTTCTCCCACAAAATAGAGCGAAGTCTGTCTGCTCTATTTTTGCGCGTCTGCTTTGTGAACGCCATACAGTGGTGACACGATTGAACTTTGTGGCTTTCTCCTAAGCAGAGTACACACAAAGAATGCCCGTCCGTCGGCGGGAGTTTAGCCCCACAGGACACGCATTTACGAAATGGGGCCTTCACTGCCATTCGCCTCAGCTGAAGCGTTGGAAAATTTTGTACTATATCTACTAATATTTTTTATTTTATTTTTTATAGGAGAAAAAGAGAATAGTTGAAAGAGAGTAGAAGAAAAGGTAAGTATATAAATTCTTAGTCGAAGAGATTGAAATAGTTCTGGAGGTTAGAAACTAGCGTCTAGCACGATGGCGGACGGAAAAAAACTGAGGTAAGGGCGGGAACCCACGGTACATGCGCAGTGGCGTGGGGGAGGGGTTCCCGCCCAAAAGCGTGTCGCTTAGCTATTGGAGGTTCCGATCTAGGTCTCAGCGCAGGCGCAGAGCCCATATGTGTGATGCATAGAGACCACGATGAAGAACAGGGATAGGCAACTTTTTCTGGCCTGCAGGTGCATCTGCCATCCCCCCCTCCTCCCCAGCTCAGGAGGCATTTGCCTTTCAACCCCCCTAAGGAAATCTCTTTTCTGACCCCTGCCATTTTGGATTCTCTTTCCTCCCCCAGTCTCTTCTTACTCCCCCCCACCTGGGGTTTCCTTCTTACACCATGTTTCCTTCCCTTCTTCCTCTCTGACAATGTGCTCACCTGCCCTATGAAGAGAGACTGAAACAACTGGGCATGTTTAGCCTGGAGAAGAGAAGATGGAGGGCTGACATGACAGCACTCTTCAAATACTTAAAAGGTTGTCACACAGAGGAGGGCCAGGATCTCTTCTCAATCATCCCAGAGTGCAGGACACGGAATAACGGGCTCAAGTTAAAGGAAGTCAGATTCCGGCTGGACAACAGGAAAAACTTCCTGACTGTTAGAGCAGTATGACAATGGAACCAGTTTCCTAGGGAGGTTGTGGGCTTTCCCACACTAGAGGCCTTCAAGAGGCAGCTGGAAAAGCACCTGTCAGGGATGCTTTAGGGTGGATTCCTGCATTGAGCAAGGGGTTGGACTTGATGGCCCTATAGGCCCCTTCCAACTCTGCTATTCTATGAATCTATGATTCTATGATTGTACTCCCCCCACCCCACAATTCCCTTCCCTGCTGCCACCACTGCACTCACTAATGTTTCCTCTTCTTTCTCCCATCTCCAATTGGCTTTCCGCCACTGCTGGACTCACTTGGTTCTGCTGCCTCTCCCACACTGTGCTGCTTCTGCTTCTCCCGCATGTATTTGTGTGTGTCTGCAGAGCTTGCTCGTGCTCTCACTGCTGCCACTTCACCCACTCCTCTCCCCCACACCTGCTACTGTCATCTCCATGGTGCTGCCAACTTCCTACTTCCTAGCTGTGGAGGTACGGAGAAGTGGCAAGAGAGCAAGGGGGTGGGCATAAGATAGGGGGGCGTGAGCAAGAAAGGTGGGTGCTGTCAGGGGCCTTGGCAGGCACTGCTGCACCTACAGGTGCTGCATTGCCTGATCTAGAGCCATTCCAGGCTGGATTCAGGGCTGGTTTAGGGACCAAATCAGCCTTGGTTGCCCTGTTGTATTACTTTTCTTGAGAGGGATGGAGGGAGTGCAACCTAGATCTTACTTGATCCCTCTGCGACTTTTGGTATCACCAGAGCCACATCCATGCAATCTCTTTGCACAGTTTCCTGGGGTGGGAGTCAGGATCACTGTAGTCCAGTGGTTCTGTTCCTGCCCACAGAATCAGTCTCAGGGAGTGGAGTTAGGAGAGCGCACCTTGGCTCCCTGGAACTTGTGCTATGATGTGCTGCAGGACACTATTTTGACCTTAATGCTTTTCAGCAAGCTGTTACCAGTCTGGTCTGGTGGAGAATATAGCCTTGACACTGCTAACTGCAGCCTCTTTCCAACAGTAATTTACATGTTTGCTGAAAGTTATCAGGCCAAGTTTAATATGTTGTTCTTAACAAACAAAGCCCTAAAAAAAATTGGGACCAAGTTACTTTAGGGATTACCTCGCCCCTTATATCCCTGCTCAATCTTTGCAATCATCATTGGGTGCACTTCTAAAGGTGCCACACGCAGTAGAAGCAGGGATTGGCAACCATTTTAGGGTCCTTCGGCACCTTTGCAATTAGAGAAACTATCCTAGGCACAACCCTTTTGGTGGCTGGACATGCTGCAGAGGCAAGTATTGTCCTGTAGCTACCTGCCATCCTTATTTCCTAAGAATGTCTCTGAGTCCAACATGTGACTCAGAGGCATTTTTAAAATAAAATAAAATAAAGAAGTGGGAGGGGGTAGGCACTGGACGTACCCTAAGAAAGGTGTCCCAGAAAAAACTCGTGCCTGCAAGCATCATGTTGTCGATCCATGCAGCAGAGTGTCTAATGTTGCAGCACTCACCCTCTGGCATGCAATGCTAACTCTCAGCCCCCCGCATTTCTGAGATTTAGACATCTTCTCAAGACTCATCTCTTCACACTGGTCCTGTTCATGCAATCATGGGGGGAAGGGAGTGTAAATTTTCCCCAAAGCAGGGAGGGCTAGGAAATTTATTTATTTATTTATTACATTTTTATACCGCCCAATAGCCGAAGCCCTCTGGCCAGTTCCCAAAAATTAAAATCATGAAGAGCATAAAAACAACCAACAATCTAAAAACACAAATACAAAATACAATATAAAAAGCACAACAAGGATAAAACCACGCAGCAAAAATTGATATAGGTTAAAATATGGAATTAAAACAGCAAAGTTTAAAATTTAAGTTAATAGGTGTTAAAATACTGATAAAATAAAAAGGTCTTCAGCTGGTGATGGAAGGAATACAGTGTAGGCGCCAGGCAAACCTCTCTGGGAAGCTCGTTCCACAACCATGGTGCCACAGTAGAGAAGGCCCTCCTCCTAGTAGCCACCTGTCTCTCACTTCCTTTGGCAGGGGCTCACGGAGAAGGACCCCTGTGGATGATGTTAAGGTCTGGGCAGGCACATATGGGAGGAGGCGTTCCATAACACCTGCACCCACCACATAACTGTTGCCCCACAGAAAAAGTACCAAAACAAAGAAAAAAGAGAAGAGTTCCACTCAATACAGAAAAAGAGAGAGGTCCCTTAACCAGAACAAAAGAATCAAAAGATGCCAATGATGCATGAAAAAAGCTGTTGTGGGAAGTGACAACTATTTGTGATACACTTGATTATTACTGTGAACTTATAGATACAATAATGAATGCCAAACAGTCTAAGTCATGTATGCAACAGCGTAAGATAATAGTTACTCTGGATATTTATAGATACTTCATTTCTTCATCAGTTCACTCTTAACTCTTTAATTGCAGGCAGCTGGTCTTGAACTGGGTGATATCAAGGAAAGAATATACAGACGTTGGCAGCTGGTACAGGAAATGCCTGGTTGCAGCCGTGTCCCTCTAGTAGGCCTGAGGAAGACTGTGGACTTAGCAGAGAAACTGACTCATTACAGTTATAGAACTAGATCCATCCAGGGTGTCAGTGGCCAGTTCCAGGGCATTAGTGGACATTTTCTGTGTGGCCACTGTAGTTGCTGCCGCTAGAGTTTAAGAATAAAGGAATTCATCAATCCTATCAACAATTGCAAGCATGTTATTATTATTATTATTATTATTAATTTATATAGCACCATCAGTGTACATGGTGCTGTACAGAGTAAAACAGTAAATAGCAAGTAATAGCATGTATTAAGATCCTTTACTAACTTTAATTTCAGATTATGTGATTTACATCATTAAATGCCCTTGCTCTAATTATTATGTACGACAAACGTCTAGACCATTAAGAATCGGAATTTCAGTGAATAAAAGTAAGATTCACACTCAGAACATGGGGGCTCCTCTTACCTCACATTTTGTCCAACATCAACATACCCCCGAAGAGCTTAGATTTCTTTTTGTAGTGGAACGGGTCTCCCCCTCCCTTTACATCACACAGCTACTTTAAATTTACTTCTAAAAGGGGGAGGCTTTCTGGATTCACACAATTAGATCAGTAACTCTGGAGGGTTTAAACACATACCTGGACTTATCTGTCTTCTTGTGAATGTTTTGTAGTATTGGACTGCTGTTCTAGTAGTCTTTCTGGATTAGTATATTAGCACTGGATATATGCATGTATCAACAGATATCTTATTCAAATATTAACTTTGGGAGTTCACCCTGGAGTTATGGTTATAACATACTTATGTCTGTTCCTTTACATCGAGAGTTCCCTTGTCACTTACACCAGCATAAATCACTAACGTTGTGTTTGTTAATTATCTCAGACAGCTGCTCTTGATTCCACTATACAGGTAGTTCATTCCAAACTCCCATACTGAGCAGCTTTGGTTTTCTGTCTGACCTAGCTCGGGGAGATTTGGGAAGCTTTCTTAATGAGGTTTGCATGCCAGTAAATATTTTTCATAAGTTGGTTGTACTTCTTAGTAGATGGAGAAATGGCAAGAGTTTGCTTGTAGGCAATCCTTTTGAAATCCACTAATGGAAGGCACTTTTAGATTGCAGCCTCATAAGATAAATATATGGGCACCTTTTTACAGACAGTTACATCCTTAACTTTAGACCAGTTGCCTTTAATTACTACTAATAATGAAAAATTAGAAATAAATAATAAACAGGAATTAACATTTACAAATTGTTGCATCTTTACAGATGCTCATTAGAGGGAATACACAAAACAGTGTTTGTACTATACGTTGTTTCCCCTAACTGAAGGTATTTATAAATTTTAATTATTGTATTTATATGTTCACAGTAATTGTTCAGGATGTCTTAAATAGTTGTCACTTACCATAACAGTTTTTTCTTGTATCGTTGGCATCTTTTGATTTTTTTTTGTTCTGGTTAAGGGACCTTTCCCCCTTTTTCTGTTACCTCACAGAGCCTGGTGCTTTACTTAGCCATTCACAGCCTCCTCTTGTAGCGCCCACATATCCCAGCAGGCACTGCAGTGTGACTCAGCCTGTGGCAGCCTCCGCAGCTAGCGAAAGGGCCATGCAACCACAGAAAACATCCAGGGGGGCAAGGCAGGGGCTGGAAGTGGCAGTTGTTCTTGCCAGTGGACTCAATAGTCACTGTCATTTTTTAAATTATTTTTTGCTGAAATGGATCGAAATACCCACAAGATTCCTGCCACATGCCACGGGAACCACCATGGATGCCTGCTAGGCATCTTGGAGAAGATAGTTAGTGGATGTGCAAACTCTGTCCGCTGGGGGAGGGGGTTCATCCACCACACAGCATGGTAATGACCCATGGTGGGTTAGTGTCAGGGAATAGTTTCACCCCTGCTGTGGACCTACACAATAGTTCAAGAAGGATGCAGACAAGCTGGAGCGTGTTCAGAGGAGGGCAACCGGGATGATCAGGGTTGATGATCAGTCGATCCTCCCAGAGTGCACTTCCCTTAGTAAACACAAATATTAGGAACTGTTTCCAGATTCCTTCAAACTCATTTATTTTAGTTATACCTTTTCTCCACTTAATATTACAAGTCAGTTTATCATTAATAGCTATATCCCATACTTCTTTATACCATTCTTCAATAAGGTATTCCCCTTGAATCTTCCAGTTCCTAGCTACCATCAATCGTGCTGCAGTCAGCAAACTCGATATCAACTCTTTAGTTTCTTTTCCACATTTTATATCTTCAAATAGTGACAGTAATGCAATCTTTGGTGTTTGTTCTATTTTCATTCCCACTATTTCTTCAATTTCAAAAAACACCATCTTCCATAATCTTTGTACATATTTGCATTGCCACCACATATGTAAATACGTTCCTTTTTCCCCACAACCTCTCCAACAATTTGCTGAATGCTGCTCATTTATCTTATTCAATCTAATCGGGGTTAGGTACCACCTCCACAAAATTTTAAAATAATTCTCTTTTATTCTCACTGACATACTTCTCAACACTCTTTGTTTCCACAGTCCCTCCCAGCTCTGTCGCCCTATTTGTACCTTCAAATCTGTCTCCCCCTGCTGATCATTGTGACATCGCCAACCAGTAGGCCAATCCACTGCCTCTGCCTCCTCTCCTATTTGCATGTCCTCTCACAATTGGCTGAGTGAATATAGATGTTACACCTGTGACAGTTACACGTTCTGAAGAAAGGTAACTGCCAGGAGTTTCCACTAACCTCCTCACCGTAAAAACATCCTTTTTTAAAAACCAAACAATCTGCTTTACTTCATCCAAATAATGCCTCACAGAAGATCACACTTAGGTCGTCGTACTCGCAGAGCGGAAGCACTGCGACGAGAAATTGCAAATCAGACTGAGGAAGAACGGGCATCAGCAAACGAGAAAAAAAGAAAAAGAATGCCTCAAATACGTGCCAAGGAACCAGCCAAGCAACGTTCAGCCAGACTTGAGAATGCACGATTGCGAGCACGGCAATCGCGTTCTACAGCTTCAGATCTGCTTTGTTCTCAACAGAATGAATGCGACAGGCTGAGAGCGGCTGAAAGACGTCAACGAGAAACAGCACATCAGCGTCAAACACGACTCCGTGGTAAACAATCACACGATTACAATCGCCTTGCATTCCGGTACAACCCAGCTGATGATTATAGTTTGAGGCGGCATGTTCTCATCGGCACTATGACTGAAGTGTGTCCTTATTGCAGGGCTTTTAAATTTAATGGAGAAACAAAAGGAATATGTTGCGCTGCTGGAAAAATTAAACTGCCTCAACTTGGAGAACCACCAGAGCCATTACAAACTTTGCTTGCCGGATATACCGCAGAATCAAAACATTTCCTAGCTAACATCAGGAAATACAACTCATGCTTCCAAATGACGTCGTTCGGCGCAGAAATCATCACAGCTCCATTTATGCCAACTTTCAAAGTCAAAGGACAAATTTATCATAAAGCCGGCTCCTTCCTTCCATTTCAAGATAGTCAACATAAATTCCTACAAATGTATTTCATTGGTGATGGCAATGATGAATTGAATGCATGCTGCGGAATTTATACCGGCATAAAAAGGTCCATCGTTTCAAAACTGCAACAGCTACTTCACGAAAAAAACAATTTAGTACATTTGTTCAAAACAGCAATTGACATGATGCCATCTGATACACACAAGATTGTTATTCATGCTGACAAAACGCCTGCTGGAGAACATGTGCGAAGATTCAATGCTCCAACTATAGACGAAGTGGCAATTGTTATAGTCGGAGATCAATCTTGACAGGACCTTTCAAAGGTGAAGATGTCCTCATTCCTCGCATTCCTATGATTCCAACAGATATGCCATTTCAATTTAAGAGATTGCAATTCCCAATTCGATTGGCGTTTGCAATCACCATCAACAAAGCTCAGGGCCAATCTTTAGAATTGCGCGGTTTAGATCTAGACACAGATTGCTTCTCACATGGACAATTATATGTTGCGTGTTCTAGAGTCGGCAAACCAGACAATCTCTATATCTACACAGAAAATGGAACAACTAAAAATATTGTATATCCACAAGCATTGTGAAATTAAACATATTAGAAACATCCGCTTTGTCTTTTCTTTCTTTTCAATTTAACCAGACTGAGCCACAGCAACGTGTGGCAGGGTACAGCTAGTACATAAATAAATAAAATAGTGGCCTGATAATATTGTTGCAAAAGCATTCAAATGTCAGATGGATCTTTCAGAGCTGGAGTAATGCTGAGCTGCCTCATGTATCATAGTGCAGTTATCAAAGAGAGCAGATTGCCCTGGAATATTACCTTGATTTTCCTCAGGAGCTGGACCAGATGCACCATCATGTGTCCGATGAGCCTGAGAAAATATGAGAAGATTAGCTCCCATCTATACCAAACTGGAGAATTATGCAAAGGATCCCTTTCCTGGAACCAATAGAAAGAGTGCCCTCCATGAAGCAGGGCAAGGGGATCTCTCTTTGGCTGAGTGTTGGAGCACCTGCTTTGCATGCAGAAGGACCAAGGTGCAATCCCTGACAGCATCTCCAGGTAGGACTGAAAAAATTCCTGGAGAGCCGCTGCCAGTCAGTGTCAACAATACTGGGCTAAATGGACCAACGGTCTGACTTGAGATAAGGCAGCTTCCTATCTCCCCTCTCTCTCCTGTTGTTTGTCATAGAATCATAAAACCATAGAATAGTAGAGTTGGAAGGGACCTATGCCATCAAGTCTAACCCCCTGCTCAATGCAGGAATAAAAGTTCAAGTTCGTTCTGTTTGTTTCCCATACTCTGGGCATTAGTATAGAGACATCGAAGACCATGTTTTTTATAGTCTGGCTTTGTTCCTACATTGTTGTGGACACTATTTTTGGGCACAGCATCCAGCCTCTTAAAGCAGGCTGCCTCAGAACATGGAGGCCCCACACAGCTATGGGAACTAGTTGATCCCCAATGAATTTGCTTAATCCCTTTTTAAAGTTGTCTAAACCAGTAGTAGTAAATTCTATTTCATAACTCTCTGCCATGCCCTTATTTAATTTTTTTCCAAGTTATATAAAGCGATGTACAAGAATTTCATTTCAGTTAGCAAATCATCCAAACTTGCCCTATTCATAACCTTGAATGCAAATGGGAGTAGCATTTTTGAGGGGGGGGGGGGAATTGTGTACTTTGGGGTCATGAGTGACAGCTTTGTTCCAGCCCAGTTTCAGCTTCTAAATACCAACCTGCCTAAAACTGCTGTTAATGCTCAGAACCAAAAAGTAAGTTTTATCTTTAATTTTGCATCCCTTCCTGGATAAGTTGTTTTATTTTTCCATCACTGAGAGCAGAGAAATGGGACCAGCTAATTAACTTTGGATAAATCCCAAGCTGAATAGATACTGACCTCGAATTAGTCTAGTAAAAGTTGAAAAGATCAACAAACTGTTTTGGAGCATTATCTGCAGCTGTTTCAGCAGCTTATCAGTGCTTTTGCCCAGACTTGGCAAAGCCCAGCAGAAGCACTATGAAACCTGAAATGTCTGTAACTCTAGGACTTTAGGGCTGGATGTGGAGTCTGAGCTCAAAGAGTTGGGCACAGGCTGCTGTCATTTACCTGCTCCGTCTCCATAGGGCCATCGTGGGAAGGCTCGTCTGGTTATTTTAGCTAAAAACGTTTTAGTATTCCCACCCCCTACCCCTTTTGTGGGCAATGGATGATGCAAACAGCCAGGCTTGATTCCCATTACTGAAGAGATTGTGTCTTTAGTTAAGGCCCACAACCAATCCAAAATTACTGGGGGTTTTCCCGTCCACCTCCTAAGGAAGAAGTAGAGCCAGGCTGGAAGTCAAATCCATCTGCTGAGGATGTACTTGACTGGGGTCTGGATCCAAAATGCCTACTGAAGTACTTGGGCCCAGGAGCACAGGCAGGGACAGGTCTAGCAGCAGAACTACCTTTTGTAGAAGGTGCCCTTTTGGGCTCAGGGTTCTTGCCCTTTTGGGCTCAGGGTTCTTGCCCTTTTGGGCTCAGGGTTCTTGCCCTTTTGGGCTCAGGGTTCTTGCCCTACTGCCCAGACAGCTCTAGATCGAGTCCTAAAGGTAAGAACAAGAAGTGTGCAATCTGATTTTCACTTTATGAATGCCATGATGTGTTTGTAGACTCCAATTTTGAAAAACAGCTGTTTATCAACCCACAAGATCTGCTCGGGAGCCTTTTTACCTGCTGTCAAACTAAGAGGGGGGGGGGTAACGTCACACAATGAGAAACACATGTCAGCCTCTGACAACAAGTCCAAGCCAAATGCCGACTGACAAAACAAGCCTCCCATCCAAGTGTCCTCATATGGGAAGAATGATAAAAAAAACAAACTGTGCAGGACAAGTAAAGATTAAAAACAAAACACCAAAACCACCACACTTCTGACCAACAAGTCACACAGGTGCAAATCTGCCAAAATTGCAACTCAACCTACAAATGCATTTGATTCTATATCTCACTCACGTCTCTGGAACAAACTGGAACAGTTTTCTATTGACAAAAGAGACGTTTTGTTTTTGATCCAGTCCCTTTACTCTGCTCAAGTCCATTACAGCCCATAAGGTCATTTCACAAAGGAGATTGCAGAGCCCCATGGCTAAGCAATACTACAAGAGAGAAGGATCTTGGAATTGTTGTAGATCACAAGCTGAATATGAGCAAATAGTGTGATGTGGCTGGAAAAAATGCTATTTTGGGCTGCATTAATAGAAGCAGTACGGCAATGGAATCATTTACCTAGGGAGGTTGTGGGCTCTCCCACAATAGAGGCATTCAAGAGGCAGCTGGACAAGCATCTGTCAGGGATGCTTTAGGGTGGTTTCCTGTACTGAGCAGGGGGTTGGACTTGATGGCCTTATAGGCCCCTTCCAACTCTACTATTCTATGATTCTATGATAAGTATAGCTTCCAAATCGCATGAGGTACTGGTTCCCCTCTATTAGGCACTGGTTAGACCTCATCTTGAGTACTGCATCCAGTTCTGCGCACCACACTCCGAGAAGGGTGCAGACAAGCTGGAGGGGGTTCAGAGAGGGGGCAACAAGGATGATCAGGGGTCTGGAAACAATGCCCCATGAGGAGAGACTGAAAGAACTGGGCATGTTTAGCTAGAGAATGCTGAAGGGAGACATGATAGCATTCATCAAGCACTTGACAGATTGTCACAGAGAGGAAGGTCAGGATTTCGTCTCGATCATCCCAGAGTGGAAGACACAGAATAATGGGCTCATGTTTCAGGAAGCCAGATTCCGACTGGACATCAGGAAAAACTTCCTGGCTGTTAGAACAGTATGACAATGGGACCAATTACCTAGGGAGGTAGTGGGCTTTTCCACACTAGAGGCCTTCAAGAGGCAGCTAGACAGCCATCTTTAAGGTGGATTCCTGCACTGAGCAGGGGGTTGGACTCGATGGCCTTATAGGCCCCTTCTAACTCTATTCTATAGGCTGTGGGCTTGCTCCTATTCTTTTTAAAATGTACATGTCAGGTCTTTCCCGTGTGCTGGAGCTGCTACCATCTTATCTCCTGATTTCCCAGACTAGGTTGGGTCTGAAGAGATTGCTGTGTGGTTTTGCTGATTACTGTACAGAAAACCTTCTTTCAATTAACTATACAAAATCTAAGCAAAAGTCTGTTTGACTAGCTCAGCACATGTCCATTCATTTGACCAACATTCTCAGCAAGCTGGAGGAGGACTGCCACACCCTCCCCTTTCGCCAGCAGGCCTGGCCCCAACAAAAGCAGCATAGTGTGAGGACAGCAATACTCATGGATGGAAGGGCACTTTTACTTGGCATGGAGAAAATAAATCACTTTCCCAACCCTAGAAAAAGATGGAAAATGGAATGGAAGAGGGGAAATGACTGCAGGACAGGCACAATGTCATGTGAGCATCAAGTTTCAAAATGGCAAACCAGGCAGAACAAAAGTGCACTAAAATGCTGGTGTAATGGAGCTGCATATTGCATGGGTTACTGTTTTGCAATTTTTATCAAGGAGGCAGGAATAATCTCTTAAATCCCATTTTCAGTCCTTTCCTGCTCATCCTACTGAATTTTTAAAATGATTTTATTACTTTAGAGCTTGGATAAATCAATTACTGAGCAAGTGGCCAAGTTTCAGAATATGGCTATTACTATCAGATCCACTATGACTCATTGTCCTATGTATGTAACTTATCTTGTGAGCTGGAATGGTCTATTGACTGCAATAGAGTTGTTTTTTATTGTTGTACACTTTGAAATAGACATTTAAAAATATGCATTTTTATCCTTTAGTCAATGGGGGGATGGGCACACTTTTGAAAAATGCACACAGAAATGCATAATTTTCCCATTCATAATGTACATTTTCCCCATCTGAATAAGCAAACAAACAAAAAGGCTGCCAACAAAAACAGGAGTAAAGCCCTAACCAAGCTTTGAAGTGAAGTTTGAAGAATTTTGGCAAGCTGGTTTTCCCATCCTGCGTGATCCTTCACTTTCCCTCTTTGTATCTTCTCTCAGCCTAGCATTTTACTTGCCCTTTTTGTACCTTTGTAATTACTTATATAGCTACAAAGCAAGCACTGAAACACCAGCAACTCAAACACCCAAATTATCAAGCGATCGCAATCCTCTTAATCAAGCATCGCATGGACCCTTCCCCCATCATTTCAGCTATTGCCATCCACAGGCCCTAATTACTCATGCGCACAGATGTGGGATTAAGAGCCAAATCACACTTACATCAGTAGAGTGTTTAAATAGCATACTTAGGGGTGGGCACACTTCTTTCTCAACCAAAAGCAGCTGCCTTTTCCTGATCAGGACCATAGTATATTTACGGGGATTTAACCCTTTCTTCTTGTGGTATTTGCAACCAAAAAAATTCCCTCAAAGCTGCTGTTTTATTTGCTGGAAATAGCACTTAAAGGGCAAATAGCTTCAGGAGAAAATGGAATGGGGAGAAAGAATTACCCCCTCCCCCACACCACGGACTTGATCAGCTTTGTGTTTAGAAAAAGGTATCTATTGAAAATGTCCCTAAAACGCCATTTTTCAATGCTGGGAAAACCATACTTTTTGGTGCGGTAGAAGCACAGTCATCCACGAAAGAAGCTTTGTTACCACCTGCTGTCCAGGCTCCCCCTGCTACTGGTAGTATGAATGGGATTGCAAGGAACTAATGTGGCAGATCTCTCTATTTTGATAAACTGGCGGTGCTCAGCTGTGTAAAGGCAGAGGAAAGAATAAAAGCTCCCTATTTGCAACTAAAGAAATGCACAGTGTCAGCTATGTGGAAATGTTCCAAAGGAAAAATAAAATAGATTGGAACAGAGGGGGAAATGATAGCTGAATTTTCCTTGAGGAAGCAAAGATCCCCAACGATCCCAGATAGGGTCTGAAGGCTCCCTATAAGAGCACCCTGCTACCCCAATTTTGCCTCATTCGAGCAAACTTTTAGGGAGTGATAGCTCTCACCCTCTTTCCCCATGATGCCCTGTTGAGGAAAAGTTGCAAGAGGAAGAAATCCCTCCAGGCAGGTTCCGACTTAAAGCCTTTATTCCAGATACTACACATGTAGGAGGGAGACAGCTTCCAGTTTCCTGAATGCTGAGCTTTCTGCCGTACTACAACACAAGGCAAACCTTTATACAGTTTCAAACACAATTTATGACATTCCCTCCCATGATCTCCCTTTGTTAGATTACATTCCACAATAGCTGCTACTTATCATAAACATTCTATTTCCTAAGGTCACAGAAATAACCTAACATCCTTTTGTCCTGAGATAACAGCAATCAAGGACAGTTGTAAATAACAAACAGTAATCAGAAAGCTGTAAATTGCCCTTTGAAGAGTGTCCTGGGTTTGGGTAAGGGTGGGCAGTTCCTTCCTGCCTACCAAAGTGATATGTGGTAGGGGTCAATGTGTTGAACCCCTGATGCTTATGTGATCAATTGTATTGAGCAAAGGGAGGACCCTTTGGAGACATCCTGGCTCCAACTGCTTGATAACTATGTAAAGGTTGTGTACTGTATGTCCTGGGTACTTTCAATGTTAATGTCTGTGTTGTTTCTTTGTACTTGTGTGTTAAGAACACTGCCCTGGTTGGTTTCATTACCAGCCCACTGTTACACGAAGAAGCAAAAATCGCAAGGTAGGATCTGAAGGCTTTTTACCAGCCCCTATCCAGCCCCCCAGCCCCTGCTATGTGACATGAATGGGAATGGGAAAGAACGAATGTGGCAGGCAGGTCTCTATTTTTATACACCAGAGATGCACAGCTCTGCAACAGCAAAGTCAAGAATAAAAGTTCCCTCCAGAAATGTGCAGGTTTGGATATGGACTGGTGCGAACTAATGCAGCATCAGAGAAGCTAATTAACCCAACATCAGAGTAGCAAAGTAGGCAGCAATAAGGAAGTGCCTACTTAATGTTCTCAATGCAATGGGAAAGGGACGGCCAGATCACAGGCATGCCCAGGATTGAATGCAGAGGAATGGGGGCACAGATGTAATAGGAAACTGTGGTATAAACAAGCCATGATCGAAGCACTACCTCTGCAAAAAAAGAGAATCAAGGGGCAAGAGCAGAACACATGGGACATGGCATCTTTCTCAGCCTAACAAGCAATGGTATATTAAGCTGAGACACTTACCCTTTAATTAGCTACCTGAGCTCTTTTTCAAAGTTTCTGGTAATATATGTGGCCTCAAAGAACAGTTACCAAAGTTCCAGAGAGAACAGTTACCCCACTGAGGATTTTGGAAGGCTGATATTGGTAAAATATATGGCGCAAAAGAGACAAAAGAACATTTTTTTACTCATCACCACAGAAGCATGTTACCTTATTCCTCATTGACACAGATGTATGATGGGTAAAGCTGATGCATTGAATCCTCTTCCTCATCCGGGCAGGGCCTTCATAGCCATCCAGAATCCATCTTGAGGCAGAAGGAGCTACCACAGACTCCCAAGGGCCGCCTTTTCGAAAGAGTTGCTCTTCAAGCTCTTTCCAAGCTTTTGCTGATTTATTGTATGCACACAGTAACCTCTGTGGGGAAAGAGACACAGCTTTGCTCCTCTTCCTTATACAGAAATTTCATTAAATTGATTAAAAACTTGGAGCTGGAAGCCTCCTACCAAAGAAGCCCAGGCTGCTAGAAGCAGAAAAGTTATTGCTTTGCGTAGTACGTAGCAGTTATATGTACCTGCACAAGTGTCCTGGGAAGAGAGAGTGCCTGCCTGTTTTTGGTTTCTCCCCCTGTGAACTCATTTCTCCCTAGGAGATGGAATAGGTGGAATACAGGGGTTGTTGGGTTTGGAATTCTTTGAGGTTAACTAGCAACAATGGGATACACTTTCTACTGGTGGTTACTGGGAAACTGAGAAGTGATTTCACTCCACTGTATTTTTATGCAGAGGAATATTATCATTCCTTCTAATGCTGAATTGAGGTGATTAATGCCTCTGGGACTTCAGCCAAACCACAGCCCCTTGCAAATGGAGTTAGCAGCATGCTTTGGGAAATCCTAAGGTTAGCAGAAACACACAAAAAATATTTTCAAAAAACTCCAAGAGGGATAAAAAACAAACAAATCCCAGCCCTATTAGGACAGAGCATACTCAGTAATCACAGAATATAGTGTGACAGTTGACAAAGAAAAAGTGAACACAGTGGGAAAGGAGTACAATGTCTTTCCTGGAAGAAATGTCCCATTCTTCCACACTGAACAGACAGACTGCTTTTAGGAGGAAGAATATACTGCAACATTTTGTTGCAGATCCCCATTGTTCTCTTCAACAGCCAATGTTGATGGTTGAATGACATTCAGTTTTGAAGTATAAGAACATAAGAAGAGCCCTGAGGCTGGATGAGACCAAGGGTCCATCTAGTCCAGAGTTCTGTTCCCACAGTGGCCAACCAGCCATCGGCCAGGGATGAACAAGCAGGACATGGTGCAACACTACCCTCCCACCCATGTTCCCCAGCAACTGGTTTAAAAGGACCATCAAAAATAAAGGGGAGATTTCTACAGACTTGGGGACTCCTTAGGTTTGTAGAAGTATATAATACCCTGACAAAGTTATCTGAGCTTCCGGGAAGTACAGGATGTTGAGGTATCAGTTGAGGAAAACCCAGAAGAAATTAAAAAGGAGGGAGATAGAGAAGAAAAGGCAATTGTCTGCTTAAGTAGGGTGACCATATTTTGGAAACCAAAAAGGAGGACAATATGGCTGACCACCAAGGGGGCGTGCCCAGCCCCCAAGGGGGCATGCCCACCCAAACATGACCTTGGTCACATGGCTGATTTCATAGCATACAATTAAGACAAACCTGTTCTACATAACAACATAATGTTAAAATCACTGAAATAAAGAACAAGTGAGACATTCAATGTATCTGAAATTAACTTCAGTCACTCCTATTTTTGTAGCTTTTGCTTTACTTTGAAGCTTTTGCTATACTCTGTGTGATACAGTCTCCCCGTCCCTCAAATATCTTTTCTCACTGCAAATCCTTCACTGGTCTCACTTTTCCTAACATTTAACACTCTTTCCCCATTACCTTTCTCATAGCCATACTCACAGATTCAGCATACTGCTACCATTGAACAAATGAAGTAGTTGACAAGTGCAGAAAAATCTAGTATAACGAACGAGCATCCAAGCATTCAGGAAGAGTAGAAAATATGATTACCCTGCAAACATTAGCCATGGAACAAAATGGACTAAAGTCTTGTTGCAGACATTCTCACTAGCACCTCTTAGCTTGTTTCAACTTCAGAAATCCCAATCAGGGACCCAAAGAAAACTCCCCAAAGAAACAACAGAAACAAGTCCCATTTCAATAAAGCTTATTCCCATATAAATCATAGAATCATAGAATAGCAGAGTTGGAAGAGGCCTATAAGGCCATCAAGTCCAACCCCTTGCTCACTGCAGGAATCCACCCTAAATGAATATAGGATTGCAGCCTCTTCACATCTTTTCACACTCTAGCAAGTGCAAGCCCCTCCTGTCAAGGACAACTATGCACCCACAGAACCTGGCCTCGTAGACCATGCAACCAGCAAGTGCTCTCCAGAAAGATGGTTTCAGAATTAGGAGATCCAGACACATTCAAACAAGTCAACCCAAGCCACGCTCAGGACAGAACAATTCTGGGACAAGACAATACTTTGCAATCGACCAGACATAACAGTCATAAAGAAAAACACAACTACCTCACTGACATAGCAATACCTAAAGACAAAAATGTAGCAGAACAGGAAAAGGAAAAGGGAGACCCAACAAAGGTTTTAGGAAATCTCGCTCATATTGGCATAGGTTGAGATATTTTGCTAGTCAGAATTTTCATCAGTAGAACTCCAATGGAATTAATGGAAATGTCTTTACGACTTTTAACAATTTTAGTTAAAATTGTTTTAACTAAGGCTTTTAGTCTTCAGAAACTGCAGGAGGAGGATTTGAAATAACTAGCAATTACAGGAGAAGTGAAAAAATCTTCTCCACCCCCACCCCCCACCATGCCCATCGGTACAAGAGCTAATAATTAGATCCAAAAGATCAGTGGATTCATTTGAAAACCTTAGGAGAATTCAAAGCGGTTCTGTGATTTGGATCACAGCTTCGGTATGTTAAACTATCCTTGACATTTTATGAGAGGGGTGTGAATTAATGCTATAGATCTTTCAAGATGCCATTCAATGAGCAAGGGGACAGGAGCAGGCAGAAGAAACATCATGGCCTGCTCCTGTTGGATCTTCCCCCACCCCCACAGGGCAAACTGCCATCTTGGCACTGTGGGGAAGAAGAAAGAACAAGGGGACAGGAGCAGGCAGAAGAAACATCATGGCCTACTCCTGTTGGATCTTCCCCCACCCCCACAGGGCAAACTGTCATCTTGGCCCTGTGGGGAAGAAGAAAGAGCAAGGGGACAGGAGCAGGCAGAAGAAACATCGGGGCCTGCTCCTGTTGGATCTTCCCCCACCCCCACAGGGCAAACTGTCATCTTGGCCCTGTGGGGAAGAAGAAAGAGCAAGGGGACAGGAGCAGGCAGAAGAAACATCATGGCCTGCTCCTGTTGGATCTTCCCCCACCCCCACAGGGCAAACTGTCATCTTGGCCCTGAGGGGAAGAAGAAGGACCGAGGGGACAGGAGCAGGCAGAAGAAACATCGGGGCCTGCTCCTGTTGGACTCTTCCCCCACCCCCACAGGGCAAACTGTCATCTTGGCCCTGTGGGGAAGAAGAAAGAGCAAGGGGACAGGAGCAGGCAGAAGAAACATCATGGCCTGCTCCTGTTGGATCTTCCCCCACCCCCACAGGGCAAACTGTCATCTTGGCCCTGTGGGGAAGAAGAAAGAACAAGGGGACAGGAGCAGGCAGAAGAAACATCATGGCCTGCTCCTGTTAGACTCTTCCCCCACCCCCACAGGGCAAACTGTCATCTTGGCCCTGTGGGGAAGAAGAAAGACCGAGGGGACAGGAGCAGGCAGAAGAAACATCATGGTCTGCTCCTGTTGGACTCTCTCTCCTCCCTCCCCCCCTCCGTCCTGAACTCCTGTTCCTTGTGTGTCATGTCTTTATTAGACTGTAAGCCTGAGGGCAGGGACTGTCTTTTTTACTAAGTGTAAGCCGCTCTGAGAGCCTTTTTTGGCTGAGGAGCGGGGTATAAATATGATAAATAAATAAAATAAATAAATAAATGATGTGCCATTCTGTGCTTAAATAAACCATCATGACTACAGAAATAAAATGGCCTAAGCACAATTTTGTTGTAGAAAGGGGCAATATAGTTCAAGAGTAAACAACAACAACAACAACAACAACACAATACAGTGTACATTTATAACCAACCACAGATCTGCCCCCGGCTATAAAACTTTTGGATTCCTTTTAATAAGAAAAAATAAAAGATACTGTGGCAAGCATCTTCAGCCCTGATCTGCCCCCCACATTCTCCTGCCAGCACTGTGCTGAAACCTGTTTGACACTTCTGCATTATGTGCTCCTTCCTGTGGGCCCCTGAACTTTGGCTGCAAGGTCCTGCCCTACTCCACAACTTGTAAGGTTGGCAAGGGCTCTCCTCATTCCCCATCCCTTCTTTATCAGTTTAAAGCTCCTTGCAGCAACTAGAAAGAGTGGGACCTCCTGCACAAGATAAAAATTCTCTCTCATTCCCAGAAAGAGACAGAAACAGCATCCTCCCACCCATGTTCCCCAGCAACTGGTGCACACAGGCTTACTGCCTCGGATACTGCAGGTAGCACATAACCATCAGGGATAGTAGCCATTGATAGCCTTCTCCTATTAGCCTTTCCCTGCTGGATTTGTTTTGTTTGTTTTTGCTCCCCAGAAAATGGTACTCAGACGTAGACTGCAGTTGAGTATGGAGGTTCCATTTAGCCATCATGATAAGATTTCTCCTTGAATTTGTCTCATTTTAAAACCAACACAAGAGTCTGTGTATGTATCAGCTATGCTTTTAAGCACATTCACAAGCCAGCACAAAAATCTGCATAATCATGCATCAGATGAAATCCATCAAATTTATGCCAGATTAAATTTGTTAGTCTTTAAAGTTTCTTTGAGTTGATGTTCATGCAGATGGTGGAAGCATAAGGGTGGGGTATATGAGAAGCAAGAGGATGTTTTTCAAATTTTGAATGTTTAATATGAGTTATAAGACTTGGTGTCACCCCTTAGGCTCCCTCCCTGGGGTCTCTAGTGCACATGGACAGTAAGGCAGGATGGAATACTCAGCTGGCCATTTTACATGCTAGGAAGGCTTATTATCAGTGATGCTGGAAACAAAGCCCTATGAAGAGGGAGTGAAAGAACTGGGCATGTTTAGCCTTGAGAAGAGAAGATTGAGGGGAGGCATGATAGCACTCTTCAAATACTTGAAAGGTTGTCACACAGAAGAGGGCCAGGATCTTTTCTCGATCCTCCCAGAGTGCAGGACACGGAATAACGGGCTCAAGTGACAGAAAGCCAGATTCCAGCTGGACATCAGGAAAAACATCCTGACTGTTAGAGCAGTATGACAATGGAACCAGTTTCCTAGGGAGGTTGTGGGCTTTCCCACAATAGAGGCCTTCAAGAGGCAGCTGGAAAAGCACCTGTCAGGTATGCTTTAGGGTGGATTCCTGCATTGAGCAGGGGGTTGGACTCGATGGCCTTATAAGTCCCTTCCAACTCTGCTATTCTATGTTTCTATGTTTCTATGATTAGGGTTGTGCATCGCTTTGGATCTGAATCCTGAACCTGAGGTGAATCAGGGTGATTTAGAAGGCTTTGAAACAGATCTGAATCAAATCGAAACAGGTCTGAATCAAACCAAAGCAAATCACATGGTATGAAACGTTTCAGGTTGATTAGGACCTTTTTCAAGCACAGATAGACATGAAAATTGGCACCATTGTAGGGGTTCAGTAGGGGTTCATTTCTGCCATGATTGAAGCACATTGGTTTATCCCCTGATATTTAGGATTTTTTTTTAAAAAAATTGTGGTTTTAAAATTCATTAAAACACACCATCATTTTTAAAGATAAAGAGATGAAACTTAGCACCATGAAGAACTTTGGGGCCCAGGTAGTTTTCTCATCCATCCTCACAGTTCTTGGAAGAGGATTAGAAAGGGAAAGAAAAAT
The DNA here is from genome assembly GCF_023053635.1 of Elgaria multicarinata webbii. NCBI lineage: Eukaryota > Metazoa > Chordata > Lepidosauria > Squamata > Anguidae > Elgaria > Elgaria multicarinata. Next base: position 1,637,354 of record NC_086175.1, read on the forward strand.
ACTCCGGATGAACGACTGGCTTCGAAGGTGGTGCCGTCGTGAGAGTTTTGGATTCTGGGACCACGGGCTACGCTACTTGGAACATGGACTGCTGGCAAGGGATGGGTTGCACCTCACAAGGGCTGGAAAGAATGAGTTCGGCCACAGCATGAAGAACTTGATCAGGAGGGCTTTAAACTGAATCTTACGGGGGTGGGAGACGTAAATTTTGAGGCAACAATGGATGAAGGCCAATGCACCACAGTACAGAGAACAGCTCCAACAGTGTCCCAAAATAGTGTCTGCAACAAGGTAGGAACAAAGCCAGACTATAAAACACATGGTCTTCGATGTCAATATACTAATGCCCAGAGTATGGGAAACAAACAGAATGAACTTGAACTCTTATTACATGAAGGCAAATATGACTTGATAGGCATAACTGTAACTTGGTGGGATGACTCCAATGATGGGAATATAGCAATTGAAGGATATAACTTGTTCAAGAACAGAAGAAATAGAAAGGGAGGTGGAGTTGCACTATATGTTAAAAATACCTATCCCTGCACAGAAATACAGGCGGATCAGGCTGGGAGCCCCATCAAGAGTATCTGGATTAAAGTAAATGGGGCAAGGAATAAAAAGAACATGATAATCGGAGTCTACTACCGACCACCCAATCAAGGAGAAGACAAGGATGAAACTTTTGAGAAACAAATGGCCAGTGTTTCAAGGAAGTGTGATGTAGTAGTGATGGGGGACTTCAATTACCCTGATATCTGTTGGGAGACCATTACTGCCAAAAGCGGCCCTTCCAAGAAATTCCTGACATGTATGAGTGATAACTTTCTCCTACAGAAAGTGGAGGAAGGAACTAGAGCAGTGGTTCTCAACCTTCCTAGAATCATAGAATCATAGAATCTGCTTCGGCTATTGCGTGGTATAAAAATGTAATAAATAAATAAATAAATAAATAGAATCATAGAATAGCAGAGTTGGAAGGGGCCCACAAGGCCATCGAGTCCAACCCCCTGCTCAATGCAGGAATCCACCCTAAAGCATCCCTGACAGATGGTTGTCCAGCTGCCTCTTGAATGCCTCTAGTGTGGGAGAGGCCACAACCTCCATAGGTAACTGATTCCACTGCCACACTGCTCTAACAGTTAGGAAGTTTTTCCTGATGTCCAGACGGAATCTGGCTTCCTTTAACTTGAGCCCGTTATTCCGTGTCCTGCACTCTGGGAGGATCAAGAAGAGATCCTGGCCCTCCTCTGTGTGACAACCTTTTAAGTATTTGAAGAGTGCTATCATGTCTCCCCTCAATCTTCTCTTCTCAAGGCTAAACATGCCCAGTTCTTTCAGTCTCTCTTCATAGGGCTTTGTTTCTAGTCCTCTGATCATCCTGGTTGCCCTCTTCTGAACACGCTCCAGCTTGTCTGCATCCTTCTTGAAGTGTGGAGCCCAGAACTGGACACAATACTCTAGATGAGGCCTAACCAGGGCCGAATAGAGAGGAACTAGTACCTCACGTGATTTGGAAGCTGTACTTCTATTAATACAGCCCAAAATAGCATTTGCCTTTCTTGCAGCCATATCGCACTGTTGGCTCATATTCAGCTTGTGATCTACAACAATTCCAAGATCTTTCTCGTTTGTAGTATTGCTGAGCCAAGTGTCCCCCATCTTGTAACTGTGCATTTGGTTTCTATTCCCTAAATATAGAACTTGGCATTTATCCCTATTAAATTTCATTCTGTTATTTTCAGCCCAGCACTCCAGCCTATCAAGATCACTTTGAAGTTTGTTTCTGTCTTCCAGGGTATTAGCTATCCCACCCAATTTTTTGTCATCTGCAAATTTGATCAGCGTTCCCTGCACCTCCTCGTCCAAATCATTAATAAAAATGTTGAAGAGCACTGGGCTCAGGACTGAGCCCTGCGGCACCCCACTCGTTGCCTCTCCCCAGTTTGAGAAGGTTCCATTGATAAGTACTCTTTGAGTCCGATTCTGTAGCCAGCTGTGGATCCACCTAATAGTTGTTCCATCTAGCCCACTTTTAGCTAGTTTGTTAATCAGAATGTCATGTGGTACTTTGTCAAAAGCTTTGCTGAAGTCAAGATATATGACATCCACAGCATTCCCACAGTCCACAAGGGAGGTTATCCTATCAAAAAATGAGATCAAATTAGTCTGACAGGATTTGTTCCTGACAAATCCATGTTGGCTTCTAGTAATCACTGCATTGATTTCAAGGTGTTTACAGACTGACTTCTTTATAATCTGCTCCAGAATTTTCCCAGGGATGGATGTCAGACTGACTGTTCTGTAGTTCCCAGGTTCCTCCTTTTTGCCCTTTTTGAAGATAGGGACAAAGTTAGCCCTCCTCCAGTCGTCCGGCACCTCACCCGTCTTCCATGATTTTGCAAAGATAATAGACAAAGGTTCTGAGAGTTCTTCTGCTAGCTCCTTCATTACTCTTGGATGCAGTTCATCGGGCCCTGGAGATTTAAACTCATTCAAGGAAATTAGGTGTTCTTTGACCATTTGTTTATCAATCTCAAACTGCAATCCTGCCCCCTAATGCCGCGACCCTTTAATACAGTTCCTCATGTTGTGGTGACCCCCAACCATAAAATTATTTTCGTTCTTCTCTACACGATCCATTGTCATGGGATGGTTTGCTAATGAAAATAATACAGAACAATAGCTTTAATAATACAAAAGATGATACATGACATAGTTCAGTCAATATAGTTTCCTAAGACCATCGGAAATATGTGTTTTCCAATGGTTTTAGGTGACCCCTGTGAAAGGGTCATTCGACCCCCAAAGGGATCCCGACCCACAGGTTGAGAACCGCTGAACTAGAGGATTGGCAATCCTTGACTTGATATTGACCAATAGGGATGACTTAGTGGATAAAGTGGCAGTTACGGGAGCTCTGGGGAAAAGTGACCACGTCATACTTGAATTCTTGATTATGAAGGAGACAAAAGTCGAGCATAGCCATACACGTACTCTGGATTTTAGGAAAGCTGATTTTAATAAACTCAGAACTATAATAAGTAAGGTCCTGTGGCAAGGGAGCCTAATGAGAAAAGGAGTGCAGGATGGGTGGGAGTATTTAAAAAAGGAAATTTTAAAAGCACAGGTACAAACAATTCCAACAAAGAGAAAAGATAGAAAACAACAGAGGAAACCAAAGTGGCTCCACAATAAGCTTAGAGATGACCTGAAAACAAAAAAAGAATACATATAGGAAGTGGAAGGAAGGCCAGGCTACAAAAGAAGAGTACAGACAGGTGGCGCAGAAGTGCCGAAATGGCGTCAGGAAGGCTAAAGCTGAGAATGAGCTGAAATTAGCGGGGGATGCTAAAAGCAATAAAAAGGCTTTCTTCAGATACGCGAATAGTAAAAGACAGAGGAAAGAAATGGTGGTTCAACTGTTTAATGAGGATGGCAAATTGATAACAGATGACAAAGAAAAGGCTGACGTGCTCAATTCCTACTTTGCCTCAGTCTTCTCCCAAAAGCGGGTCTATGACCCCCCTGGAAAAAGTGAAACACAAGTCAAGGGGGCAGGATTGCAGTTTGAGATTGATAAACAAATGGTCAAAGAACACCTAATTTCCGTGAATGAGTTCAAATCTCCAGGGCCCGATGGACTGCATCCTAGAGTAATGAAGGAGCTAGCGGAAGAACTCTCAGAACCTTTGTCTATTATCTTTGCAAAATCATGGAAGACGGGTGAGGTGTCGGACGACTGGAGGAGGGCTAACATTGTCCCTATCTTCAAAAAGGGCAAAAAGGAGGATCCTGGGAACTACAGAACAGTCAGTCTGACATCCATCCCTGGGAAAATTCTGGAGCAGATTATAAAGAAGTCAATCTGTAAACACCTTGAAATCAATGCAGTGATTACTAGAAGCCAACATGGATTTGTCAGAAACAGATCCTGTCAGACTAATTTGATCTCATTTTTTGATAGGATAACCTCCCTTGTGGACTGTGGGAATGCTGTGGATGTCATATATCTTGACTTCAGCAAAGCTTTTGACAAAGTACCGCATGACATTCTGATTAACAAACTAGCTAAAAGTGGGCTAGATGGAACAACTATTAGGTGGATCCACAGCTAGCTACAGAATCGGACTCAAAGAGTACTTATCAATGGAACCTTCTCAAACTGGGGAGAGGCAACGAGTGGGGTGCCGCAGGGCTCAGTCCTGGGCCCAGTGCTCTTCAACATTTTTATTAATGATTTGGACGAGGAGGTGCAGGGAACGCTTATCAAATTTGAAGATGACACCAAATTGGATGGGATCGCTAATACCCTGGAAGACAGAAACAAACTTCAAACTGATCTTGATAGGCTGGAGTGCTGGGCTGAAAACAACAGAATGAAATTTAATAGGGATAAATGCCAAGTTCTACATTTAGGGAATAGAAACCAAATGCACAGTTACAAGATGGGGGACACTTGGCTCAGCAATACTACAAACGAGAAAGATCTTGGAATTGCTGTAGATCACAAGCTGAATATGAGCCAACAGTGCGATATGGCTTCTACATTTAGGGAATAGAAACCAAATGCACAGTTACAAGATGGGGGACACTTGGCTCAGCAATACTACAAACGAGAAGGATTTGTAGTAGATTGTAGATTGCAAGCCAACAGTGCGATATGGCTGCAAGAAAGGCAAATGCTATTTGGGGCTGCATTAATAGAAGTATAGCTTCCAAATCACGTGAGGTACTGGTTCCTCTCTATTCAGCCCTGGTTAGGCCTTATCTAGAGTATTGCGTCCAGTTCTGGGCTCCACAATTCAGGAAGGACGCAGACAAGCTGGAGCGTGTTCAGAGGAAGGCAACCAGGATGATCAGGGATCTGGAAACAAAGCCCTATGAAGAGAGAATGAAAGAACTGGGCATGTTTAGCTTGGAGAAGAGAAGATTGAGGGGAGACATGATAGCACACTTCAAATACTTAAAAGGTTGTCACACAGAGGAGGACCAGGATCTCTTCTTGATCCTCCCAGAGTGCAGGACACGGAATAATGGGCTCAAGTTAAAGGAAGCCAGATTCCAGCTGGAAATCAGGAAAAACTTCCTGACTGTTAGAGCAGTACGACAATGTAATCAGTTACCTAGGGAGGTTGTGGGCTCTCCCACACTAGAGGCCTTCAAGAGGCAGCTGGACAACTATCTGTCAGGGATGCTTTAGGGTGGATTCCTGCATTGAGCATGGGGTTGGGCTCGATGGCCTTGTAGGCCCCTTCCAACTCTGCTATTCTATTATTCTATGATAGCTCTTAAGTAGGGCTTTAGGCTTGCCAAGGTTGAAGCATATTGGTTCGTCCCTTGTTTTTTTTGGGGGGGGGATTTAAATTTCAAACTCAACCCTCATTGAGGTCTAGCATCTTGGGAAGTAACCAAGTTTCAGAGGGAAAAAATGAAATTACAGATAAAGACATGAAAATTAGATAAAGACCCTAGAACAATCCTCCTCCTAGCCTCCTATTAACAGGATGCCAAAGCATCTCTCACTGTCTGTGTTTCAAACCACTGTGCCCACCTCACAGGGCTGGTTTGTTTGCTTTCTGACAGCCTCTCTGGGCCAGCCTGCCTCTCTGCCCTCCTGGTGCCTGGGAGATGTAGATGGGCTGGGTGGGTCAACCCCACAAGCCTATTTATTTATTTATTTATTTATTTATTACATTTTTATACCGCCCAATAGCCGAAGCTCTCTGGGCGGTTCACAAAAATTAAAACCACAGTAAAACACCCAACAGTTTAAAACACAATTACGAAATACAGTATAAAAAGCGCAACCAGGATAAAACCACACAGCAAAGTTGATATAGGATTAAAATACAGAGTTAAAACAGTAAAATTTAAATTTAAGTTAAAATTAAGTGTTAAAATACTGAGTGAATAAAAAGGTCTTCAGCTGGCGACGAAAGCAGTACAGTGTAGGCGCCAAGCGGACCTCTCTGGGGAGCTCGTTCCACAACCGGGGTGCCACAGCGGAGTATGCCTATGGCATACTTGCTCCCAGTGCTCCATGGGCATAGCAGCCTCCTTGCCTCTCTGCCTGCCTGCCTGTGCAGGTGTGAGCACCTGCACACTTTTCCAATATGATCTGTCAGGTCCTGCCTTGCAGGGCTGGTTTGTGTTTCTGGCTTTGAATCGAGACAATTCTTTGCTCACTTACACATGCTTGTATAGCTGCCTGCTGCCTCTCTGCCCAGCTCTCTGCCTGCCTGCCAGCCTACCTGCCTACTTCTCCAATATTATCGGTCTGGTTCTGCCTTGCAGGGCTGGTTTGTGTTTCTGGCTTTGCTGTGACTCCATTTCTAAGGCACATTGCTCCCAGCCAGGTAATGTGTATATTGCTGGCAGCCTACTTTCCCTGTTTCTCTCTGAATGGGAAGAGCCTGTGGATGTGTCAGCTTCAGAACAAAGAAAAGTAGGAGAGATTTGCACTTGAAGGGATAGTGTGAGCTGAATACACACCTTCTCAAATTGCTCTTTGCTTTGAGTGGCTACTTAGTTTCCTTGAAAAACCACATTTTTAGCAGTGGATTACAGGATAACAACTGTACAGATGAGTCTGAAATTTGGCACTCATGAGCACCTCTAGGGCTTCTGTAGGGTCACCAATGTTCATGTTTCTGTCTTGAAAAATAAAAACGTTTTAGGTATTTAATTTTTCCAATGCAAGTCTATGGAAAAATGAAAAAACTGAATAATTTGGACATCCGAATCTCAATTCAGATTTGGATCTGACGTGAGACAGACTAGGTCCAAATCAATCCAAATCGAATCAGACTCAATTCGGGAGGTCTGAATCAGGATCCGAAACAAATCAGGGGGTCCGTGCACAGCCCTACTTTACATGCTAGGGAAGCTTATACTAGAATTATGTTTTCTAATATAGAAGTATTTATGTTATAATATTTACGTTTTCCTTTTCCTTCAGGAACTAAAAATCTGCCCATTTTTACCCTCACAGCAATCCTGTGAATCAGGCTAGGCTGAGAGGTAGTGACTGTCCCAGAACATCCAGTGAGAAATGGGAGGCATTTACTGATCCGCCTCAGGGAGCAAAATGTCCTGGGTGAGCACTGGATGTGTATGTGTGTGTTCTGTTTGGCTGTTGTGTTTGAATGAGGTAGTGATCCAGCTTATGCCTTTTTCTTGAGTGTGTGTGTGTGTGTGTGTGTATGTGGGAGAGAGAGAGAGAGTACACATGTTTTAATGTGTGTTTATGTTTTCTGTGTGCTATATGCTGTAAAAGGGGGTGCTTGTGTTTGTATTTGAGTGCTCCACCATGGAAGAGATTAGTCTTTTGCTTCCAGGAAAGCTGGAAGATGATTTCCCCTAAAATATGTAGTGAATTTTTTTTATCATTATTGACTCTGTGTGTGTGTGTGAGAGAGAGAGAGAGAGCGCGCACAAATGTTGCGTGTAAGTTCATTATTGGGACAGTGTAGGGGACCCACTATGGACAACTAACACCAGGACCCATCATGGCCTTGATCCAGACCTACAGAGGGGATGGGGACTGAGGATGGAGAGGGTCGGCCAAATGGAGAAGCCCCAAAACTCATATCCAGCCCACAGACAGGTTTCCCATGCCTGACCTACAGGATTGTAGCACAAGCCACGTGAAACAATGTTGCCCTTGTTGTTTGGTGATCTGATCGCCTGAGAAACTGCAAATGTAATGAATCTATGTTCTAAAACATGATTCCTCCCTCTTCCTGATAGTAGTCCAATACCATTTTCTATTCCTGGAGAGGTGGATTTTTGGTTCCTTACCTCAGCATTGTCCTTGTACAAAACTGCATATAGTTCTTGGCCACTTCTCCTGTTCTTTTCTAAACATGATGCAACATCCTGATGAAAGAATAGCAACACATTACAATGTATTTGTGAAAGGCATTCCTTATTACAGCAAAAACTGGTGTCAGTCTAAATTGAAATGCATTATTAGACGTCAAAACATTAAAGCATTGGGGGTTGTGTTGCCAAGTTTTAAACTTCAGTTGGATACTCAGGGCCAAGTTATATGTGAACTTAACTGCATAGTTCTGCCCTTGAGTGAAGCCCACCAGTGACAAATTGTCCAAAAGCAGGGCTCTGATATGTATCAGGACCCTATTGTGTTGGGGGTGGGGTGGGGGGTTAGGGTGTTTAACCCTTTGCTGTGTTCCAAATACATTTTGGGGGGAGGGTGCCTGTAATTTGCACTGCAAAAAAAAAGTTACATTCATTTCAATGGGACATTTTTCTGTCATGCAAATTAAAGACACAATGGATTCAAATGAGTTTGAATTTCTGTGAATCCAACCTGCAGATTTTGCAGAAGATCCACTTTTTCCAAGTCATACAGATTCTGCAGACTGTTTTTTCACTTTTGGGGGTGGGGGAGTTGCACTAATGCACATTAGTGCAAGTAGAACAAAATTCTAGTAAAAAATTTTTTTGATTCCACCAATGAGCAGATGACAATTCATGAAATACAGATGGAAAGGATTTAACAACATCTGTATATCTGATCCAAATTGGGACTGCAATGGGTGACAAAGGGTTAAAGCCTCCACATCCCATATGCTACATTCCCAGTCCAAAACTGGACCCCCATGCCAGCAATTTGTGGGGATGGGGGGACTGCACTCAAGGGCAGAAGTATGGAGTTCCATTCATGAATAGTTTTGCCTTCAAATTCGAATTCCAAAATCTGAGTTTTGACAAGAAATCTGAATTTCAGAATTTTATTCCTGCAAGTATGATAAATAAATTATGTATTAAATTAGAAATTAAGTAAAACAATTTCATAAGCTCTGTTTGCTAGAAGTATTGTATTTGTAACCATAGTCCACTCAAAGCCCAAGTGCTTAGAGAATATAATAAAGTGAATTTCACTTGAAGCCTCTTCCGTATTTCAAAGCATCATAGAACATAATGGATAGCACTTATTTCTGAGCATTGCAGACAGTAAGAAAGACATCACTGTGTACCCCACTCTGTTCCTTTCTTTTTAAAACAAACAAACCAACATGGATTTCAAAGATGGGCAGACAAAATAAGAACATGGGAAACTCCAAGGTGAGCAAAAGAAGCCAATCCAGAGGATTAAAATGCACACTGAAAACAGCTAAGATGTCTTTATATGATTTTTCACGTGTTCATAAAAAAAATCATTCCCTCTAATAGAAAATCTTTGCGGTCAAGCGACATGATTGGGTTGGATTCAGAGTTAGTCATATTTAGAGTAGACCCACTGAAATCAGTCATGACTAATTTAAATCTCATTGATTCCAATGCACTTACTCTAAGCATGTCTAAATCTGGATCCAACCCACTGTCTGAAAAGGAATTTCGAGGTTCACAATAAATGGCAAAAACAGGTACTGCTCTGTTAGCTGCTATCTTGTGTGTGTGAAAGAGTGGTGGGGGGACACTTCTGACCAACCACCGCTACTAGACATTTCAGTTGAGCAGCTGCTGACTTCCATGCAATGGGAGACCACAAATGGCATGCAATGTAAAGCCAAGCATTTCCTCTCCAGCTAATGAAATGATTTACTGTACAATCTTCTTTTATCTTTCTGCCCTTCCCCAATTACCTGGCTCCGCTGCCGTCGTCGCATGGACCGCGATGGCTTCTGAACCAGATAAGCCCCCCTCCCCACTTACTTAGCTCCAAAACTTCAGAACGGTCCGAATTTATTTGGACCGTTCCGAACCCCTTTGGGTCGATCCAGACCTCCTCCGATCTGCTCTGGAACCGGGTTTAGGCGGTCCAGATCAGCCTGCTCCGCTTCGGATTCAGGGATATGAAACGGAGTGGAGTACACACCTACTATAAATGTATTAGTTTTTAAGATGCCACAGGACTCTTTATTGCATTAGATAGAGATACACACACACACACACACACACACACACACACACACACACACACACAGAGTCAGCCTTCCCAGTCCCTCAGGGAAGCACACATTCTGACAAACTGACATGGGACACCCAAATCAGTAAGACTTCTTTATTGTGGAAAATCTTATAGCAAAGATTAGTGGTTAGACACTACAGAAATCATTTATCTGGTGGTCAGTAGCTAGAGGCTCCAATAAATTCCAGAACAGTCAAAAGCTGATCACTGCTACTTTGACGAGATCCCCCATCAATTTTCCCTCGTGGCTGAACTGCTGCTTCTGCCTAAAAGACTGGGACTTGATCTTTGCAGCATCCAGGCTTGTGTTTGCATTCTTGGCCAGAGATTTATGGCTGGGTAATTGACCAGTGTAATAAAATACTTAACAGATAACGCTTTCGCCTCCCGGCTGTTTCATAAAACCCCTTCACCCTGCACCCCCTTTCACAAGCCACAAATTTGCTCCAGATTGGAGGGGCCTGCGGGGGCTATAGGGGGGAACGGAAATCCTGTTCTACCAGCAGTTCCTTCCCAGTGGACACCAATCTCTCTTCACTGCATAACAGTACGCAGAGTCTTTCAATCTAAGTCTTCATTGGCATTCTATGGCTAATTTCCTTTTGTTGGGATGGTAAAGGGCAACCTGCCTGATGTGCACCATGAATCTCAGTCCAAATCTAAAAAACAAATAAGTCGAAAACATGTGCACACATGCATGTATGTGTGCATGTGTAGAAAAATAAACATGTTGAACTTTTGTTAAACGCCTCATAATCATTGCTGTTCATAATATGCAGCAAAACATTAATTTTGTGTTTCATCAGGCTGCAGCTTCAACCATTAAGTGTCTCACGTACATTTAGTGCCTTAACCTCTAGGAGGCTAATGCTCATTGCTAATTAACTGCTCTTCTTTCCTGGAACCCCTACTTGGTTGGGGAATAGCAAACAGAATGAAAACTGTAATTTCCCTTCCCCCAACCACCCCATATTTCAGCAAATTATGATTGTGAGGTCAATTGCCAGAAAGGAAAAACAACAACAACAGAGTTGTGAAGCATAGTTGTGACCTTGTAGCAAATCGCTTCAACCAGAGACATGTAAAGAGAACCAGATCACAAACCTGCTAAAATCCAGTGTGGGAGGTGGATGGCATACACTCTTGCACAGCTCCCTTTCATATCAATGAGACTTGTGCAAAAGAGCTTCATGATAAATCACAGTTCCTTTATATTAGGATAATCAAATCTATTCATTTAAATAGGCAAACCATCAGCTCAGGCTTCCTAAGGTGGCAATCCTATACACCAGTAGTGGGGAATCTTTTTCAGCCTGAGAGCCAGTTCCAATCTTGGAAATGGCTCAGTGGCCATATTCCATCTGTGGGTGAGGCCAAAGGGACCAATGTTAAGTCTACTCAGAAGAAAGCAGGACAAGACTCTGCATGTCTACTCACAAATAATTAAGACGGAATCACTCAGCATTTGAAGTACCGTATTTCTTCGATTGTAAAACGCCATCGATTGTAAGACGCACACTAATTTCAGTACCACCAACAGAAAAAAAAATCCTAAGACATGCCCGCGATTCTAAGACGCACCCTATTTTTAGGGATGTTTATATGGGGAAAAAGTGCGTCTTAGAATCGAAGAAATAGGGTAGCATCCCAAACACCAAGCCTCTGTCTCTTCAGAAGTAAGCTGAACAAGCTTTTGAGCACGTCCAGACTCCCTATTTACTCATAACTAAGTCCCATTAAGTGCAATAGAGCTTATTTTAAAACAAGAGTGTGCAAAAGCAAGTATGTAACCTAGAAACCACAGACAAAAAGATATGGAAGTTGAGAATCCAAAGAAAAACATAACACACAAAACCAGGAAGGCAGAAGGCCAAGAAGGCAGGCATTCCCCTGTCTCCCACACCTGTCCCATTCTACACTTAAAACTGCTACATTTCTAATATGGTAAGACTTTGACTACATGCTGAGTTTCATGTTTTATACTCAATGCATCATGACTACAGGATTAAAATGGGAGTTGCTTCTGCTGTTCCATTGTTAAAGACACACTTGGGAGAAACAACAATTTTGTTGAAGAAAATATTTTTTTCAATAAAAGATATATTATATTACCATAAATATCATTGGTTGTTCAGTGGTAATGATCACAGCATTAGCTGTATGGGACTGACAGTAGAATTCATCTTGTACATGTTTACTCAGAAGTATGTCCCACTGTATACCTCTGAGACCATCTAGTCCAACCCCCTACACAGTGCAGGCTTTGAATTGCAGGGTGCAGCTACTTCATCCCTGATGGATGGTCATCCGGACTCTGATAAATACCTCCAGCAAAGAAGAACCCACCACCTGCCAAGGCAATCTGTTCCACTGCTGAACAGCTCTCATGGATGGATTTCCCCCCTACTGTTAAATATACTTTCCTGATATTTCCACTCATTGGTTCTTTTCCTGCCTTTGGGAGCAACAGAGAACATGCTCCTTCTTCTTCATGACAGCCTTTCATATGTTTGAAGACTACTATTATGTCTCCTGTTAATCTTTTCTTCTCCACGCTAAACATACCCAGATCTTTCAACCATTCCTCAGAGGACTTGGTTTCTAGTTCCCTGACTGTCCTGGATGTTCCTCTCTGGACACAGTCCGAATTGGGAAACGGGGCTGACTAATGTGGTCTGACTAATGCAGAATAGAGCAGAACTATTACCTCCCGTAACCTGGACACTATGGTTCTGTTCAGGCCAGGCCCAGTTGAAGTTGCTGCCTCAAGTGAACCACCACCACTGTCATCACTCCACATCTTTTGGGGCTCATGCCTCCCCCTCCCTACTCTTGCTTAGTTGTGGCTCCCCCTTCTGTATTGTGATGGCAATACATGGCTCCTGCTCCCATGCAGTGCCAGCAATGCCGGGATGGGCGGATTTACCCAAGCCCCACCCGCCAATCCCCTGCCCACTGGCCACCCATGTTTGCTATACAGCGGCTGTGCGGGCAGCCCCCTGCACCCTCGGTGAGCTGCAAGTTCTCCACAAAAATCGTTGTTTGGTGAGGGGATGCATGCCTCACAGCTCTTCCCTTCCTCCATCAGCTGGCTGGGAGACTTAGCTGAAATAATGCGAGAGGTCTTGCAATATTTTGGCCGAGTCTTCCAGCCAGGAGTCCCGCGGCTGAGCAAGAAGGTGAAAGCCGAAAGCCAAGGAAAGGAGTTGGAGTTGCCACCACTGGGTGGTCGCAAACTGTCAGGGATGGAGGTGGCAGCAGTAGCAGCAGCAGGAGGGAGGGAGGGAGCAGCCGGCCAAGCAGCGGCAGGCCCTCTGGGTGGAGAGGGCAAAACAATTTGCTACTCTTTCTATCCTTTGCCACCTGCTGCACCCACATTCTGCTGCTTCATTATAGGGCTGGCCCTCCTTCTGTTAATGCAGCCCAATATTGCATAAGCTTTCTTAATTGCTACATCACACTGCTGGCTCATATTCAGCTTGCTATCCACTAAAACACCTAGGTCCTTTTCACATGTTACTGCTGCCAAACTAGGTCTCCCCCATCCTATATCAATGTCTTTGGTTTTGGTTTTGGTTTTTGGTTTTTTGTGTACCTAAATGCAAGACTACATTTATCTCAGCTGAATATCATTTTCTTAGATTTAGCCTAGTATTCCAGCCTGTCTAGATGCCTTTGAATCTTATTCTGTTTTTTATGGTGTTGACTTTCCCACCTAGCTTCGTGTTATCTACAGATTTGACAAGCAACCCTTCTACACCCTCATTCAAATCATTTATAAAAATGTTAAACATCAGAGGAACTAGACCAGAACCCTGTGCCATTTCACTTGAGACTTCCCTCCAGGAGAATGCCAAGCCATTAATTAGCACACGTTGAGTACAGTTGCTCACCCAGCTGTGGATCTACTTAACTGTAATATTGTCCAACCACATTTTACCATCTTGTCAACATAGATATCATTACAAACCTTGTCAAATGCTTTGCTGAAACCAAGAAATGCTATGTCCACAGCATACCCAAAATGTACCAAACTGGTAACTCTACCAATAAATAAATAAATAAATAAAGTTGGCCTGCAATGGCTTGTTCATGACAAACTGGCATACCCCTCACCTTGGCATCCCTTTCCTACAGCTATGGTGTAAAAGGGGGTTCTCTCCTTACACTTCAACCCTTCCCTCTATACACACTCACACCCAATTAAAGAACTTTCTGGTCTGTACTCACTTGGACTTAAACACAAAATCAACTGTTCAGTTTACTCTCTCTGTTCCCTCATTACTTTCATGTTGGACAGCGCTAGTCTATTTGGGTTATTCTGAGTTACCAGTACAATTCCTGAAGCAGTCATGATTCAAACTTTCCCCCCTTGATCACTGCAAATACAGTTTGGTGGTGGGGAAATTTTCACAGTATGCTTCGTAAGTGCATTGGTCTCATTCACAGTCCTTTTATTTTTCAGTGGTTGTGCTGGCATATACTTTGAAAAGGTATCATTTACTAGCAGCAAATACTGATTTCCAGACTTTCAAGTCAATTTTAATAAACTCCAGGGAGTTTTCCAGCTGATAGCACTGGCTCTCCTGTCGAAACCCTGGTTGATCTGTGGAATGCAGAACTGACCCGGGCGTTTGACATGATTGCTCCTGAGCGCCCTCTCCTGAGTAGAGCTCATACAGCTCCATGGTATACCCCAGAGCTGAGAGCGATAAAACAAAATAGGAGATGGCTTGAGTACAGATGGAGAAGAACTCCTGGTCGATGCAATCAAGCTCTGGTGAGTGCCTACAGTAAGGTATATTCAGGGGCAGTGAGGGTGGCAAAACCCAATATTTTGCTGCCACTATAGAATCATCAATCTGCTGCCTGGCGGAGCTTTTCAGAGTTGTCCAGAGGCTATTACATGTTGGCCCCAAGGACACTGTAGAACTTTCTGAGGCCCACTGTAATCTATTTGCTGTGCACTTCCAGAATAAAATCTCCTGCGTTCACCAGGACTTGGACTCCAGAGTTATAGCAGGTAAATCAGACGAGGTATCCAGAACACAGTCTTGTCCAGTTTTTCTGGGTGAGTTTCAGTTTGTTTGTTTGTTTGTTTATTACATTTTTATACCGCTCAATAGCTGAAGCTCTCTGGGCAGTTCACAGTTGGTGCAGCTCAAGGACGTTGACAAGGTGCTTGGACAGGTTCATGCAACCATCTCTGCATTGGATCCTTGCCCCTCTTGGCTAATAAAAGCTAGCAGGGATGGAACAACTGGCTGGGCCAGGGAAGTGATTAATGCCTCTTTGCGAGAGGGAGTGGCCCGGGCCGCCTGAAACAGGCAGTAGTGAGACCACTACTCCAAATCTTCCCTGGACCCTGATAATCTTAATAACTACAGGCTAGTAACAAATGTTCCTTTCCTCGGCAAGGTCCTTGAGCGGGTGGTTGCTAGCCAGCTCCAGGCACTCTTGGATGAGACTGATTATCTGGATCCATTTCAGTCAGGTTTCAGGCCTGGTTTTGGTACGGAAACAGCCTTGGTTGCCCTGTATGATGACCTATGTCAGGAGAAGGACAGGGGGAGTGTGACTCTGTTGATTCTCCTTGATCTCTCGGCAGCTTTCAATACCATCGACAATGGTATCCTTCTGGGACGACTGTCTGAGTTGGGAGTGGGGGGCACTGCATTGCAGTGGTTCCACTCCTACTTGACGGGTTGGCTCCAGAAGGTTGTGCTTGGGGGACACTGCTCGGCCTTGTAGATTCTCCAGAATGCAGTTCCACAGGGATCAGTCTTGTCCCCCGTGCTGTTCAGCATCGACATGAAAAAGCTGAGTGCGGTCATCTGGAGTTTTGGAGTGTGTTGTCACCAGTATGCTGATGACACAAAGCTCTATTTCTCCTGTTCATCTTCATCAGGTGAGGCTGTGGATGTGCTCAACTGGTGCCTGGCTGCAACAATGGACTGGATGAAGGCTAATAAACTGAAGCTCAATCTGGACAAGACTGAGATGCTGTTAGTGGGTGGTTCAGCTGACTGGATGGAGGGTGTTCAACCTGTTCTGGATGGGGTTGCACTCCCCTTGAAGGAGCAAGTTTGTAGCTTGGGTGTTCTCCTAGAACCATCTCTGTCCCTTGAAGCTCAGGTGGCCTCGGTGGCACAGAGTGCTTTCTACCAGCTTCAGTTGGTGGACCAGCTACGGCCCTATTTGGACAGGGATAACCTGGCTTCAGTTGTCTATGGTAACCTCATTACTGCAATGCACTCAACATGGGGCTGCCTTTGAAGATGGTTTGGAAGCTGCAGCTTGTGCAAAATGCAGCAGTCAGAGTGATAACAGGGACCAGAAAGTTTGAACAAATAAGACCCACTCTGGCCTGCTTACATTGGCTACCTGTATGTTTCTGAACCCAATTCAAGGTGCTGGTTTTAACCTATAAAGACTTATACAGCTTGGGAGCACAATACCTGATGGAACGCCTCTCCCAACATGAACCTACCCGTACACTGCGCTCAACATCCAAGGTCCTCCTCCGGGTGTCTACTCCGAGGGAAGCTCGGAGAGCAGCAATGAGAGAGAGGGGGCTTTTTCTGTGGTGGCCCCCAATTGTCAAACAAGCAGAGGGGCCTGGCTCAGGTAATGAGAATAGACTGGCAGAGGCTGTGGCAGAGCCTCAGGGAGAGGAGCCAAGGCCAGCAGGAACCTCTGCCAGCTCTGAGGGCCTGATGCTGGCAAAGACTCTGGAGGAGCCGCAGGGATCTGAGGAAGAGACGGAAAAGCCCGGTTTCAGCCAGTTACGGGCAGAGAAGGCCACCAGATGCCGGTCTAGCCGTCTCCAACAGAAACGCCAGGCAATCAGAGATCAGCTGCGAAACTCTGACTCAGCACTCTGACTGAGGATAAAAGAGCAGCCGGGAGCCCTGCCAAATTGTCAGAGATTATCTGAGTTCTTCGGCGGAAGCTTTGGCTCTTAGATCTCTTGACCACGCACCTTGCTCCAGATACCGAGTTCCTGAATCCAGCCTTGACTCCCGGATCCCGTGACCACGTCTGACTACTTCTGGAATCCTGTTGCGACCTTGGACTGCTTTTGACTACGTTTTGCCCGTACCTGCTCCCGTGACTCCTGGACTGTATCTTTGGACCTTGCTGACCGTCGGCTGTGCTTGACCTTGGACTGAACCACTGTGCCTCCGCTTTGCCACGCTCCCTGGACCCCGGACTGGACATTGACTCCTCTGTAAGCCTGAATCTTGCTCCACTCCGTCTCCCTTTTGCCTTGACTTTTCAAGCCCCTTTTTTCCCTGGCTTGCTTTCCAAGCCTGTAACTGCAATAAACTCACTGTTGCTAAGATACCAGCTGTGCTCATTTGTCTTTGTCAAGCCATTTGGCGGCTTTCCCGGACAGAATAATCTCTGACCTGGCTGACAAAGATAAGGGCAATGGAGGAATTATTGCTTAAGAACCAACAACTGGAGAATCTTGTTTTGCAGTTACAGACAGCCATCGCTGTATTGCAAGCGCAACCGGCTCAACCCCCGCCCCCCCTCGAAGGAGTAAGTGTTTGGCTGCCCTACCTGAAAAATTCTCTGGCAAGCCGCAGGAGCTGGAAGGCTTCTTAGCTCAATGCAGGCTGCACTTCCAACTCAGGCCAGAGGATTTCCCTACAGACACTCAGAAAGTGGCGTTTGTCATCAGCCTCCTGTCTGGACCAGCACAGCGATGGGCCACTCCGTATCTGCTCCAAGACCACCCTTTCCTGAACCAGCTGGACAATTTTTAAAAGAGATGCTGGCCACATGGGGAGACCCAGTTAAGGTGGAAATAGCAGAAAGGCTCATCCATCACCTGCACCAGGGAAAGGGCTCAGTGAGGGAGTACACCACTGAGTTCCGCCTCCTCGCTCAGGACCTCACCTGGAACGATAGTGCCCTCCAAGCCCAGTATCGATATGGGCTCTCAGACGCTATCCTTGATGAATTGGCCCGAGCTGCTCCACCTGAGTCTTTGGCTCTGCTCATGGAGCAGGCTGCATGGATTGATGGCAGGCTGACTGCCCACAGGCTAGCCCGCCTATAGAACCCACCCAGGTCGGAAGGGTGGGCTTTGAGGGGACCTGCAGCTGCTCCAGAAACGTCTGTAACCTCGACCACGATTCCTGTACAAAGCCCACCAGAGGAACCGATGCAGCTGGGAGGAGCCCGTCCACGTCTGTCAGCAGCAGAAAAAGAGCGGAGGAGGGCAGGGGGCCTTTGCCTCTACTGTGGACAGAGGGGCCATTTTGCCCGTGGGTGTCCCCTCAAGCAGCGAGGGGGGCCCTTGCCAGGAAACGGACCCTCCCAGGCTTAGTTGGGGTGGAAAGCCTGGGAGAACCTGCGTTAGCCACTACCCCACCCCAGTCAGAACCCCGAAGGGATCCACTGTTGGTCACAGCTACCCTTAGGGGACGGGAGGGCCCGGTGATGTCAGTAGGGGCCATGATTGACTCTGGGGCGTCCAACAGCTTTATGGATCTGGGGTTTGCCACCCAGCACCAGGTCCCGCTGCAGCAATTGGAGGAACCCCGGCCGGTGGAGACCATTGATGGACGGCTCCTAAAGTCAGGCCCCGTGACCCAACAGACAGAGGTGCTGACTATGGAGATTCAGGGCCATGTAGAACAGGTCCAGTTTTTCGTGGCCGCTGTCCCGCACTTCCCGCTGGTTCTTGGGATGCCCTGGCTGACCCAGCACGACCCCTGTATTTCATGGGCTCGGAGGGAAGTGCTGTTTGCCTCACCCTACCGCCAGGAGCACTGCTGGCTCAAACGAATCCCTGCCGCCCCAGAAACACCCCCCCAAGAACCTGCTGGCAGGCTACCCGCGAAATATCAGGAATTTGCGGGAGTTTTCAACAAAAAGGAGGCTGAGCGACTGCCTCCACACCGAACGTATGACTGTGCCATAGACTTAGTCCCAGGAGCCCCTATACCGGCGGGGCGCCTATATTCTTTGTCAGAACCGGAACTGGCCGCCCTAAGAGACTTTTTGGAGTCTAACCTGAGGAAGGGCTTCATCCGTCCATCCACGTCGCCTGCAGGGGCCCCGGTCCTCTTTGTAAAGAAGAAGAACACTAGTGAACTCAGGCTCTGCAATGATTACAGAGCCTTAAACAGAATTACCATCCGCAACCGGTACCCGCTACCCTTGATCCCGGAGCTATTGGAACGTCTTCGCCATGCTCGGGTCTTTACGAAGCTGGATTTAAGGGGAGCATATAACTTGGTGCGCATCCGACCCGGGGATGAGTGGAAGACTGCCTTTATGACCCGATATGGCCAGTACGAGTATACGGTCATGCCGTTCGGCTTGTGCAATGCTCCAGGAGTTTTTCAACACTTCGTGAATGATGTGTTCCGGGACTACTTGGATCGGTTTGTGATAATTTACCTGGACGATTTTTTTTATCTATTCTCCGAACCAGACCATCCACGACGTCCATGTGAGGGCAGTGCTTCGGAGACTCCAAGAGCACCACCTCTATGCAAAATTAGAAAAATGCGAATTCGATTTGAAGGAGGTGGAATTTTTGGGGTACCGGATCTCAGAAAAAGGGGTAGAGGGACCAAGCAAAGGTGGAGGCGGTGTTGTCATGGCAGCCCCCGAGGAACAGGAAGGAGGTTCAGCGCTTCTTAGGATTCGCAAATTTTTATCAGAGATTCATTCCCGACTTTGCAACCCTCGCTGAGCCTATCACACAGTTGCTCCGTGGAAAGGCCCCGTTCCAGTGGACGATGAGCACCCAGCAGGCCTTTGAAAAACTAAAGGCTAAGTTTACCTCGTCTCCGATTTTACAGCATCCCAATCCTAGGACCCCTTTCATAGTGGAGACGGACACCTCGGACGTCGCTATCGGAGCAGTGCTGTTGCAGCCAAACAAGGAGGCATCTTGGTTGTCGCCTTGTGCCTTTTACTCCAGACAGCTCACGGCCCCAGAACGCAACTACACCATCTGGGAGAAGGAGCTGCTGGCCATTAAGGCAGCCTTTGAGGCATGGCGGCATTTGCTGGAGGGAGCGGCGCACCCGGTGGAGGTGAGAATGGACCATCGTAATCTGGAATACTTGCAGACCACACGAAAACCGCGCCAGAAGCGATGGTCCCTGTTCTTCGTCCGGTTTAACTTTAAACTGAAGTACATCCCACGCTCCCAGAATCAACAGGCGGATGCGTTATCTCAGAAGCCGGAATATGCGACACAGCCTGGGGAAGAGAAGCGGTCAACAATTCTGTGTCCGGAACATTTTGTGGCTGCCCCAGTAGGGTCCCCGTTGATTGAGCAAATTCGGGACCTCCAGGTGCGGGACGCTTTGGTGGCAGCACACGCCAGGGACGAGCCGCCGACTCCGTTTGCCATGCGGGACGGCCTTCTATATCACCGTGGCCGTCTCTATGTACCAGGAGGGCCTTGTCGGGACTCGGTGCTCCGCCTGTGCCACGATTCAAAGCCAGCCGGGCACTTTGGGTTGTGCAAGACTCTGCATTTGTTGACTCGAGAATTGGTGGCCTCGGGTCCGGGCGGATGTGGCCCGTTATGTCCAAAGTTGCCCAGTCTGTCACCGAGCAAAGGACTTGCGGGGGAGGCCGACGGGGCTACTGCACCCCTTGGCAACTCCTTCAGGACCGTGGCGAGTGATCTCCATGGACTTCATAACGGACCTTCCTTTGTCTGCAGGCCATACCACCATCTTCGTGGTGGTGGACTTATTTTCAAAAATGGCCCATTTTGTACCATGTGTAGGGATGCCCACGGCAAAGGAAACGGCGAGGCTCTTCGTAAGTCAGGTGTTCCGATACCATGGCCTCCCAGAGGGAATAGTCTCAGATCGTGGAGTACAGTTCACGGTTCGATTTTGGAAAAGTCTCCTCCAGCTGTTAGACATCAAGGCCCACATGTCGTCAGCATACCATCCCCAGACAAACGGGCAGACTGAACGAACCAACGGCACGCTGGAGCAGTACCTATGATGTTACACAAATTATCAGCAGGATGACTGTGCCGAGTTGCTCCCCTTGGCGGAGTTTGCGTATAACAACTCGGTCCACACCTCCACCCAGCAGACCCCTTTTTTCACGACAGGGGATTTCATCCTCGATGGTTCCCAGCAGTCGTTCCTTCTTTGGCGGTTCCTGCAGCAGACCAGTGGTTGCGGGAATTGCAGGCAGCTCGGGCATTGCTTCAAGAGCAGTTGGAGGTGGCCAAAGAAGCATATAAGGCCGGGGCGGATCGGAAGCGACAGGAGGGACCTCCCTTAAAGGTCGTGGACCGAGTCTGGCTGTCGACCCGAAATCTGCCTCTGCAACGCCCGTGCCGGAAGCTGGACGCTCGGTTTATAGGGCCGTACCAAATAACCGCAGAGGTCAACCCAGTGGCATTCAGATTACAGCTGCCTTGGACATTACAGATACACCCAGTCTTCCACCGCTCGTTGTTAGTCCCAGCAACGGGGGTGCGACTGGATTCGGGGACAGGGCCTCCTCCTGCTCCAGTACTCATAGATGGGGAAGAGGAATTTGAGGTGGCACAGGTGTTGGACTCTCGAAGGTACCATGGTTGACTACAATATCTGATTGACTGGGTGGGCTATGGTCCTGAGGAGCGATCATGGGAACCAGCTTCAGAGGTCCACGCTCCCATCTTGGTTCACGACTTCCACCGCCGTTATCCCCGGAAGCCGGGCCCTCGGGGTTCGGGGGAAGGGGATAATGGAGGGGGGAGTAGTGTCATGCCCTGCATGGAAATAGAGTCGGGAGATGAGGGGGAGCTGGCAGAGGCTGGACCCAGTGCAGAGGGGCCTGGCTCAGGTAATGAGAATAGACTGGCAGAGGCTGTGGCAGAGCCTCAGGGAGAGGAGCCAAGGCCAGCAGGAACCTCTGCCAGCTCTGAGGGCCTGATGCCGGCAAAGACTCTGGAGGAGCCGCAGGGATCTGAGGAAGAGACGGAAAAGCCCGGTTTCAGCCAGTTACGGGCAGAGAAGGCCACCAGACGCCGGTCTAGCCGTCTCCAACAGAAATGCCAGGCAATCAGAGATCAGCTGCGAAACTCTGACTCAGCACTCTGACTGAGGATAAAAGAGCAGCCGGGAGCCCTGCCAAATTGTCAGAGATTATCTGAGTTCTTCGGCGGAAGCTTTGGCTCTTAGATCTCTTGACCACGCACCTTGCTCCAGATACCGAGTTCCTGAACCCAGCCTTGACTCCCAGACCCCGTGACCACGTCTGACTACTTCTGGAATCCTGTTGCGACCTTGGACTGCTTTTGACTACGTTTTGCCCGTACCTGCTCCCGTGACTCCTGGACTGTATCTTTGGACCTTGCTGACCGTCGGCTGTGCTTGACCTTGGACTGAACCACTGTGCCTCCGCTTTGCCACGCTCCCTGGACCCCGGACTGGACATTGACTCCTCTGTAAGCCTGAATCTTGCTCCACTCCGTCTCCCTTTTGCCTTGACTTTTCAAGCCCCTTTTTTCCCTGGCTTGCTTTCCAAGCCTGTAACTGCAATAAACTCACTGTTGCTAAGATACCAGCTGTGCTCATTTGTCTTTGTCAAGCCATTTGGCGGCCTTCCCGGACAATACCAAATTTGAATCAGATTGGGTTATCAGTTGATTTTTTATGATTTTTTTACATTCCCCCCCCCCTTTAAACCCTTTTCCTGGTATGCAAAGGATCTTAGGGGCGCCACGACCCGGGGTGCCATTTAGCTAACAACAACAGTTTTACGTTATGGGGATAATTCAAGGGAAACGGGTAAGTGGGATGAAGCTCTTACCCCACTCCCACATCATTATCATCCTCTCTAGCTCAAAATATCACATCCAGTGAATGACCTAACGTATGAGTTGACACCATAATGCTCTGGGATAACCATTCCTCAGCCATTGCTGCCAAAGTAACCTTGGGATGGATGTTCAGGTCTTCCAGGACTAAAGGCCAACTAGTCCTCAACATCTGGCCTGAGATCACGTCTGCCAGCTCAGGCAGGTCCATAAATCCCTAGGCTTAACCATTTTACTTCTTCGTACAGCAAGTTGCCATGACAATCCTCTTCCTATAACAAGATGGATCTTCGCTCGTGACCTGGCTGGCAGAAGCATGCACTGCATCCCCGTTGCTTCCAAATCCACAGCATCCATCCATATAAGCATTGTCAATATATTTACAACATAAAGAAAAAGAAAAAAACTAACATGAAATTAAGGAGCTTTCCAGGACAAACAATAATACCTTGAGGCAGCAACTTTCATTTCTCATATTTATGAACGCTATTCTTGTAGATTACACCAGGGTGCATCAAAGATCACCCATATGTGCACACTACACGGGAAGATGGCAGTGCAGATCGACGGTGAGCCTTGCAACTATCTCTGGACAAATATGCAACATTGTCAATATATACGCTGGTTATGCTGATACTTCATTAGAACTCAGACCCCACAGACCAGGCAGCCACCACAGAGATAACCAATTTCCCTCTTCCTTGGCAGTGACATGTGCAGTTGCCTTAGGAGACACTAGATTTAGGAGTCCCTAAAGATACAATAACCTTAAAGTCAAAGTCATATCACCAACTGTCTGTGTACTATTTCATGAAAAGCTTTTGCTGTCTCTATCTATGAAGAGTAACATCATAAATTAGCATATACATTAGCAATACAACAGAAAGCTCTTTCCAGTACTCACAAAACTTAGCCAGATTTACCATCAAATGCAATTTCAGTAGTTTTAAAGAAATGCTCTATCTTTTGCCACATCACAGCATTCTAACCATGAAATAGTTATCAAATACAACATTTGTTCTGCAATGGTGAAATAATTATATATATATATATATATATATATATATATATATATATAATTAATAGCAAATTGTATGGTTTTACTGAAGGGAAAAAAGATTTGCCATGAGCACTTTTGAAATGAATATCAGATTCAAAACCTCCCTTGTGTATTCAATGGCATGCTAATTTACATTTTAATTACTTCCAAAGAAATCAAAGTGCTTGTCTCGACAGTAGAACATAATGTCAGCTTCATAGAGCACTGTTGGTAAAGGCTTAATGAACTTAATTAGATAATTAGTGATGTTAATTATCTTTTTATTATGAAGATAAAGATGTTACACAAATGATGCACAGAAATATAATTATGTATTTACTTATTTGGCTCTTGAAAGAATAGAAATAACAGACCAAACATAGGAGTAAGAGAAAGCCTCGACAGGGAACTTTGCCATGTGTAGTCTGCTCCCTTCAGAGGCTACTGAAATATAATGTGTGGAAAGAACTGTGTACTAAATTTCTATCCGAAGCATGTTCAATCAGATGCAAGTTTCACTGAGCTCAATGGGGCTTATTACTTAACAAGTGTGCTTAGGAGTGCTCTCTGTCTGTCTTAGCAGTGTTACTCAGCAGAGTTACATTGGCCTTTCTCCAGTCTTCTGGTAGAGGCTGATCTTAGGGACTACATATTTTTGTTAGAAGGTCATTCATTTCACAACTGAGTTCTTTAAGAACTCTGAGATGGATACCATCTGTACCTGGTAATTTTTCAATTGATGGAGATGGAAGAGGTCTCCTCCACAACATAGCCTAAGTATTTTAACTCTGAAAAATAAGTGCTGTTCTTTCATGGAATTCAACCAGAGTCTCTCATGGCTTGGAATTTCCATTAGAGATGTTCTCTATATTGCTCCAGGTCTAACTATATGTGAGAATACCCTTGATGTGGGCCATTGACAATGATCACTAGTTCATCCAATGACTGGAAGTGGTTGTGGCACCATCTCAAAATGAAAGAGCCTTTGCTTTGGGGGCTTTTTGTCCTGGGCCTACAGCAGGATTTACCAATCACATCCGAGATAATGAATTACCAGGCCTCACTGTCCTGCTCTGGCTGGGTAAGGGTCTGTGTTTGACAGCTAAAGGGGTGAATCCAACAGGCAAGTCAATTAGACAGGCAAATAATCAAGCACAGAAGTATCAGTCCAGTATGGGATCAGTTTAAGGCAGATGTAGTCAGGATATAGGCAATAGTCAAAACACAGTACTACCAGGCAAGTTGGTTATTTTCAGAAGAGAGGACTGAGGTGCAGCCAAGGTTCAAACATGGAACAGCAGGCAAACAGAAACATAGTCTAAAATTCAGAGTTAAGCAGGAGTCCAGAAGTCAGTATATGCAAGTTCAGTCATAAGGCAAGGTCATGGATACAGGACACTGAAACTGAAAGTAAGTCCTTGTTTCCAGCAGCTAGTAAGCTCTGGCTGAAATCTTATATAGCCATAGTTTCCAGAGCCTCACCCAGGGCTCAGCAGCAATTCACTGCAGGCCCTCTGGCAAAAGTCCTTCAAGGAGGCCTTTAGTCACAAGGAATCCTTTTTTGCAAGTGGGCACTCCTTTGCCTGGCCATGGTCTTAACCTATACCTTCAGGTGCCAGCATTCTTGGGGTCTGGGTGGCAGCTCAGCATCATTCTCTGACTCAGAAGCAATGCATTCCACTTTTCAAGGGGGAAGATCTGAAGGCCTCCCTCCTGAGGGCCTTCTTGGATAGCTCCAGGATGCCCTGAAGTTACTTGTTCCCTGGCTCAGGAGGCTTCAGATTGTCATCTGAAGAGGATTCCTCCAGGGGTGGCATAACACTCTGCCAGCTGATTGACTAGCACGGCATAGGCATTGAACTACACCACTTTATTCATAGCTCAGAAATCTATGCAGAAGGGGGTATTTCTGATTGGCTTCAGCACTAATAATGACGGGTCATAGCAGCTGCTAAGGGATGGCTCAATTGTTCCCATCATTAGCATTGTCTATATCCCCTGTTCCACTTGAGACTAGCTCTTCCATGGTAGCGGTGCATCCATAGCCCTCTTGCCTTAGGGGCTGGGATGGTCTAATGTATTGGATTCAATGTGTCCTGCCAGGGTTGCTCTAGAATAGACTCTTAAACTTTGCTAAGCTCTCCCATCCCTGTTAAGTGCCTGCTCTGGTGCATAAGACCCTTTCTTATAGGAGGAGTCTCCCTGAGGCAAGGCTTGGCAACTACAGCAGTTTGCCATCAAACAGCTCTGGATCTCCTTTACTTACCAACAGGTAAGAGTTTTACTATCTGACCACTCCACCAGTCTTTTAACTGATCAACCTGTAGGTATCTTGCCTGTGTGGCCCTGGGACTGCAACACAGACCACTCAGCAAGACGGCCAACAGAGGCCACAGCTAGACCTAAGGTTTATCATGGGATCATCTAGGGTTCGCCCCTGCCTGAGCACTGGATCCCCTGTGTGTCGCCTAGATGAACAGGTTTGAACCCTGGACGATCCAGGGATAAACCTTAGGTCTAGCTATGGCCAGAGACTGCCAGAAAAGGCCTCCTTATGGAGGTTTTCCTTGTTGGGAGAACTCTCTCCCAAGAATCAAATGAGAAGTCCAGGTTGGACCTTGGGCAACATCTACTCATTCTCCACCATAAACATGATCCTGCACCTTCCATACAGCAGTTCAAATGGGGTAAAACTGCCCTCCCCGCAACTGCAGACAACGCTGGTATATAGATCTTACTAGGCTACATATATGTATATGCCTGTGATCCTCCATAGTATTTAGCATTGTGCACTTTGGGGCATGTTTGAATAATTAGCCTATTTGTGGGTGATAGACTGGAGTAAACACTGTTGAACGCTGAGAGTTAGGTACACTTTTTTGTGTGTTTTGTTTTTAGACTCCGCTCAACTAATGTGAGAAGTATTGCAATCTTTTGCCAAGTCTCCCAGCTAGAAGTCCCATGCCTGGGGCAGAAGGTGGGAGCTGCCAGCCAAGGGAGGGAGGAGGAGCCGCCACTTTGGCTGACTGGCCAAGCAAGTAGGCAGCTAGGAAGGGAAGCAGCGTTGATAGGTGGGAAAGAGTGGCTGGCCAAGCAGCGGCAGGCCTTTTGTGCAGGGAGGGCAGAACAATTTGCTGCTCTTCTCATCCTGCACTGCCTGCTGTGGCTGCTTCATTGTAGGGCTGGCCCTCTGGCTCTCCATTTATTTAGGATGTGAGGACTTTGGGCGAGAGGAAGGTAGAATAAACTTTACAAAGAAAGAAAGGATGGGACAAAGAATCATCCAATCAATAGAAAATTCAGAATGTTGGTCTAGTGGTCATCTCCTTTGCCTCTGTGCAAAGGAGATGACCACTAGACAAGCCTTCTCAGTGATGAGAAAAGCAAATGTAACTCCATTGCTCAAAGAAGGACTTTATTAACACATGAAGTATCCAGTTCAGTTGCCAGGTGGGAAGCTATGCATCATCAAAATGGCAAACATTTGCTGTCACCATTAAACTATGTCTAATGCACAGTTGAGACCCTAATGCCTTACTCTGGCCCACCTGCATTGGCTGTCTGTATGTTTCTGAGCCCAGTTCAGGACTGGTTTCAACCTAATAGGCCTTATGTGGCTCGGGACTGCAATACCTAACAGAGCATCTCTCCCAAAATGAACTGAGGGTTATCTCAGCATCTAAGGTCCTCCTCTGGATGCCTACTCCAAGGGAGGCTTGGAAGATGGAAACAAGGGAGACTGTCTTCTCAATGGTGGCTCCCCAATTATGGAATGATCTCCCCAGTGAGGCCCACCTGGTGCCAACATTGCCATATTTTTGGTGTCAGGTCAAGACCTCTCTTTTCCCAGGCATTTAGCAGCATGTAATAAGTTTTAATAGATCCAAGATTTGTTTTACAGTTTGCCTGATTGCTCAAAGTTGTTTTTAATGTACGTTATCTCTGTGTATACTGTCCATTGTGGTTTTTTTATGCTTTTAAATTTTGCATATTGTTTTTAATGTGCTTAATCTTTGTAAGTTGCTCAGAGAGCTTCAGCTATTGGGGGGGAGGGTACAGAAATGTAATAAATAATAATAATGGTTTAGACCCTCATGCCCAATCTGGCTCTTTGGGAATCACAATCTGGCCTTTGGAGTCCCCTGGAAGGCTGTGCCTACTTCCCTCAGACTCACTCCCTTTTCCCCAACCACCAATCATCTGGTAGTTTCCCAGATTTTGTATGATGTTTTTTCCCTGTTCTAAAAGGTTGGCATATCTCTCCTAAGGCTTCATTATTGGAAGCAAGAGCTTTAAGCTAAAATAACCAAGTATCCCCTCCCCCTCCCCCCAGTCAGTTGAATTTGGCCCCCAAGAGCTTCAACAAAATGGAATTCAGCCCTAATGGATAAAATTGAACTCAAAGCCACTCCCTGCCTGCAGAGGGATTAAGGCTTCAGACCTCATCCAAGACCCTCCTGGAGGAACTAGAAAATAGTAGCAACTGAGAGTAATGAGATAGAGAAATTTGCCCTGGGACCGCAGGAAAAAAAAGAGTCCAAGTGATCTGGTACACCCTATTGATAGAGTTCCTTTGGGGTTCCAGAAGACTGTAAATATTCTAGAAGGAGGTGCAGGGAACGCTTATCAAATTTGCAGATGACACCAAATTGGGTGGGATAGCTAATACCCTGGAAGACAGAAACAAACTTCAAAGTGATCTTGATAGGCTGGAGTGCTGGGCTGAAAACAACAGAATGAAATTTAATAGGGATAAATGCCAAGTTCTACATTTAGGAAATAGAAACCAAATGCACAGTTACAAGATGGGGGATACTTGGCTCAGCAATACTACAAACGAGAAGGATCTTGGAATTATTGTAGACTGCAAGCTGAATATGAGCCAACAGTGCGATATGGCTGCAAGAAAGGCAAATGCTATTTTGAGCTGCATTAATAGAAGTATAGCTTCCAAATCACGTGAGGTACTGGTTCCTCTCTATTCGGCCCTGGTTAGGCCTCATCTAGAGTATTGTGTCCAGTTCTGGGCTCCACACTTCAAGAAGGATGCAGACAAGCTGGAGCGTGTTCAGAGGAGGGCAACCAGGATGATCAGGGCTCTGGAAACAAAGCCCTATGAAGAGAGACTGAAAGAACTGGGCATGTTTAGCCTGGAGAAGAGAAGATTGAGGGGAGACATGATAGCACTCTTCAAATACTTAAAAGGTTGTCACACAGAGGAGGGCCAGGATCTCTTCTTGATCCTCCCAGAGTGCAGGACACAGAATAAAGGGCTCATGTTAAAGGAAGCCAGATTCCAGCTGGACATCAGGAAAAACTTCCTGACTGTTAGAGCAGTACGACAATGGAATCAGTTACCTAGGGAGGTTGTGGGCTCTCCCACACTAGAGGCCTTCAAGTGGCAGCTGGACTACCATCTGTCAGGGATGCTTTAGGGTGGATTCCTGCACTGAGTAGGGAGTTGGACTTGATGGCCTTGTAGGCCCCTTCCAACTCTGCTATTCTATGATTCTATGAATATCCTAAGTCTCTTAGCCTTGTTCTCTTAATCTCCATGGTGAGAGATCCAGCTTGGGGTAGAGGAAGGGGCTTAGTTGAGGAGGGCTAGGTGGACTGTATGATTTAGCAGTGTTCCAGTCTGGTCTGATAAGACTGGCAAAGGGCCAGTAGGATGATGGCTGCTCATTATATTTGGATCTAAGTTAAGTGGAAATGGTGGGAAGGCATGCCAACGCTCCCTCAGCCAGGACTGGGTAGAGACATAGATGCATCCTGCCTAGAGATTCCTCATCCTAGAGAAAGGTTGCTGGTCTTTGCATCGAAGGTGTCAAAAAGGGGTGGAATGCCAAAGACCATCCAATCATGAGCTCATTCATGGAGATTCCATTCACAGAGGTTAAATACCGTCTAATCAACCAGTCAGCTTGGAAGGAATGTATGACAGACAGAAGGCTCTCAGAACATAGATACAGAGTTTAGTCACAAGAACGTAGTTTGAAACACAGATATTCAGACCAAAAACTCAGAGCCACTGCATTCGTGTACCAAGGCTCTCTATCATACACTGGTTGGTTCCAACAGAGGAATTCTGTACTTAAATAATTTGAACTGTGGCTACCACAGAAGGAAGGTTTTGAGCATCTGTATGATTGAGACTCAGCTGCGTTGATTAAGATTTAATTGGAAGGGTGAAAGATGCATCTGAATACCTTGAGACTGAAAAAGATGCTTCAGGGATAGTAGGCAACATTGCACAGCTATTTTCTCAGAGCAGGAATGTTGAGCCCAAGAGACAAAAGTTGAATGTGTGAGAATAAAGCTATTTTCTTAGGGTCCATAACACATACTAAAACTAGTATTATATGTGTGTGATTATGCAGGAATCAACAGCATTTTATGGGAGGCAATTTCCCAAGTCCACCAGGGGGATCCCGGAGCTCAGCCAAGGCAAGAACAGCTAAGGAGCTAATATTCATCCCCAAAATGAATATTAAAGGCTTAAGTCTTTACTATACTGGGGAGGAATCTCAGATAGTTCTGCTGGTTTCTTTCTTTTTCATTTTCCATTTTGGTCTGGTGTCTGCTTTTTCTCAGACAAACAGCCCACAATTCGGGCCAACAAAAAATGAGTAAACTTTGCCTTTTCACAGTAACTTACACTAAATAGGCATGGTTCCAGACAGAGCGCTAACCATCAAAACAAATTGTGCAGCTATTCCATCTTTTTCTTTTAAACAGTTTTTTTTTCTGGTAAGAAAAAGGACGAAAGAAGTGCTGGGACATAAATGGTTACAAAATGAAGACAAGGATACCTGGATCTGTTGTAAAATGTCATGAACAAAGCAGACAATCACACTATAAAAGCCTCATCTGGAAGCACCCCATGTTCTTTTAGGCCTGGACAATGAAGCAGTGAAGGAGAAGGGGGCGCCCCTTTTCCTGACACAGGAAGTCAGAACATAGACTCAAGAGCAAAGGGGGAAGCAAAGGGGGAAGGAGCTGCCCATTGTAGAAAAGCAGGGACACAAATACTTGCTCCACTAGGAAGCAAAAGCAGTTCTCAAACACCCCTGACATCGTAGTTCTGAAGCACTGTTTCAATCACTCTAGCCAAGTCCCAATTCCAGAGACCAGTGTGTCCCATGAAGGGAGAAGGGGATGGCAGGAAGGCAGGAAGGCCAACCCCATGACTCTTTCTAGGCCTGAAATGGTATATGTGGAGAAGCCAAAGAGAGTGTGTGACACCAACCCTGAAGTGGCTCAGGAACAGCTTGAGGTAAAGCACCTCTTTCCTGTTCAGGCTGCTGCCTTCTTCACTTCTTCTTTGTTTTGTCTTCCTTTAGGTATGTTCTAAGGGGCAGACCCAGCCAACAACTTACTTCCAAACACTGCAGAGGCAAGAGAAAAACTGGCCTTAGGGAGGAAGTGAACGGTACCTCCTGGCCCAACCACCTGGGCTAGTCTTCTGCACATAAAAAACCTCCTGCCTTCAGGCCACGCTGTATAGCACCAAGCAGAGAGAATAAGGTTGCACTAATTTGTAGATTTGGAAATTTCAGAAATGATGTCTTCAGAAAAGAAGAGTACAGACAGGTGGCGCAGAAGTGCCGAAATGGCGTCAGGAAGGCTAAAGCTGTGAATGAGCTGAGATTAGCGAGGGATGCTAAAAGCAATAAAAAGGCTTTCTTCAGATATGTGAGTAGTAAAAGACAGAGGAAAGAAATGGTGGTTCAGCTGCTTAATGAGGATGGCAAATTGATAACAGACAACAAAGGAAAGGCTGAAGTGCTCAATTCCTACTTTGCCTCGGTCTTCTCCCAAAAGCGGGTCTATGACCCCCCTGGAAAAAGTGAAGCAGAAGTTGAGGGGGCAGGATTGCAGTTTGAGATTGATAAACAAATGGTCAAAGAACACCTAATTTCCTTGAATGAGTTTAAATCTCCAGGGCCCGATGAACTGCATCCAAGAGTAATGAAGGAGCTAGCAGAAGAACTCTCAGAACCTTTGTCTATTATCTTTGCAAAATCATGGAAGACGGGTGAGGTGCCGGACGACTGGAGGAGGGCTAACGTTGTCCCTATCTTCAAAAAGGGCAAAAAGGAGGAACCTGGGAACTACAGACCAGTCAGTCTGACATCCATCCCTGGGAAAATTCTGGAGCAGATTATAAAGAAGTCAATCTGTAAACCCCTTGAAATCAATGCAGTGATTACTAGAAGCCAACATGGATTTGTCAGGAACAAATCCTGTCAGACTAATTTGATCTCATTTTTTGAGAGGATAACCTCCCTTGTGGACTGTGGGAATGCTGTGGATGTCATATATCTTGACTTCAGCAAAGCTTTTGACAAAGTACCACATGACATTCTGATTAACAAACTAGCTAAAAGTGGGCTAGATGGAACAACTATTAGGTGGATCCACAGCTGGCTACAGAATCGGACTCAAAGAGTACTTATCAATGGAACCTTCTCAAACTGGGGAGAGGCAACGAGTGGGGTGCCGCAGGGCTCAGTCCTGGGCCCAGTGCTCTTCAACATTTTTATTAATGATTTGGACAAGGAGGTGCAGGGAACGCTGATCAAATTTGCAGGTGACACCAAATTGGGTGGGATAGCTAAACCCTGGAAGACAGAAACAAACTTCAAAGTGATCTTGATAGGCTGGAGTGCTAGGCTGAAGACAACAGAATGAAATTTAATAGGGATAAATGCCAAGTTCTACATTTAGGGAATAGAAACCAAATGCACAGTTACAAGATGGGGGACACTTGGCTCAGCAATACTACAAACGAGAAAGATCTTGGAATTGTTGTAGATCACAAGCTGAATATGAGCCAACAGTGCGATATGGCTGCAAGAAAGGCCAATGCTATTTTGGGCTGCATTAATAGAAGTATAGCTTCCAAATCACATGAGGTACTGGTTCCTCTCTATTCGGCCCTGGTTAGGCCTCATCTAGAGTATTGTGTCCAGTTCTGGGCTCCACAATTCAAGAAGGACGCGGACAAGCTGGAGCGTGTTCAGAAGAGGGCAACCAGGATGATCAGAGGTCTAGAAACAAAGCCCTATGAAGAGAGACTGAAAGAACTGGGCATGTTTAGCCTGGAGAAGAGAAGATTGAGGGGAGACATGATAGCACTCTTCAAATACTTAAAAGGTTGTCACACAGAGGAGGGCCAGGATCTCTTCTCGATCCTCCCAGAGTGCAGGACACAGAATAACGGGCTCAAGTTAAAGGAAGCCAGATTCCGGTTGGACATCAGGAAAAACTTCCTAACTGTTAGAGCAGTGCGACGGTGGAATCAGTTACCTAGGGAGGTTGTGGGCACTCCCACACTAGAGGCATTCAAGAGGCAGCTGGACCACCATCTGTCAGGGATGCTTTAGGGTGGATTCCTGCATTGAGCAGGGGGTTGGACTCGATGGCCTTGTAGGCCCCTTCCAACTCTGCTATTCTATGATTCTATGAGTAACTTTGTCCACTGCAGAGGAGGCCTGCCTGCAAAGCACACAAAAACGGAACTGCCTGGAATAGGGGGAGAGGCAAAGAATTGGAGTCTTGGTGGGATGTCAAACTATTAAAAAAACAAACCAATTTATCAGATTTGTAGCTGTCAGGCACTGACATGATAAAAGATAACACAAAATGAGTAATGTTTCCCTGAAATCAAGCTCCTCTTTTAATTATGAACCTCTTCCTGTCAGTGAAGAGAGACAGAAGATGCAGGAACACCAATTTCATGCACTTGTGCCTGAATAATGTCTCTATGCTGCCTTTTCCAGATGGCAACCTTTTCTACTGCAAGAACTAATGATGTGAGCATATTTAGAGAAAAAGCAATAACAGTCTTTAACCTTCAACAGCAAAAAGCATGTTCTACAAAACGTTCCTTGGGATGCATTACCAAATATCAATTACTTTGCTCAGTGAGGTGTAATCAGCTGTAATAATCAAAATTAATTTTAAGAAATAATTAAACAGACCCCAAGGCAAATAGTTGGTGCCAACACTGAATGGTATCATGGACTCCTGAGCACACCTGGAAGGGAGTTGCTCAACCAACATCCAACAAAAGGAGCTAGAAGTCAATTTGTTAGCCTAATCCCCAACTTTGCTTTGTGGAGAAAAAGGCTGATATGTTATGTGGAAAACAAATATATTTGGCCTCTTCATGTTAGCAAAGGTCAAAGGACTTTTCATTCTGCACAGTTCCCAGCCCATCCTTCATCAATCATCATCGAACACAAAAAATACTAAAATTACAAATTCCTACAAACACAAAATGCCCCCCCCACATCCAGTTGCAAAGTAAATGAAAGAATTTGCATTTTAAAGCAATAACAACAAAACCACACACACTCTGTTACAAAGTAAATGAAACTGTGGCTATGTAATTCAGGATTTTCAGCATAGAATTCCACACCCTTTTGCTTTAGTTGCTAAGGCCTTCTGGCCTTTATTTCTGTTAGGGAATGCTTTGCAAAAAAGCAGGAGATTTGTGCAAGTGATCTGAAGATGAAAGTTACCTGAGCTTTGCATCCGATCTGCTTTAAGTTCTTGCTGGGTGTCAGTTTCACGGCTGAAGACAAGCTTCCACTCCAGTAACTTATCTTGTTTTTCTTTTCTGATGCTAAAGACCAGGGAGAAAAAAGAGACAGCTGGTGAATTCAGAAAAGGCCAAGGTTCTTAGGTTCTTGGAAAAGAGCATGGCCCAGATGTCTCCATGGGATTGAGACTCAAACCATAGCCCCACATCAGACCTAAAGCCAGCTTTAAAATAGGGCTGTGCACGGACCCCCCGATCCACTCTGGATCCTGATCCGCAACTTTCAGATCCGGTCTGCTCCAATTTCACCCAATCCGCCTCCGCTCTGTTCCGCAGCGGGTCTCCGGATCGGAGCTCCGTGTTTCCCCCCCCCATAGACTTGCATTGAAAATGTCAAACACCTATAACTTTTTTAGTTTTCAAGTTAGAAACATCAAAATGGCCACCATAAGAGCTTTCAAATAGATCCTTATTCATGCACATTTTGAAGGAAATCCGAGCATGCCCTGAATTTTGGGGAATATTTAAAAAATCCCCCCATTTACAGAAATACAGTTATCTCCGTCATTTTTCAAGATACAGACCTGCAACTGGGCACCGTCACAGCTTCCACATTGATCCCTAATCATGCTCATTTTGAAGGAAATCCGAGCATGCCCTGATTTTTGGGGAATTTTTAAAGTTTTAACCATAGAATAATAGAATCATAGAATAGCAGAGTTGGAAGGGGCCTACAAGGCCATCGAGTCCAACCCCCTGCTCAATGCAGGAATCTACCCTAAAGCATCCCTGACAGATGCTTGTCTAGCTGCCTCTTGAATGCCTCCAGTGTGGGAGAGCCCACAACCTCCCTAGGTAACTGATTCCACCGTCGCACTGCTCTAACAGGTAGGAAGTTTTTCCTGATGTCCAGCCGGAATCTGGCTTCCTTTAACTTGAGCCCGTTATTCCGTGTCCTGCACTCTGGGAGGATCGAGAAGAGATCCTGGCCCTCCTCTGTGTGACAACCTTTTAAGTATTTGAAGAGTGCTATCATGTCTCCCCTCAATCTTCTCTTCTCCAGGCTAAACATGCCCAGTTCTTTCAGTCTCTCTTCATAGGGCTTTGTTTCTAGACCTCTGATCATCCTGGTTGCCCTCTTCTGAACACGCTCCAGCTTGTCCACGTCCTTCTTGAATTGTGGAGCCCAGAACTGGACACAATACTCTAGATGAGGCCTAACCAGGGCCGAATAGAGAGGAACCAGTACCTCATGTGATTTGGAAGCTATACTTCTATTAATGCAGCCCAAAATAGCATTGGCCTTTCTTGCAGCCATATCGCACTGTTGGCTCATATTCAGCTTGTGATCTACAACAATTCCAAGATCTTTCTCGTTTGTAGTATTGCTGAGCCAAGTGTCCCCCATCTTGTAACTGTGCCTTTGGTTTCTATTTCCTAAATATAGAACTTGGCATTTATCCCTTTTAATTTCATTCTGTTGTTTTCAGCCCAGCACTCCAGCCTATCAAGATCACTTTGAAGTTTGTTTCTGTCTTCCAGGGTATTAGCTATCCCACCCAATTTGGTGTCATCTGCAAATTTGATCAGTGTTCCCTGCACCTCCTCGTCCAAATCATTAATAAAAATGTTGAAGAGCACTGGGCCCAGGACTGAGCCCTGCGGCACCCCACTCGTTGCCTCTCCCCAGTTTGAGAAGGTTCCATTGATAAGTACTCTTTGAGTCCAATTCTGTAGCCAGCTGTGCATCCACCTAATAGTTGTTCCATCTAGCCCACTTTTAGCTAGTTTGTTAATCAGAATGTCATGTGGTGCTTTGCTGAAGTCAAGATATATGACGTCCACAGCGTTCCCACGGTCCACAAGGGAGGTTACTTTATCAAAATATGAGATCAAATTTATCTGACAGGACTTGTTCTTGACAAATCCATGTTGGCTTCTAGTGATCACCGCATTGATTTCAAGGTGTTTACAGACTGACTTCTTTATAATCTGCTCCAGAATTTTCCCAGGGATGGATGTCAGACTGACTGGTCTGTAGTTCCCAGATTCCTCCTTTTTGCCCTTTTTGAAGATAGGGACAACGTTAGCCCTCCTCCAGTCGTCTGGCACCTCACCCGTCTTCCATGATTTTGCAAAGATAATAGACAAAGGTTCTGAGAGTTCTTCTGCTAGCTCCTTCATTACTCTTGGATGCAGTTCATCAGGCCCTGGAGATTTGAACTCATTCCAGGAAATTAGGTGTTCTTTGACCATTTGTTTATCAATCTCAAACTGCAATCCTGCCCCCTCAACTTCTGCTTCACTTTTTCCAGGGGGGTCATAGACCCGCTTTTGGGAGAAGACCGAGGCAAAGTAGGAATTGAGCACTTCAGCCTTTTCTTTGTTGTCTGTTATCAATTTGCCATCCTCATTAAGCAGTTGAACCACCATTTCTTTCCTCTGTCTTTTACTACTCACGTATCTGAAGAAAGCCTTTTTATTGCTTTTAGCATCCCTCGCTAATCTCAGCTCATTCACAGCTTTAGCCTTCCTGACGCCATTTCGGCACTTCTGCGCCACTTGTCTGTACTCTTCTTTTGTAGCCTGGCATTCCTTCCACTTCCTATATGTATCCCTTTTTGTTTTCAGGTCATCTCTAAGCTTTTTGTGGAGCCACATTGGTTTCCTCTGTTGTCTTCTATCTTTTCTCCTTGTTGGAATTGTTTGTAACTGTGCCTTTAAAATTTTATTTTTTAAATACTCCCACCCATCCTGCACTCCTTTTCTCATTAGGCTCCCTTGCCACGGGACCTTACTTATTATAATTCTGAGTTTATTAAAATCAGCTTTCCTAAAATCAAGAGTACATGTATGGCTATGCTCGACTTTTGTCTCCTTCATAATCAAGAATTCAAGTATGATGTGGTCACTTTCCCCCAGAGTTCCCGTAAGTGCCACTTTATCCACTAAGTCATCCCTATTGGTCAATAACAAGTCAAGGATTGCCGATCCTCTAGTTCCTTCCACCACTTTCTGTTGGAGAAAGTTATCACCCATACATGTCAGGAATTTCTTGGAAGGGCCGCTTTTGGCAGTAATGGTCTCCCAACAGATATCAGGGTAATTGCAGTCCCCCATCACTACTACATCACACTTCCTTGAAACACCCCTTGTGAGGTGCAACCCATCCCTTGCCAGCAGTCCATGTTCCAAGTAGCGTAGCCCGTGGTCCCAGAATCCAAAACTCTCACGACGGCACCACCTTCGAAGCCAGTCGTTCATCCGGAGTATTTTTCTTTCCCTTTCTAATTCTCTTCCAAGAACCGGGAGGATGGATGAGAAAACTACCTGGGCCCCAAAGTTCTTCAGTTTCCTTCCCAGAACTTCAAAGTCTGAAATGATTTCTTCGTAGCTCTGCTTGGCGACATCATTTGTTCCCACATGGATGAGAAGAAAGGGGTATGTGTCCGTGGGCTTTATGAGCTTCGGTAACCCTTCAGTCACATCTCTAATCTGTGCTCCAGGGAGACAGCACACCTGGCGAGTACATGGGTCTTCACGACATACTTGGGTTTCAATCCCACGCAGCAGGAAGTCTCCCACAACGACTACTCTTCTCTTCTTCTTGGTTGACCAACCTTCTGCCTCTTGGTCACTGTTGCATGGTGTCTCCTGTACTTCCTCTTCTGCAAACTGTCCTTCAGTCTTATTCTCCAGAAGCTGAAAGCGGTTGCTTAACTCCAATGGCTCCACCGGTGCACAACGCCCTCTAATTCCTCCTCTCCTAACTGTCACTCTTTTCCAGGGAGTTTCCTCTTCATTGGCTTTCCTCCCCTCAGCATACTCCACTTCTGCTTCAGCTGGCTGTTGTTCTTCAATCTCATGTGCTTCTTGTTGCTGTTGCAGTTCCACCGTTCGGTCTAAGAACTCCTCGACTTCTCTTATTCCTTGGAGGGTGGACACTCGCCGCTCAAGTCCTCTCACTTTTTCTTCCAAAAGTGCCACCAGCTTGCACTTGTTGCAGGTATACGCCATGTTGAGCTCAGGGAGAAACACGAACATTGCACACCCTTTGCAGGTCACCACCTCTAGGGACTCCTTTCCATCCATATTGTCTATTTCTGCTTTGTTTTTTCCTTTTTGATTATAGTAGAATTGCCTTTGCTTTGTTGTGTCCTCTCTGAAGGTACACAACTATATGAGTATGTCTTAAGGGAAAGTAAGATCTTTTGGGGGTTTTTTTGTTTTTGTTTTGGTGGTGGTTTTGTGGGTTTTATTCTCTTTATGTTTTTCTTTGTTTTTCCCACCTCTTTTTTATTTATTTTTTTATTTTATTCTATTTTATTTAATTTTTATTTATTTTTTAAAAAATTTTTTATTTTTTTTTATTTTTTTTTTAGAGGCCTCCCCCTTGGCCTCCCCTGCCGAACTCCCCCTGTCAAGCTCCCTGTTCGCTCGCTCCCTGGGAATCTGGCTTACTTTTCTAGCTCCTACTTGAGCTGGGCCAGCTGCTCTTCCCTGCTTCTGCTTAGCTCCAAGTCAGGAACCAGAATAACCCTCAACCCTAACCCCATTTAACAAAAGTGCTTACATCTCTGTCACTTTTAAAGTTAGAAACATCAAAATGGCCACCATGAGAGCTTATAAATGTATCCAGATTCATGCCCATTTTGAAGGAAATCTGAGCATGCCCTGAATTTTGGGGAATATTTAAAAGATTCCTCCCATTTACAGAAATGCACGTATCTCCGTCATTTTTCCAAATGCACACATCTAAGTGGCCACCATGAGAGCTTCCTCATACATCCTTATTCATGCCCATTTTGACGGAAATCTGAGCATGCTCTGATTTTGGGGGAATTTTTAAAGATAAACCTAAATAAGAATCTTCCTCTCAGGTTAAACACTTCAAAAATGAACACGTGGAACTTCAAGAAATCTTAAACAGGGTGAGTGCAGCAGCAATGCAGCTGCCTTGAGGAAGGACTAATGCCCTGAGTCAAAGCAAGACACACACCAACCGGCCCTCTGAGGCGGGCACAGAGGAGGAGAGGCAGCAGGCAGCTATGCCCTGGGAGCAAGCATGCCATAGGCTTGTGGGGAAGACCCACACAGCCCATCTACATCTCCCAGGCACCAGGAGGGCAGAGAGGCAGGCAGAGAGGTGTTACACTATGTACGACTCTGGGCAAGTAAGTCCCAGCAGATCCCGCTACCTCACAAAGCGGGCACAGACAGGCAGGCAGAGAGGCAGGCAGAGAGGCGGGCACAGGTGGGCAGTAAGGGGCTGGTACATTGCACAAGTAAGCCATAGATCTCTGGGCAAGTAAGACCCAGCAGATCCAGCTACCCCACAATGACGGCACCCAGGCGGAGGAGGCGGGCATGCAGCAGACATTTCTGCGGGCACAAGTAAGTGAGCCAAGGATACAAGTGTGTATTGTGCTTTGCCCAAACTTTATTTGAATGCTTTTTGCACTTAAGAAGCAGTGCACAGCAAACACAGTCACAACAAACACACAGAGAGAGAGAGAGAGAGAGAGAGAGGATAGAATAGGTTTTTTTGTATTTTTTTATATAGAAGGAAAATGAATACAAACACAGTCACAGAACACAGGGTTTAAAAGACAGGGGGAGGGGTGGGGGTTGGGAAACAAACAAACACTCCAAATGAAGAATTATAAATTTATATAAATCAAAAGTAAGACAAAGGAAAGCAAAGGAAAGCTAAGCAAAAAGTCAGAAACAAACAAACAAACAAACCAAGCTAAATCCTATATCTCCTCCAAACAAACACAGCTACAGTGCAGAACTACCCTCCACTTTCTACGAACTCCAAACCCACAAAGAGAGAGAAAGGAAACTGTCTCTTGGTGGCTCTGGCTTAGTTCCCCCCCCCTCCAACATTGGGATTGGAGGATGCTTCACATCAGGTGATCACTTATCATCATGACTGGGAGTTGAATATGTCTCTCATCACTTCAAAAAAAATGTTCCCCCCTCCCGTTTTACCCATTCTATAAAAATTAATAGCAAGCAAACCGCACAACAAAAAATTCTGAAAACCAACACAAATTACCCCCAATCATCACTCTCTAAGCACAGTAAGTTTCAGAGATGTAGCTTTAAAAACAAAGAAGTTATAGGCGATCTTTCACCCAATTCAATCCTATGCGGAAAAAGTTCCAAAATGGCGGGCGAAGCTTCGCGACTAAGGAGATCACTCTGCAAATGGGTGGCCGGCTTCGCAATGCTTCACCCCCGACCCGATCCGGCTCCACCTTTAGCGGAGGCAAATCAGGCCACTCCGATATCGCTTCTACAAAGTGAAGTGAAGCGGAGCACAGCCCTACTTTAAAAGTCTTCCCTTCTCTCTCTCTAGAAAATCACAGTTTTGTGAGAGGGCTATGGTGGTAGCACAAACAACATTCCAAATATTTGTTGACATGTACCATTACACTTAAATTGATGTAAAACAAATTGTAATGTGGATGGGGTTTTGGCTTTGGGACAGTCCCATTTCTTCTCCACCAAGCACTGGTATTTGTTTTGCTCTAATCAACTCTGGATAATCTCCCTAAATCATGTTAATTCTTGTTTCCTGGTATTCTAACAAGAATTAAATATGATAAAGTAGAGTGAGAGGATGGTTTTAACTCCTGGAGAAAAAACTGAGTTGAAATTCTGCTTGTGTGAAGAATGATTTTAGTTAGTTAATATAGCATGGAAGCAAATAAACGTGGGTGATATTCTAGAATGGGCCAACAGAGGAGGCTCAAGATAATTTAAAGATGTATTTAGACAGAGAGTAAGATGTGTATCAAGTGTGCAGCTGAGGTCTGTCATGAATGCCAGGAACCAACTTTTTTAGCGTGGAGCTTTGGGGCTTTGCCCCTGGATCCCTTCGGAGTGGCGCCTGCATCATGTAACTCACCTGCCGCCACTCCAAAGCTACCCCGGGGTAAAGTGCCTGTGTAGACGTCCCCCAGGTTTCATGTTATACAGACCAGTCCTCAAGTTAATCAGAACACATTCCATGAAGTTGCTTCTGTTAAATGCATTGCATCATTTAAAAACAGAGACCTTGGAAGTGCTGCCAAGCCTTTTCCACGATCTCTCCCCACAGAGGATTCATGTCAGCCATTTTCACTTTCTCATCCCCATCTCCTTTCTCTCTAGAGAGAGACATGTTGTATGCATCCTCCAAATCCTTTCTCCTCTCAGAAAGAAGCCGGATCCAGATTTCTTCAGTTGCTTTCCAGATCTCTTGCTGAACTAGAAACAAATAGAATGGAAATAGAATTTGGTATGAGAGGGTGTCCAAGATCTAAAAAAAAGAGAGAGGGTGATATCAGGAACGGGATTGCACAACTATTCTAGAAAAAGGGCTCAGTCCGTACGACTGTAGTCCTCAGTCTGGCTGACATACCAGCAGATCAGCTCATGCACAACCTTTTGTCACCCTGTAGCAAACACAATGCAGTTAAAGGGCTTCCCCAAAACTGATCAGTGCTGAATTCAACAGAGTGCAAATGACTGCCTAAAAACAGGATGATGCCTTGAAATTCATATAGGCCCATCTGAAAGTGGTAGAGCAATGGATTACATCATGCATGTGATGAAGCAGGCTTTTCCCTATGGAAATGTAACCCACAATTATTGTTGTTGTTGTTGTTGTTGTTGTTATTTCTTACCCCCCTCTCCCTCTGGATTGAGGCGGGGAACAACATCAAATATAAAAATACTATAAAATATATAAAACTGATTAAAAACATATGAAATTACTACATTATTAAAATAACAGCCAGACATTTTAAAATTCGACTGGGTAGGCCTGCCAAAAGAGATCAGTTTTTATAGCTTTTTTAAAATTCAGAAAGACTATTGAGTTGGCAGATCTCTCCCGGCGGGCCATTCCACAGTCTGGGAGCAGCAGAAGAGAAGGTCCTCTGGGTAATGGTTGTCAGCCTAGTTTTCACTGACAATAAACTAACTTCTTTTCTTTTCATTCATTCATTCATTCATTCATTCTTAAGTTTCCACAAGACTGTTCATTGTCATGGACTGAGCTATGAACAAATAGCTACTGAAGAGGGGGCCTTTTCAGTGATGGTGTCCCAGTTATGGAATGACTTCCCCGAAGAGGCTTACTGGGAGCCTACACTCTGGTCTTTTTGTTGTCAGATGAAGGCCTTTTTATTTGCCCAGGCTTTTCCATTTTTAAAACACATTTTAGTGGTTTTCACATCTTGGACACTACTGTTGGTGGCATTGTTCTTATTTTGATGCTATTTTAACTTGGTTTTAATGTTAAGGCCGTACAATTGTGGGGGAGGGGGGAGAGATGAGTGGAGGCTCGCCATAGGCTACCTCCGTTTGGCACCACTGATGTGGGGAGGGGGTTGGAAACCCTCTTTAAGGAGCAGTCCCCCTCCCCAGCCTTCTCTTTGACTTTAGCGGCTTCCAAGATCGAGGACGTGCTCGGAGC
Source organism: Elgaria multicarinata webbii (assembly GCF_023053635.1). Taxonomy (NCBI): domain Eukaryota; kingdom Metazoa; phylum Chordata; class Lepidosauria; order Squamata; family Anguidae; genus Elgaria; species Elgaria multicarinata. The sequence continues at coordinate 1,680,163 of NC_086175.1, forward strand.
CATGCGAGGTCTGGTGTGATGGCTGTGGCTCATTTGCCGTCGCACAATGCCGGGCCTTTCTGGCCCCACGTTTGGCGGGAGGGCCAGGCGGTCCTCCCAGTTGCTTTGCAGCTCTGGAGCTGACTGTGTGCAGCGCCAGAGTACCATGTGAGGAAAGAGAGGCCCAGTCAGGATGAAGTAAACAGCACCGAGGGCAGTCGCCGCCTCATTGCTCCAGCGCTCTCTTCTGGGCTGTGGAGGCCCCAGGTTTGGCTGGAAGACCAGCCACCGCTTCCCCGCTCGGCATGCAGGGTGCCCATAATCCTAGCAGGGCGCCCGTGATTTTCAGCCGGCTTTATGGGCCCATGGGACGCAGCCTGTGTGCGGCACGCCTGGGCACACCTTTCTTGCAGCATGGTTTGGTGGAGCAGTGGCAAATTACGGGCCTCGGTGGCCTCCATCAGGGTGGAGGGGACACCCCCTCCCCCCCACTGTGTAGCTGCAGCTGGAGCTGGGCAGATTGCAGGGAGGGCATCAGCAGGCCTGGGCAGCACTGACCATGGGGTGACATTTTAGCACCCAGACCCATTTTTTGTTGGCAGGTTGGGGAGAGGGGGATTCCCAATACAGAGCCCTGCAGTCCTGGGGGGCGCAGCACCACCCCATCCCCCCTCTTTGTTTAGAAAATCACAGGTGGTGGAAATCCATTAGAAGCACCCCCTGCTGGTTGAACTCAGTGGGGCAAGGGGTGGCTGGTGCTCCTTTGTATTCGGGGGTGTTGGGTCTGGAAGTTAGCCCTTAGGAGCACAACCAGCCTCCTCAATTATGGTTGTTTGCTCATTTGGCTATAGCATAATTGGGAGCCAGGATATAATTTATATAAAAATTTAAAGGTTAATCCAGTTATTTATTTATTTATTGCATTGTTATACTGCCCAATAGCCGAAGCTCTCTTGTTATCCAACTTTAGTGGTAATATAATTTACAAGAATTAAGAAGACACAGTCATCATGCCACCAAAAAAACTGTGGCCAGAAGAAAAGGAAAGGGCAAAGGCCACTTGTCCTCCACCCAAAAGGGCAATTCCTGTGGAGATCCACAGCAATGTCCACTCAGTCCTGATGGCTGTTTGCTCTCTCTAATATCACAGGCAGTAAGCCTATGCACACCAGTGGGTACTGGGTTGTCCTCTTTGTTAGTTCCAGGAGGCCACTGTGAACAGAGTGCTGTACTAGATGGACCCTCAGTCTGATGCAGCAGTGCACTTCTCAGGGTTTTACATTCTTAAACATACTAGGTTTAACCTAGCACAGTAGGACTGAAGTTATTTTGAAGAATCAGTTCTGCCAGTGTTTTGGGGAGAGCCTCTTCCAGTTTAGGCTGATGGAACTGGGCTGGATGGACCAAAGGTCAGACTCCATATTGAGCAGCTCTTCATGTTCTGGAGCCCAGGGGGAACAGTAGGATATGAAGACCCAAGACATAACCACGATTTGTTCAGCCAGTTTGGTGCAAAGAGGGGAGAGTGGTTTAAGCCCCCTGATCTTCACCAATAAGGCAATCTTGCTGACTGTATCATCCTTAGATGATGTGGTGAATCCTGATTTTTCCTTAATTTGAGCCAGACCAAAGGCGGTTGAGAAGAATAATAGGAATAGCCCCCGCCATATCAGAACTTCAAGGAAGTGTATATTTTGCCACAGGGCTAAGAGGGGGCAAGCTGTTGGAATCCTGGAACGGATCCTGGTTATGTTTCCATTGATTTGCTAATTGCTGAGGAGCTGGAAGAAACAGAAGACTCAGCAGAAAACTTAAAGGTCAACTTTACACCTGGACATTGATGTCATAATTGAATAATTGGTAAACTGATTGTCTTCAATTAAGGGTTGCAAGAAGTTGCATCATTGTACAGGTAGTCTATAAAAGTAAATGTATTTCCATGTACATGTATCACTCAGAATATATCACTCAGAAAGTAGAGATCATGTGAGCTGTATTGACTGACCGTCTGTAAGTATTTGTTATCTGTGATTGCCATAACTAAATTATATTTTTATATGCCAGTAAAGGTTTGTTTAAACCAATTCAAATCTCAGTCTTAAGTAGTGTCTTTGCTGACTTGGCTGGAAACCGCTGTAATACTCTGCTACAAAGTTATTGGCCGGAAGCCTAGTCTGTGCAATAACTAATGAGGTTGGAAAACATCCCATAAACCTCAAACATATAAACCTCAACACAAGCGGCATGATATTGTTGTCTAATCCAGCATACCTTGATGTCATTTTATGTCTCTTAGAATTTGTTACGTTAGGGAACAGTGGTTATACAGAACCAGGAGGCACCAGGTGTTTGGACACAGGATCAGATATCCAAAGACTTTGCTCTGAAATTTCGATGAATCGCAAGCCTACGCCAAGAGGTATTCGGTCCTAGGACAACTTGCATATGATGGAAGCCTCCAGGAATTCCGCTTGCACGATGGCTGCGATTATGGTAACACAACCACTTGCAGGTAGTAGATCACCTACGACACCAATCCCCCTCATTTTCATTTTGGTCAAATAACCAGTTTTAGAACAACGAACATCATCATCATGGATCGGGATATCCATCTGACTATGAACCTATGCATGTAAACATCTGTACACAGCATCTTTTGCTGGGTTGGATGGAGGACCACATGGGTACAACTTGGATTGACCAATACACCAAATTATAATGTTTGGGCAGATGTGGCATGCATCCTGAGCACTTGTGCTCACCCTATTTCAGCTGCACTGATTAGCTTCCTCCCTCAGGCTTCACTCATTGATCAGGGCGGCAATTATTCAGGTTTCCTAAGAGAAATCCCTCATATTGCAAGCCTTGCCAACTCTCATATAATTTGGCAATGTTGGCCAGAATGTGATGTAATCATGCTTGACTTAGAAGGGAATGGACCCTTGTGCATGTACTTGCTAGTACTTGGTCTTGCCAGATTCCCTGGGTGAGCGGGGAAGAAGATGGCAGGTACCTATTTGGGCAGCAGTCCAGAATTGTGAAGCAATCACGCTCAGTTAAGAAGGGCATGGACCCTGGTGCGTGTACTCATAAGGAGGCAAGTGCTTCGTCTTGCCGGATTCACTAAGCATAGTGAATTCAACACCCAGCAATAGTTAGCTCTTGGAGGGAGCTTTATAGACAGGATGGGGTCCAGTTGCTGGACATGGGCAATGACTTATTTCTTCAGGAACTGTGGCAGGGGTTGATGGAGGTGATGCACTGCAGGTGTGCGGGGGGCGACTAAGCAAGTGGCTTGTCCCCACCCATGGCGTGTGGGCATCAGGAGCAAGGATAAGGTTGGTGAGCATTCTTAGGCCCCATTATGGTGATTGGTAACAACTGAGGCCCTCATTTGGGAGTCTTGCAGCACCAGATGATGGGATAAGGTAGGGTGACCATATGACCTGATTTGCCCAAGTTTTTGATGACAAATCCGGGAGGGGGAGGGAAAATCCGGATTTTCCCAAAGGGCAGCTCTAATGGGAATTAACAAAAATGCTCATAACTCCCATCATTTTTTAAGATAAAGACATGAAACTTGGCACGATGGTAGCTCTTAGGAAGGGCTTTAGTCATACCAAATTTGAAACAGATCCGTTTATCCATTGATTTTTTAGGAATTCTTAAAAATTGAGGTTTTAAAATTATTATTTTTAAAATAGTCATTTTTAAAGATAAAGAGCAGAAAGTTGGCACCATGATAGCTTTTAGGGAGAGCTTTAGCCATACCAAATTTGAAACAGATTTGTTCATCCATTGGTTTTTAGGAATTTTTTTAAAATTTGAGGTTTTAATTTTTTTAAAAAAAATGCTATTTTTAAAGATAAAGAGATGAAACTTGGCACAATGATTGCTCTTAACAAGGACTTTAGCTATGCCAAGTTTGAAACATCTGTCCATCCACTGAGTTTTAGGATTTTTTTTAAAGTTTGAGGTCTTAAAATTATTTTTTAAAAATGACATTTTTAAAGATAAAGGGCTGAAAGTTGGCACCATGATAGCTCTTAAGGAGAGATTTAGCCATGCCAAGTTTGAATCAGATCTGTTCATCCATTTTTTTTAGGATATTTTTAAAAGTTCAAAGTTTTAAAATTATTGTGTTTTAAAACTGCAAGAGCCATATCCTTCAAACTCAGGTTGTCAAACCTCCTCTTTGGGGTGTTGCATATTGAGCAGTTTCAGCCCTTGACATTAAGGGGATCTCCAGTCTTAAGGTAAGAAGTCCTGGGCAAGCAGGGCACCTTTCCTGTTGCAGATTTGGTGTGCAGTCAGGTACCTGGAGCTCAGCAGAGGCAAGGCATCCATAAATCAAAATGTGGGAAAGGAGAGGTCAGTCAAAGCTGCCCACAGGGCAAAACAGAATGGGCCAGAGGCCTTTTTCTCAAATTTCCACATCATGGGCGATAAAGGGTCATCTTTAGAGAAAAACTCTCACAACCAACAGTAAGGTGCCAGTCAAGAGAGAGGCTCTCTTCTTTGCGGATGCCCTGTTGCTGCAAATATTGGAACCTGGCATATCATTGCTTTGCTTCGCTACCACTTCCCTTCCACTTCACTTTGTACACTTGTGAGCTAGGCTCTGACTGCACTGCTGGGATGCAATGCAGAACATTTGAAATGCATACCAGAGAAAAATAGATAGATTTGTGGCTTTAGCTGGCTGGCATATCACTTAGAGACAGAGTTAGACTGAAGCCACAACTCAGAGATGGCTGTAGCTGAGCCCCGAGAGGCTGCTGTACCACACAGAACCTTTTTAAGAGTGTCTCAGAGTCTAGTTTTGGTGCAGGCAGAGGTAGCTAGCGGTGGAGTTTTTTTAAAAAAACAAGTCACCAGATGCAACCAAGCCATAAGCTGTTGCCCTACCTCCAGCCACAGGGTTCAAGTGCACAGCCTGGCTGGACCGTTGGGAGACTTTGGCAGAGAGAGGGGGGGTGGGGGATTATTTGAGGCTGGAAATGTTGGCAGGCTGGAATAAGGCAGAGAGAGGCTGAAGACAACCCAGATGCACCTGTAGCTTGGCCCTGAGGTTGGCTTGCCACGCAGAGTGTTTTAAGAGTGCATCAAAGTTGTGCAAAAGGAGAGGAGGTGGAGGCGTTTGGTGGCAGAGGTTTTTAAAGTATTGGGCAAAAGGCGGGAAAAATAATAATAATAATAATAATAATAATAAATGTAAATGTTCGTTCGAAAAAGACATTATATCTCCAAAAGTTCTTCACCGATTGCTTTGAAATTTTGACACAACGTTGCATTCGAATACGCGAGCGTTGTTATGTAAATGCAGGTTGCTTACCTGTAACTGTAGTTCTTCGAGTGGTCATCTATGCATTCACACATATGGGCTTTGCGCCTGCGCAGAGACCAGACCGGAACCTTCTATAGCTGAGTGGAACGTTTTTGGCGGGAAACCCTCCCCCACGCTACCGCGCACGTCCATGGGGTTCCCGCCCTTACCTCAGTTTACAGGAGTCTGACATTGTGCCCCCATAAACATGAGTGTAATTTCAATAAAGTACATTCCATGTATAACTGTGTCATTTGTAAGTCTCACACCACCAAGTGGGGATGGTGGGTGGGTTGTGTGAATGCATAGATGACCACTCGAAGAACTACAGTTACAGGTAAGCAACCTGCATTTCTTCTTTGTGGTCTCTATGCATCACACATATGGGCGAGTAGCAAGCTGACATATCTTTGGAGGTGGGTTGGTGCATCATCTGAAGATCTCCGAGAGCACTGTCCTTCCAAATGAGCAGTCGTGCCTAGCACGGGTGTCCAAACTGTAGTGCCTAACAAACGTGGATGGAGTGGACCACGTTGCAGCTCTACAGACTTCTGTCAAGGGAACACCTCTGCTGAAGGCAACAGATGTTGTGACAGCTCTGGTAGAATGAGCTGTCACAGGTTTCACAAGCTCTAGTTTAGAGATAGCGTAAGCAAGTTCAATTGTCTCTACAATCCAGCGTGACAGTTGCTGGCATGAAACAGGGAGTCCCTTATAAGGCTCAGGTGCTTGATCGTTTTCCAAGGCAAAAGTTTGAAATCTTTGCCACTTTGCCGCGTAAGATTTTCTCGTTGAAGGCTTTAGTGATGCCAACAATATATGGTCTACAGTTAAATCCTTGGTACGAGAGGAGGAATGGATGATATTCTCCATGCCGTCATCTTGAGGGTCGACAGGTTTGCGTGTCGAACCCTGCCCTGGTGTCGAGACAACAGTGTCGGTATTGGCGGGAGTCTGATGTAATTCCCGTCCGACAGTCGAAGGGCGTGGAAGAACCACGTCTGTCGAGGCCACCACGGTGTGATAAGGATGCAGTCCGACCTGTCCGACTGGATTTTGGCCAGCACCTTCATCAACAGTGGAAACAAAGGAAAGATGTAAAGAAGATTTCCTTTCCAGGTTCTGGTGAAAGCATCTCCTAGCGAGTGCTTTCCTCTTCCTGCTCTGCTGCAGAACCTGGAACAAGCTGCGTTTTCTTCTGTAGCGAAGACATCGACAGCAGGGAGGCTCCAGTACCGAAAGAGAACGTCTCTTACTTCGGTATCGAGCTACCATTCGTGGTCGACGTGGAAAGACCTGCTGAGGGCGTCCGTGATGATGTTTTCCTTGCCCGCTACATGGATCGCCGTCAGGTGAGTATTTCTCTTTATGCACCAGTTCCAAATCCTGAGTGCCGATCGATTCAGAGGATGAGACCTTGTCCCACCTTGTCTGTTGATGTACGCCACTACCGTGGTGTTGTCCGTCGCGATCAGGACGTTTCGGCCCTCGATCATTTGTGAAAAAGTTTTTATTGCATTCTCCACCGCTAGCAGTTCTAGGTGGTTGATATGATGTTCCCTCTGGGAAGGAGGCCAACGGCCCTGAGTTGTGAGGGAGTCGCAGTGTGCTCCCCATCCGATCAACGATACATCCGTCGTGATCGTTACCGAAGGAGTTTCTTGCTGGAAGGGAACTCCTTCTAGGAGCGTCGACATCGAAAACCACCATTTCAGAGATGCCCTTACTTGCGTCGGGATCGACAGGTAAGTTCGCTGGGCATCGTGTCGAAGATCGAAAGTTCTTAAAAACCAGGCCTGCAATATTCTCATTCTGAGTCTTGCAAACCTGATGACTGCAGTTGTAGCTGCTATCAAGCCTAATAGCCTCTGAATTGTCCATGCCGAGACCTTTCGGCGGCTCTCGGTAGCGATGGCTAACTCTTGAAGGGTGCTTGCTCTGGTCGAGGGCAGGTATGCTCTCCCATCCCGAGACGATAGGGTTACCCCTATGAAGTCCAGCTTCTGCTGTGGGGTCAAGATGGATTTCTCCTCGTTGACCCACAGACCCAACGAGACCAACAGGTTGAGGGTGGTTGAAATGTCCGCTACCAGATCTTTTTTCGGGACCGTGAAGTATCGGGAGAAAAACCCCTGGTTGAGTTCCTCTGCGGGTACTGGAGAGATGGCTCCTTTCGCTAGGAGGGTCTGTACCTCGAGAAGCAGAGGAGGGGATGGCGCCGTTACTTTCACCCCCGAAGAAGGAGGAAGGACATCGAGCTCAATGGCATACCCCGAGTTGATGATAGTGAGCACCCAGGAGTCCGATGTTATTGACTCCCATTGATGGTAATGTGGTGCTAGGCGGTTCGCAAAGGGAGGTGGATCTGGGATAAAGAAGTCAAACCCACTGCTTCTTAGAGAAGTCGGGCTGATGTTTGCTTTGGAGCTGTTGTTGCTGCTGCTTCTGCTGACCTTTCGCTGTCGACAATTGTTGCCTGGCTATGGCTGAAGCTTCACTCTGGAAAACTCGTGCCAGCTCTTTTTTGTCCTCTGGGAGATGTTCACATAGTGATCCTATTTTCTCCCAGAGGAAGAGCTGGTATCGTGCCATGGTAGCCTCGTAGGCTGATGCCCTGATGCCCAAAGAGGCAGAGGAGTAAATTCTCCTGCCCGTATGGTCCAACTTTCTGCCTTCTCTGTCCACGGGTGCAGAATGTGCCTTCTGTGAGTGGCCTTGAGCCGACTCCACTACGATCGAATTAGGTTTGGGATGTTGGACCAGAAACTGTACATCTTCCTCTTGGACTCGATAGAGGGTCTCTAGCCTTTTCGATGTGGCTTGAGTCATAGCCGGTGTTTTCCAAGATAATTGAGCCGTTTGCTTTAAAGCATGTGGAATAGGGATGGCAAGTCGTTGGTTGGTTGTGGACTGGAAAATGTCGTAGATTGGATCGACGACCGATTCATCCATTTGCTGGATCTCCAGTCCTAATGCCTGAGCCATTCTAAGCATATGGTCAAAAAATCTGACCATATCGTCGGAAGGGGAAGAAGGGTCCTTGTCATGAACCTCATCTTCTGGTGAAGGCATCGATGGAGTAGCCGACAACCCTGACTCAGAATCCGATGGGTAATTATCCTCAGGCAAGGATACTGTAACCACCTGGAGGTCTACATGCTCCGTCGGTACCGTGGTAACCACGGCAGTCGATGCCGATGGCTGCGTACGGTGTCGAGGCGTCAACACCGTGGACGTTTGGTGGGCGGGCGGTGGAGGCAGCGGTAGATGACACATCCTCGTAGGCGGAGGGTGCGCATAATATTCTTCTTGAGGGTACTGGTGGTCACCCTGGAAGTATCGTTGTGGGCGATATCGATCCCATACATAGTCACCACATACTGACTGGGGATAAGAGTATTGAAAAGCTCCTTCCCATTGACGCCTTAGAGTGTGCCTTGGCGAAGGCGGTAGAGGGATTAGTCCCTGAACTTCTTGCAGCCTGGCAGGCTCTCGGAAAGAGGCCGCTGAAGCCGAATCCCGCAACTCGCCCTCCGATAGACTGGGAGGATGTGTCGGTACCGTAGCCATCGGTACCGACTGGGATCTTGATACCGAGGGAGGCCTCGGTATCGAAGCGGTCGGTATGGCAGGAGGAGTAGAGTGACTCCTAGCCAGTTCCGCCGTGCGGGATGACCCTAACAAGGGTTTTTCCGCGTCTCGCTTCTTCTTCTTCTTTTTTTCCTCCATTTCAGAATAAGATTTGGGAGTCCGGGCCTTTTTGGAGATTTTCCTGGCCGCGGAACTCGCCAGTGACCGTCCAGGCGTTAGGGGTATCTGAGCCCTATTAGCCGCTCTGGAATGTTCAGGCACCTCAGTGCAACGGTCATCAACGGACTTACTGGCTGCCATTTTGTCCATTCTCGAAGATTTGGGAGTCCGGGCCTTTTTGGAGATTTTCCTGGCCGCGGAACTCGCCAGTGACCGTCCAGGCGTTAGGGGTATCTGAGCCCTATTAGCCGCTCTGGAATGTTCAGGCACCTCAGTGCAACGGTCATCAACGGACTTACTGGCTGCCGTTTGTCCAGGCGTTAGGGGTATCTGAGCCCTATTAGCCGCTCTGGAATGTTCAGGCACCTCAGTGCAACGGTCATCAACGGACTTACTGGCTGCCGTTTGTCCAGGCGTTAGGGGTATCTGAGCCCTATTAGCCGCTCTGGAATGTCCAGGCACCTCAGTGCAACGGTCATCAACGGACTTACTGGCTGCCATCTTGTGCATCCTCGAAGATTCAGCCAAGACTCAACTTTATGGCCTTCACCTAGGCACAGGACCCACAGGGAGTGCCCGTCAGTTAGAGGGAGCTTAGCTCCACATTTCACACACTTGCGAAATGGGGCCTTAACTGGCATACGGCTAAGCGCTGTGATCGAAATCGCTGAGGAAAATCTAACTACTAAAAAAAAAAAATTTTTTTTTTTTTTTTAGATAGAATAGAAGAAAAGATGTTAAGAAGTGAGAAATAAGCGAAAAGAGGAAAGATTTGAAGTAAAAAAGGATTTTAAAGAGAAAACGCTAAGAGGTCTGGTTCTATGGTCTAAGCACAATGGCGGACGACGAAGAACTGAGGTAAGGGCGGGAACCCCATGGACGTGCGCGGTAGCGTGGGGGAGGGTTTCCCGCCAAAAACGTTCCACTCAGCTATAGAAGGTTCCGGTCTGGTCTCTGCGCAGGCGCAAAGCCCATATGTGTGATGCATAGAGACCACGAAGAAGAACTATGTTCTATATGGGGTCAAAAGTTTGTCTTAAAATCGAAGAAATAGGCCTCCTCAAAACCACTCCTGCTGATCATTGTGACATCGCCAACCAGTAAGCCAATCCACTGCCTCTGCATCCTCTCCTATTTGCATGTTCTCTCACAATTGGCTGAGTGAATATAGATGTCACACCTGTGACAGTTACACGTTCTGAAGAAAGGTAACTGCCAGGAGTTTCCACTAACCTCCTCACCGTAAAAACATCCTTTTTTAAAAACCAAACAATCTGCTTTACTTCATCCAAATAATGCCTCGCAGAAGATCACACTTAGGTTGTCATACTCGCAGAGTGGAAGCACTGCGACGAGAAATTGCAAATCAGACTGAGGAAGAACGGGCATCAGCAAACGAGAAAAAAAGAAAAAGAATGCCTTAAATACGTGTCAAGGAACCAGCCAAGCAACGTTCAGCCAGACTTGAGGATGAATCATAGAATCATAGAATAGCAGAGTTGGAAGGGGCCTACAAGGCCATCGAGTCCAACCCCCTGCTCAATGCAGGAATCCACCCTAAAGCATCCCTGACAGATGGTTGTCCAGCTGCCTCTTGAATGCCTCTAGTGTGGGAGAGCCCACAACCTCCCTAGGTAGCTGATTCCATTGTCGCACTGCTCTAACAGTCAGGAAGTTTTTCCTGAGGTCCAGCCGGAATCTGGCTTCCTTTAACTTGAGCCCGTTATTCCGTGTCCTGCACTCTGGGAGGATCAAGAAGAGATCCTGGCCCTCCTCTGTGTGACAACCTTTTAAGTATTTGAAGAGTGCTATCATGTCTCCCCTCAATCTTCTCTTCTCCAGGCTAAACATGCCCAGTTCTTTCAGTCTCTCTTCACAGGGCTTTGTTTCTAGACCTCTGATCATCCTGGTTGCCCTCTTCTGAACACGCTCCAGCTTGTCTGCATCCTTCTTGAAGTGTGGAGCCCAGAACTGGATGCAATACTCTAGATGAGGCCTAACCAGGGCCGAATAGAGAGGAACCAGTACCTCACGTGATTTGGAAGCTATACTTCTATTAATGCAGCCCAAAATAGCATTTGCCTTTCTTGCAGCCATATCGCACTGTTGGCTCATATTCAGCTTGTGATCTACAACAATTCCAAGATGCACGGTTGTGAGCACAGCAATCGCATTCTACAGCTTCAGATCTGCTTTGTTCTCAACAGAATGAATGCGACAGGCTGAGAGTGGCTGAAAGACGTCAACAAGAAACAGCACATCAGCGTCAAACACGACTCCATGGTAAACAATCACACAATTACAATCGCCTTGCATTCCGGTACAACCCAGCTGATGATTATAGTTTGAGGTGGCATGTTCTCATCGGCACTATGACTGAAGTGTGTCTATTGCAAGGCTCTTAAATTTAATGGAGAAACAAAAGGAATGTGTTGTGCTGCTGGAGAAATTAAACTGCCTCAACTTGGAGAACCACAAGAGCCATTACAAACTTTGCTTGCCGGATATACCGCAGAATCAAAGCATTTCCTATCTAACATCAGGAAATACAACTCATGCTTCCAAATGACGTTGTTCGGCGCAGAAATCATCACAGCTCCATTTATGCCAACTTTCAAAGTCAAAGGACAAATTTATCATAAAGCCGGCTCCTTCCTTCCGTTTCAAGATAGTCAACATAAATTCCTACAAATGTATTTCATTGGTGATGGCAATGATGAATTGAATGCACGCTGCGGAATTTATACCGGCATAAAAAGGTCCATCGTTTCAAAACTGCAACAGCTACTTCACGAAAAAAACAATTTAGTACATTTGTTCAAAACAGCAATTGACATGATGCCATCTGATACACACAAGATTGTTATTCATGCTGACAAAACGCCTGCTGGAGAACATGTGCGAAGATTCAATGCTCCAACTATAGACGAAGTGGCAATTGTTATAGTCAGAGATCAATCTTGACAGGACCTTTCAAAGGTGAAGATGTCCTCATTCCTCGCATTCCTATGATTCCAACAGATATGCCATTTCAATTTAAGAGATTGCAATTCCCAATTCGATTGGCGTTTGCAATCACCATCAACAAAGCTCAGGGCCAATCTTTAGAATTGCGCGGTTTAGATCTAGACACAGATTGCTTCTCACATGGACAATTATATGTTGCGTGTTCTAGAGTCGGCAAACCAGACAATCTCTATATCTACACAGAAAATGGAACAACTAAAAATATTGTATATCCACAAGCATTGTGAAATTAAACATATTAGAAACATCCGCTTCGTCTTTTTTTTCTTTTCAATTTAACCAGACTGAGCCACAGCAACGCGTGGCAGGGTACAGCTAGTAATAATAATAATAATGTAAGTGTCATCAGACATGACCAAGTAATAACCTGCAATAAGCAATATCCCAAGCCACAAGTGTGCAGCCTAGCTGGACCATTGGGAGACTTTGGGGGGGGTGGAGAGAGAGAGAGAGAGAGAGAGAGATTATTTGAGGCTGGAGGCTTTGGTTTGTCTGCAATGACTTAGAGTGAGAGATAACAGAGGCTGCACAGACAACCCAGAGACATCTATTGTAACTTAGCCCCATGGTGCTGGCATGAAACGCAGGGCATTAGGAAGAGGGTCTCAGAGTTGCATGTTTGTGCAAGAAGTAGACAGGAGTTCAAAGTCTGGATGTGCGAAGTGGTGTATATATAGAAGCTAATGTATATAAGTGAGAAGTGTGAATGGGCAAAGTAGTGTTCACTGCCACAACACCCACCCTAATGTTAGAGTAGAGAAACTTGTGACAATTATACACAAGCTTTTTTAAAAAAATTGAAATTAAAAAAAGCCAGCCATCCGGCCAGTAGCAAACCCTGTTAACAACAACAGCAGCTTGCAATGAGTGAAGATACAGTCAGAAAAGATATTTGACGGAAGGGAAGAATGTAACACACAGAGTATAGCAAAAGCTTCAAAGTACAGCAAAACCTACAAAAGTAGGAGTGAGTGAAGCTAATTTCAGATACATTGAATCTCTCACTTGTTGTTTATTTCAGTGATTTTAACATTAAGATGTTATGTAGAACAGATTTGTCTTAAATGTGTGCTGTAAAATCAGACATGTGACAAAGGCTATGTTCGGGTGGGCACGCCCCCTTGGTGCTGGACATGCCCCCTTGGGGGCGACCATGTTGTCCTCCTTTTTGGTTTCCAAAATATGGTCACCCGAGATAAGGGTTATTTCTTAGGCCAACCTTACTCACTCACTCACTCACTCACTCACTCAGAGTTTTGCAACCTGAGGGGGAGTGACATCGGAAGGCCCACCTACCCCAAAAGGGGAATCCTGACGGGTGGTGATAGACACACGTCACCAGTCGAGCTATGAATGGATCGCCCGATCCCAATTATGGCCAAGACGTTGGCCAAGATAGGATGCCCGCCTGGGCCTCCACCTTCCTTTGCAGATATTCTTAAATGAATGTGGCCCTATTTAAATCCCAAGTTCTTGTCTCGTCTTGTTATTTCCCCTTCCATTCGCAATGTTCATTTTTTATTTTGTATATTCATTTTGCATTTTTATATTTATATGTTTGGGAACAGGATAAGACAGGGTACCATCTTACCCCCAATGTTATTTAATATCTATATGAAGCTACTGGGAGTGGTCATGAGGAATTTGGGGGCAAGGTGTCACCAGTATGCTGACAACACTCAGCTCTGTTTCTCTGTGACATCTGAATCAGGAGAAGCCATGCACATTCTGAACCAGTGCCTGGATGCAGATATGGCTTGGGTGAGGGCCAATAAACTGAAGCTGAATCCCAATAAGATAGAGACCCTATGAGATGGCCATTCCCAGATCCGGAAATTAAGGTACTTCCCTGTTCTGGTGGGGTTGCACTCCCTCTGAAGGAGCAGGTCTGTAGTTTGGGGGTGCTCCTGGATGCCCAAGGTGGTCTCAGTAGCCCAGAGTGCCTATTACTAACTTTGGTTGGTATGCCAACTAACCCTGTCCCTGGATAGGGATGGCTTAACTACAGTGATCCAAGCACTGGTAACCTCACGATTAGACTACTGCAATGCACTCTATGTGGAGCTACCCTTGTACATGGTTCAGAAGGTGCAGCTAGTGCAGAATGCAGCAGCTAGAGTGCTCACTGGGACACATAGCCATGTGCACATAATACCTGTATTAAAAGAACTGCACTGACTGTCTATTAGCTACCAAGCTGGTTTTATTGTCACATAAAGCTCTAAACAACTTGGGGCCAGGATACCTAGCAGACTGCCTTCCTTTATACATACCCAGGTGATCTTTAATATCAGCAGAGGAGGCCTTGCTGGTCATTCCAAAATAAACAGAATGCCATCATGAAGTATCCAGATGGTGGGCCTTCTTTGTAGTGGCACCCATCATCTGGAAAAGCCTACCTCATGTAGTTCAGGAAGCAGAAAATGTGACATCCTTTAAATGTCTCCTAAAAACACTCCTCTACACCCAGGCTTTCCTTGGGCTGTAAGTAAACTAACTCATTTTGCTGCTCCTTCAATTGTTTTTACTGTAGTTATTTTGTTGTGCTTTTAATATTGTATTTTAATATTGTGAACCACTGAGAGATTTTATTATATTCAGCAGTGTATAAATGCCACAAATAAATGCATGTTTGATGGTTTAAATCTTTTTTACACCACCCAGTATAAAATGCTGCTAATAAATACATAAATACTCCTCAAATAAATGAACAGATTTAGATCACCATAGGGAACACCATCCTTAGGAATAAAACCTTGCCAACATGTCTAATACAGATTATTTCATACTAGTTCAATAACTGATAAACATGTTATTTCCATTTGTAAGTGACTAGCAAATAAACGATCATTTGATAAAGAAACTATTTAACGTGTTATGTTTGTCATTTGACTACTGCAACATCAAGTGTTGACTTGATTTGTGTGAATGGGACATCACAGATATAACACCATTTGTGTGAATGGGACATCACAGATATAACACCATAGATAAGACACAGATGTCTATATAACTTCTCATGCACAATATTTTTGAACAGAGTCAGTTGAAATATCCAACTGTTAGTTATTAGCTGGCATACATGAACATGTGAAACAAATTTTGTTAGAGAGCAGTCACTGGGTGATGTCTTACAAAGGTTGCAACAAATATTGGCTCAAGTCTTAATGAGCTATTGCTGGCATCCACAAAAGATAGGACCACTTTAATACAAAAGAGTGGACCCTGAACAAGCTCCATCTGATCTGAGGCAGTGTTAAGGATTCACCCGAGGAAGCCTCCTCAGACGAGGAAGTGGCGAACTTACCAGAGGTAGAGGGTGTTTCCTCCCCCACAGCTAGGCCAGAGACCGGCACATAGATAGAGGGAAGCCGTGAAACGGAGGAGGATGCAGGTCCCTTGGAGGAACCGCAGGCTAGTCAGACCCTGCCTGTCTCTCTTGAGGCAGAGGCAGAGACAGAGGCAGTTAGACCACCCAGCCCCTGTGAAAGGAGGCGTAGGAAAATGGCAGAACAGACTCAAGCAGTCAGATGAAGTATGCGCCTGCAGAACTGGCAGGAAAAAGACACTGAGCTTAAATAAGGGGCTGGGTCAAAGGGTGGAATAATGAGGCACAGCTGGGATCAGAGTGGGGTCATACTGGCAGGGCTTTAAAAGGAAGAAGCCAAACACTGGCTCAGCCTGGCAAACACCAATTACTCTCCTGATAGCCAGTGTGTTTCCTCACCTTGCCTCCTGACCATGACACTGGATTCATGACCTGGACCGGCTTGATTTACTTCGCTTGGATGCTGGACCCCTGTATTCTGGACGATTAACCCGGCTTTCGACATGGACTGGACTTTTGGCTCCCGCTTTGCTCTCTGCGCCGTGATATCGGCTCCCTTGCTTAGCTTTCCGACCCGGACCAGTAGGACTTTGCTTCCATACCTGTTGGTCCTGTCTTTGGACGGAACTTCTGTATTCCACTTAAATGACTATGTGTCTCTCAATTTACCTCTGCAAAAGCAGCAATTCTCTCCTGCATGCTTGGCCAGAGATTTCTGGCTGGCTAATGAGTCAAAGCAATAAAACACTTAAGATAACACCTCTGCTCTCGGCTGGTTTCTAAAAGGCACAACAGTGAGGCCTAACCTACATTTTAGCTATGCCACTAGGGGTATGGCTTCCAATAAGCTGGAAAGTTATGTCATAGTCTAGGGAAGGCCAACTAATGAGGCCTGTGGGCTGCATCCATCCCTGTCCAGTTTTTCTGTCCACCGCCAGCCTGCCTTTAGTCCATAACGGGCACTAGAAGTGGTCCCATGCTTCACAGTTACAATCTGACGTGGGAAGGAGTTGCAAACTGCTGCTTCTTGAAGTCACTCATCCACTGGGAAGGGTCACGGCTCAGTGTGGTAGAGCACATGATTTTCATGCAGAAGGTCCCAGGTTCAATTTACGGCATCTCCAGATAGAGCTAGGAAAGAATCCTGCCTGAAATCCTGGGGTGCCATTGAGCTGCCAGTCACTATTGGCAATACTGGGCTAGATGGCTGACAATAAGAATCTTAGTCTGTGGCAGCAAAAAGAAAAGACATGAACACCTCTTTGGGATTTGTATTTTTGGTAGATTCACCCCCAGGGACAAAATTTAGAACACTCAAAGAGTCAAATGTAATAAAGCTAAGCAGGCAATTTCCCTTCTATTGATTTGAACAGCATACAATTTTTTATTGGAATTGATAATTTTTCAGCATTTTGTTTGGTTCTATTTGGCTTGGATAGCACAGGAATGTTGGTACGAATCATATCTACAAGATGCGCCATACAATGCCATGAAGGGCGCAATGAACAAAGAACTTCACCTGTGGCCCTCAGTTAGGAATGGGAGTACTAAGGATTCTTGAGCTCACCAAAATTATTCGAACTGTTTTTCAGTTTTTTAAAACCCCTGCAATTGTTATGTTTTTGTTGTATTTTGATGTATTGTTTTAATCAGTTTTTTAAATGATTATAATTCTTTAACTGTGATCTATTTTTCAAGAAAGGCAAGATACAAATCAAATAAATAAATCAACTTCAAAGCTCAGTTTAGCTCACTCCTATTCTTGTTTGTGGCCTATATTTTCAGTTCATTTGAATGGGGAAAGTGCACATTTTGAATGGGGAAAGTGCACATGTTTCAAAGGTGTGCTCTTTCCCCCCTGCCTAAAGCACAAAAATAAGAATTTTTAGAAGTATTTTAAGTGTACAATTTAAAAATGCACCCTTTAAATTGTGCATTTTTAAAATTGCATATTTTAAAAAGTGCACATTTTGCAAATACGAACACAAGTTCAGAAATTTGCCAACATTTTCTGATCATACTTCATTTATATTTGCAAATGGGGCATTTTTTAGTGATTTATGCACTGAACTTAAATTCTTATACATTTATCCTTTTATCAACATTAATGGGAGTTGCTCAAATCCCATCTCCCTTCCTCTAGGCAATAGTCTTACCAGCACTTTAAATCAGATGGCACACTGCTGCCTTGACAGTATCACATTCCCTACTGTAAGTATAGATTACCATTCTTCGAAGCAGAGAGGTCATCCACCCCCTTCTCTTCTTTTCTTGGGACCAAGAAAATATAGTGATCAGAAGTTGGTCTCCATTGTCTTTTTTGGTCTTCTGGAAAGCTGTGGCAGAGAAAATAATTGTCTGAATAAACTGCAAACAGTTGAGTCATTGCACTTGTGGGATCAATGAAATGAACTATAAACAAATGAAGCGGAGCACACCCCTAGTTATCACTGCTCCCACTGCATGTACCTTGGTCAGGTAGGTCTGATACCTCCATGCCCAAGCTAAAGAACTCTCCTAGTACTAAATGAGAGGAGTCTTGGACATCCACGAAGGTGGAACAGCATTTCATTTGGCCAGCACTGTTCTTTGCCTTCCTTCTTATCTACCATGATGGCTGATTCCCTCCCAGCTCATTTCCTCTGTGGTGCAATGTGAGGATGCTGCAGAGGGCTCAGTTCCTGACACTGTGTGTACAATGTACAAAGAACAAAAGGCACACAATATTCCTTACCAAAAATCTACTCAGCCAGGAACAGACTTAAAGACAAACAAATATACAAACAAGCATTGTATGGCAGGAACCTTTATCACGTAAACTAATAGAGAGTTCTTGAACAAACAGCTAACCAAAATTACACAAAGAAATCACAACACAGGCATCAAGGAGTCCTTCCAGATGAGTCTTCTAACATGCAATCAGCTTGTCTGGATTTTATGGGGTGGGTGGGTCCAGACTTCATCCTCTTCCAATTGTAACCCTTCTATGTTTTCCCACTGCTTCTTCCCACACAAAAATCCCCAAACAGGAAGATGGAATAGCTGCCAAACAATTCCCTCTTGACTGGTAGCACTAGGAGCCATCCATCTGGAAGCACCACAGTTTAATTCTTCATTGAGACAGTCAGGAGCCAACATGTGTTAGGTGGAAATTCAAATAACTGTTTTCTTTTTAATTTCCTTCTAACTGTGCATGATATCCAATAACATTTTCAAGGACCCAAACTTCAGGCCTTTCTTATTAGGCCTCTTCAGACAACACACTAAGCCATAATGTTTAACTCAAAATACTTAACCACCATGGCTTAGCATGTCATCGGAACCGAGTTATTGTGCCCAAGGTCTACAACATGTTTCAGCATTGTGACATGTAGCCTTTTATTCTTCATGTAGCTCTTATGTTCACAGATTTTCATTTTTACCATTGTCACCCCTCATGTAATTTTGAATTAGCTGTTTGTTCAAGAATTTACTATTTACATATTAGTTTTGCCAGTGTGGTTTTTATAATGTTTGTTATAGGATTGTTCAGGAATCAATTGGTTTTGTTTATTAGCATTAACTTTTCAATTCTGAATGAAAGTATTAGCTTATTAGCTTATCCTACGCAGTGCTTGTATATTTGTACATAAAAGCCCCTGATAAAAGACATGGTCAAATGTCCACTGTGTTGCTTATACTCCAGCTGTAGCAGCAAAGTACTTTAAAGTCTTTGCCAAAAGAGTAGAATTGCTACCTCATAGTTTGTATCTGTAACAGGCAATACAAAAGGCAGGTGATGAAGTCCAGGCTAGAGTTAGATATTGCAAAGATGATGTCCCACTGCAGTTGAAGGGTGTGGAGGACTTCGAGGAGCCTTTGTTGATCGGAAAGAGAACTGAACAGGTAGTACAAGATGGCTCGGTTTAAGCTGCTGTGCAGGACTTTTATCATGTCCTCCTTGTGAAAAATAACCTTTTCTTTGACCTGTTAGAAAATAAGGAGGATCAGAATGCACTGGATCTGGGCATAGTCCATTTCATTGTGAATTAACACAGACATCAAAGATGCCTTTTAGCACATCACGGGTACCTTTCTGATGGAGCAAAATCAGAACATCTGCATTTCATTTGTTGCAAAAAAAAATAGAATGCTGTCTTGTTCAGGATAGAAATATGAATGATCCTCCAGGAATCAGGATTGATACTCAAAGCTGACATGCTTACTTAATATATTTGCTCTTAGTGTTCGTTTTTCTACTAATATAATTTTAAAGAGGTAATTAGGGCTCAGAGTGTCAAACAAACACTGAAAGCGGTATTTAAAAACTTGAGTAGAAACAGAAGCTTGCAGGAGATCTCACAGCAGAAACACAACTGGCCATTCCTTGCCTTATAAGCCTCCACTGGAAAGCCAGCAAGTTGATCCTGCTAGCGATCTGTGAAACCTGTCCTTAAATTTTATCCCACTGTGTTTTTTACTCCATTATCCCACAGTCTCTGATACCTACGAAAACTATTGAGTGTCTCAGATAGCCCAGCTTCAAGGATCCTGAGCAGCAGTATGTGAATATGCAGGTTGCTTACCTGTAACTGTAGTGCTTCGAGTGGTCATCTATGCATTCACACATATGGGCTTTGCGCCTGCGCTGAGACCTGAACGGAACCTTCTATAGCTAAGTGAAACATTTTAGGCGGGAACCCCTCACTCACACTACTGCGCATGTCCCTGGGGTTCCCGCCCTTACCTCAGTTTACAGGAGTCCAACATTGTGCCCCCATAAACATGAGCGTATACATAATTATTTCAATTGTATATCGCACCACAGATAATAAATGCATCATGCGTACACCCTGTATACCACCAAGCGGGGATGGTGGGTGGGTTGTGTGAATGCATAGATGACCACTCGAAGAACTACAGTTACAGGTAAGCAACCTGCATTTCTTCATCGTGGTCTCTATGCATCACACATATGGGCGAGTAGCAAGCTGACATACCTTGGAGGTGGGTTGGTGCATCATCTTAGGACCTCAGAGAGCACTGTCCTTTCAAAGGAGCAGTCTTGCCGAGCACAAGTGTCCAAACTGTAGTGTTTGACAAACGTGGATGGAGTGGACCACATCGCAGCTTTACAAACGTCTCTCAGTGGGACACCTCTGTTGAAAGCAACAGATGTTGCTACAGCCCTGGTAGAATGAGCTGTCACAGGTTGTTGCGGCTTTAGTTTTGAGAGAGAGTAAGCCAGTTCAATTGTTTCTATAATCCAGCGTGACAATCGCTGTCATGACACAGAGAGTCCCTTGGATGGCTCCCCATAACAAACAAATAATTGATTTGTTCTTCTAAAGTTCTCGGTCCTCGCCTTGTAAAAAGCTAGGGCCCTCCTCACGTCAAGCGTGTGTAACGATGCATCCAGCGGTGTTGTAGGATTCGGGAAGAAGGCTGGTAGGATGATGTGTTGAGATAGATGAAAGGTTGACACTACCTTAGGTAGGAAAGTTGGGTCTGTGCGTAGTACAACCTTGTCTTTATGAAAAACTGTGTAAGGAGCGTCTACTCTGAGAGCTCTAAACTCACTTGCACGCCTTGCAGATGTTATGGCCACTAGGAAGACAGTCTTGAATGTTAAAAGTCTACGATCTGCTGTGGCCATGGACTCAAAAGTTTCCTTGTCAGTGATTGCACTAGCCAGAAAACAAGACAAGGATGTCCGCTCTCGCCGGTCCTGTTTGTAATGGTTATGGAAGTTTTGACGAAGGCACTAAGGGAGGATGAAGAATTAGAAGGAATTGGAGAGGTAAGGGAAATAAAGTTCAACATGTTTGCGGATGATACTTTATTGACCATTAAGAACCCAATAAGAAAATTAGAAAGAATTAAATATCAGTTGAGGGAATTTGAAGAAATTACAGGGTTAAAAATAAATTGGTCTAAATCAGAGATGATGTTGTTTAATTATACTAAGAAGGAGGAAAAGGATTGGGAACATAAGGGAATCTCCCCCCTAAATGAAAGTTAGGGGGGAGATTAAATATTTGGGAATTAAAATTACAAAAAATTTAGAGAATCTTGAAAAGGAAAATTTAACGAGGTTAAAGAAAGAGGTATTAGAGAAATTGGAGAAATATAAAAGATTAAATTTATCTTGGTTCGGAAGAATAGCCTTAATAAAAATGAAGATATTAGCTAAAATTAATTTTGTGTTTAGGATGTTACCAATAAAAATATCAGACACTGAGATAAAAAGTTGGCAAAATATTATTAATAAATATTGTAATGGAGAAAAGAGAGCAAGAGTGAATAAAAATAATTGGTATCTAAGCCAAAAAAAGGGTGGATTGGGTCTCCCAAATATAAAATTATACTACGTAGCAAATAGATTAAGACATATTGTAGAAGCAATTATAGGAGTAGGAGATTTATACTGGATGGAAGAAAAAACTATAAGTAACATAGAGATGAATTTGGACAATGTTTTTTTTAAAGATGGAGGGAGAAAGTGGGTTGGAAGTATAGATAATCCACTCCTGAGGACTCAATGGGAAATTTGGAGTAAATTTAAAGGGAAGCTGCTTCCGAGCAACTCTCCCTTAGCACCGATAATAATGTTAAAGAATTTCCCAGAGGATCTGAAGGGTAGATTATGTAAAATATTAAAAGAGAAAAGTAAAATGAAATTAAAGGATTGGTCAAGAGATATAAAAACAAGAGAGGATATGGAAAAATGGTTAAAGGAGAAAAAATTATCTTGGTTAGAATATGGGCAATTAGAACAATGGAATAAAAAGTGGATTAAAGATAATAGAGTTTGTAGAAAGATGACGAAGTTTGAAGAGTTAATAGTAAATAAGGAAAAAGGGAAAGGAGGTAGTATAGTTTTAAAAGGGTTAATGAGTGAAATATATAAATTATTGTTAGAGAAGGAGTTTAGAGAGAACCCAGAGAAAATGGTATGGGAGTCAGATTTGAAGGTACAAATAGGGCGACAGAGCTGGGAGGGACTATGGAAACAAAGAGTGTTGAGAAGTTTATCAGTGAGAATAAAGGAGAACTATTTTAAAATTTTATGGAGGTGGTACCTAACCCCGATTAGATTGAATAAGATAAATAATGAGCATTCAGCAAATTGTTGGAGAGGTTGTGGGGAAAAAGGAACGTATTTACATATGTGGTGGCAATGCAAATATGTACAAAGATTATGGAAGATGGTGTTTTCAGAAATTGAAGAAATAGTGGGAATGAAAATAGAACAAACACCAAAGATTGCATTGCTGTCACTATTTGAAGATATAAAGTGTGGAAAAGGAACTATAGAGCTGATATCGAGTTTGCTGGTTGCAGCACGATTGATGGTAGCTAGGAACTGGAAGATTCAAGGGGAATATTCTATTGAAGAATGGTATAAAGAAGTATGGGATATAGCCATTAATGATAAATTGACATGTAATATTAAGTGGAGAAAAGGCGTAACTAAAATAAATGAGTTTGAAGGAATCTGGAAACAGTTCCTAATATTTGTGTTTACTAAGGGAAGTGGGAAACCGCCAGCAGAGGAAACGATTAGATTTTGGACTCAGGAATGATCCCGAGGTGGGGGGGTGAACTTTTATGTTAAGAATGATTATGTTGTAGTATGATAATGTATAGGTAATAGTTATTCAACATATATGTACTCAACATTTATTCAATATGTATGTAGCAGTTGTTTGATATTTTTCTTTTGTTATTATTATTACTATTGTAATGTTTTATGTATATTTATATAGTGTAGAAAACAAATAAAAACTATATAAAAAAAAAACACCTTTGTGAAGACCCTCGGTACCATGGCAAGTCCGAAGGGAAGGACGGTGAACTGGAACTGTTGCATGCCGATAGAGAATCGCAGGTAAGCTTGATGTGACTTCCTGATGGAAATATGGAAGTACGCATCCTTCAGATCCACCACAGTGAACCAAACCCCCTTGTGCAAAAGCTGGAGAATGGAAATTACCGTTGTCATAAGGAACTTTTTGGGGGTGATGTACTTGTTTAATCGCCTTAAGTCCATAATCGGTCGAAGACCCCCATCCTTCTTCGGGACCGTGAAGTAATGCGAAAAAAAACCCTGGTTAGTCTGGTCTGCTGGTACGGGACAGATGGCTCCCTTTGCTAGTAGGGTTTGTACCTCGAGCAGCAGAGGAGGGGATGGCGCTGTTACTTTCATTCCCGAAGAAGGAGGGAGGGCATCGAACTCGATGGCATATCCCGTGTTGATGATGGTGAGCACCCAGGAGTCGGATGTTATTAACTCCCATTGATGGTAAAAGGGTGCTAGGTGGTTTGCGAAGGATGGTGGATCTGGGATAAAGGAGTCAAACATGCTGCTTTTTGCTGAAGTCGGGTTGGCGCTTGTCTTGCTGGAAGCGACCCTGGTAAGGTCGTTTTCTTTGGAGTTGATGTTGCTGTCTCGGCTGTCCTTGATATTGAGAGCGCTGTTGTTGTTGTTGTTGTTGCTGAATAGGCGGCCTCGTCCAACGCCTAGGTCTATACTGTGGAGGAGGGCCAGTGAAGCCCATCTTTTTTGCTGTAGTACGGGCTTTATATATCGAGTCCAGCGTGTCATCAGTTTTGGTGTTGAACAAGCCCTCGCCGTCGAAGGGCATATTTTCAATCCTGGTCTTCATTTCATGAGTTAGATTGGCGGATCTTAACCAGGCATGCCTCCTTAAAGACACGGCACCCATCATGCTTTTGGAGTGGCAGTCGACCTGGTGCCTCGCGGTGGATAGCTGCTGTTTAGCTATAGCAAAGGCTTCCGCCTGAAAAACTCTAGCCAAGTCTCTCTTGTCCTCTGGGAGATAGTCACATAGTGACCCTACTTTCTACCAGAGGAAGAGTTGGTATCAAGCCATGGTTGCCTGGTAAGTCGAGGCTCTGATACCAAGGGAAGCAGAGGAGTAAATCCTTCTGCCTGTTAGGTCCAATTTCCTGCCCCCTTTATCTACGGGAGCGGAATGGTTCCTCTGTGAGTGGCCTTGGGCTGATTCCACCACAGTGGAGTTAGGTTTTGGGTGTTGAGATATGAACCCAGCATCTTTCTCTTGTATACGGTAGAGAGTTTCCAGTCTCCTTGAAGTAGTTTGTGTGGAAGCTGGAGTCTTCCAAGAAAGCTGTGCTGTCTGTTTTAAGACAGGAGGAAGGGGAATGGCAACTGCCACATTACTCTCAGTATGAAACACGTCATAGATCGGATCATCCATTGGGTCATCGGGCTGCTGGATATCCAATCCGAGTGCCTGAGCCATTCTCAGCATATGCTCTGAAAACCTGCCCATGTCTTCGGACGGTGAAGACGGATCTTGTGCATGTATCGCATCTTCCGGTGATCGTACCGACGGTGTAACTGACAATCCCGATTCGGAGTCAGATGGATAATCATCTTCAGGTGAAGACGGTCTGACAAGTTGCAGCTGTTGTTGTGCTGGCTCTAACTGCTCTTGATGAGCCTGTACCGTGGCGGTTGCGGTCGCCGTCGGTACCGTAGATGCGTGGCTATGACGGCAATGGCTCGGTGTTGGACAGGCTTGGTGAGACGGAGGTGAAGCCAAGGGAATTTGGAGAATCGTTGATGTGGGTGGAGGCTGGGCGAAGTAAGCCTCGGGTGGGTACTGGTAACTTCGCTCATGTGGGAAATATCGTTGTGGCCGATAGTAGTCCCAGTCATAGTATTCGTGCCTGGACTGGGATTCAGAATACTGGGAGGCCCTGTCCCACTCATGCCTTGGTGTGCATCTCTCTGTGATCGTCGGTCTCAGCGATGGTTGAGGTACAACGATAATTTCCTCAGTTTCTAAAGGCCCTGTCGGGTCCCGTACTGAAGCTGCAGAGACTGAGTCTCGAATTTCACCCTCAGATAGACTTGGGGGTCAAATCGGTACCGTAGCTGTTGTTTCTACTGTCGGTAACGAATGGGGTCTCGGTACTGAGACGGTTGCGGAAACCGTTGGTACAGCCGCAGCAGCTGAGTGGCTATGAGCCGGTTTGGCAGACCTCGAGGAGGGCTTCTCCGCGTCCTTCCTCTTTTTCTTCTTCCTCTTCTCCAAATCGGAGGAAGACTTTGGCGTCCAGGCCTTTTTAGTAATTTTTCTGGCCGCGGAGCTTGCCAATGACCACCTAGGCGTAAGGGGTATCAATGCCCTACTGCTCGCCATGGTTTCATCGCACACTTCAGTGCTGCGGTCTCCAATGGTCTTATTTGATGCCGTTTTGTCCATTTTCACTGCGTCTGTGGCCTTGAGGGCTTTCTCCCACAAAACGGCGCGTAAGCGGTTGGCTCTGTTTTTCCTAGTCTGCTTGGTAAATGCCATGCAGTGGTGGCAGGCTTGTACCTTATGACCTTCGCCCAAACAAAGGACACACAAGGAATGCCTGTCTGTAGGAGGGAGCTTAGCTCCACATTTAACACATTTTCGGAATGGGGCCTTCACTGCCATGCGGTTCAGGCGACCGCGACCGAAAGTCGCTGAGGAGAATCTAACTAACAATAAACTCTTTTTTTTTTTTTAAGTAAGAGAAAGAGAAGATATTAGAAAAAAGAGAAGATATTAGAAAGGATTGAAGAATTTTGAAGAATTTTGAAGAATAGGTGAAAACGCTAAGAGGTTCGTTCTAAAGGTCTAGGCACAATGGCGGACGATGAAGAACTGAAGTAAGGGCGGGAACCCCAGGGACATGTGCAGTAGTGTGAGTGAGGGGTTCCCGCCTAAAACGTTTCACTTAGCTATAGAAGGTTCCGTTCAGGTCTCTGCGCAGGCGCAAAGCCCATATGTGTGATGCATAGAGACCACGATGAAGAACCAAATATAGGTGCTGTCGAACCCACTTCACTACTTTTGAAGGGATGCACATTTGGATATGCATTCAAATGCCCATCCGAACCCAAATCTTAATGAAGATGCTGTTCCACTGCTTTCAGTGGCATGCAAATAATAACGTTTCATAAACTCCAACTATCTTGTTCAAATGTTTCCTCATCTAATCAGCATTGCCTCCCTCCAACTAGCTTGCTTAAGAATTTGCATGTATTTCCCCCCAATGGAAATTGAATCAGACATAAGGAAGATTCAGTATAGTTGTCTATATCAGTAGCTCTACAATGTCTGGGCTTGTAATTAAACCTTTGGGATTATAGGACATCCCTAATTAGATAACCAATGTATCTTACCACTATCACTTGTTCTGAAAGGAAGAGGATGATCTTTCTAGGTTCAGCAACAAACATTCCTCCATAAAGCTTCGCTACCAGCTTTTGGGTAAAATAGGAAACATTCATTAGAAGTAAAGGCATTGCTGGCTCCAAAGCACTTCTGATATCACCATTCCCTGCAAGGCATGAATCACAGAAAGGGATAAAGTTGTGGGACTTCCTACAAAAAGGTAGGCTGCTTGAGGGACACGTTCTACACCTACGCTACAAGCTCCTCCTTCGTTATAAGCTTTGGGGAACTTGTACTGTGCATTTTTTAAAGTTTCCTTTGTTGATGGGCACCTACCTACACTATTTAGAGTCTTAAAAGAAAACTCTTTCAATCACATTTGTTTATTTATGTCAAAAATCCATATACTGTGATAGATGGATAAATAGATAAGATATAGATGATAGATAGATAGATAGATAGAGCCAGGACTGCGATGGATCATTCTCTGCAGAATGCTAGGTATTGTAATGTTGATATATAATGCAGGAATAGAAAAAAGAAAATAATGTCAACAAAAATAATAATTCCCTAGTTTAAAAACAGAGGAACAGGCCTGTTGGAGCAGACCAGTGCTCCAGCTAGTCCAGTATCTTGTTTTAGCCATCAACAAAACTATCCTCTGCCATAAATTTGTCTAATCCCATTCTAAAGCTATCTAAGCTAGTGGTCATTAACCCATCTTGCAGCAGTAATTCACATAAACTAAAAGGGCACTACTATAGCTTTGGCAGAACCCTGGGCAAAGATGGACTTGCATCTTTCACTAAGCTATGGAAACATCTATATTTCTGGCTAGGGATCTTGCAGGCACCTGACTGGGTCTGGAAGTCCAATGAACCCCCAGACCCAACTGGGCACCTGCAGCATGTTCATTCTTGTCCAGAACCTCCATTGTGCAATGTCCAATGCAGGTTTCGGAAATCGTGCATTTTCCGTTACATAAATGGCAGCTGTAAGGACCCCATTTACGCAATGGGGGAAATTATGTAACTTCCAGAGTCTCTATTGTCACGCACAATGGAAGCTCCGGACAAGGGCAGATGTGCTCACAATATCGTTGGATGCTTGCTGAGCTGCAAAAGAAGCTCATGCAGTGCTGTGGCAGGGATGAACAGTGGTGTGCGAGGGTCCAATGAATCGGACATGGATGAGTTCACCCATTGGGCCTTGAAGCTCAATGATTTCTAATCACTCAGCCTTTTCTGTAAAGATCCATTTTGCGTAAATGGCCATAAAGGAGCCAATTTACGTAAAATTATGAGGCCTATCCCCCAATACGTTCAGCACCATGGATGGCTCATTTAGAGTTCGGTCTGGTTCTGTCTGAAACCCAGGATGGATTCACAACCCTTCCAAAATCAGAACCACCAGCCTCCACTTCAAATATCACAGAACTAAGGAAAAAAGCAAAAAAACTGAGTCTGGAAATAGTGAGGATGATATGATTAGAGACAAATATGGATTCCGTGTGAGTGATGAAGGACTGAAAGAGATACTACTTAGAGAGTCTGAACTGAACTTGCAAAAGGCAATAGGTACTTGTAGAACCTTACACACACCCAAACAGTAATGGAAAACATGTCTGAAACAGGTTATGAGAAATTTGTCCAGATAAGTTCAGAGGAGAGCCTGCCAATTTAGGCACAGGAGAAATCAGAGTCCAAACAAGAAAGCTGTGTGCTCACTGTGGTAAAACGCATCTTTCACAGCCCTGCCCAGCATTTGGAGCAAAATGTCATAGATGTGGAAAAATGCATCACTATTCTTATATGTACGTAGCAAATGCTATAACAGGACAGTAAAACTCTGTCTGAAATTGATTGTGATTATTATTTTTTTCTGGATGCAATCTCTCAAAGGAAGCAAGTACATGCTGCAGTACAAGGCCCATGGCGCTCCACCCTAATACAACGATGGGTATCCATGAACTTCCAACTGGACGCTGGAGCTTCACATGTCCCATTCACAACCCAGAACTTAAACAGGAGATGTTCTCCAAAAATGTTCACAAATTTCCAGATTTGTGTTTGCATTTGGAAAATGTGCACATTCTTGCAAAAATGTGGGTTTTCAGCCTTTACTCTTTGGTGGGGGACTGTGTATTTCCATCCGCTTTTTTAAAGAATGCAAATCTTCCCGTTTCCAAACAAAAGAAGTGCAATGCAACATGGGAAATGAGGCAAACCAAGGTGGTATTTGGAAAATATTAGCAATTGCTAATCACTTTTCCACCCAAGAAAAAAAAAATCGCTTTTCCATCCAAGAAGCAACTGGAGTCAACCACCTGTCATCCTGCTGTGGGTCCCTCAGTTCCTGCTAAGGAGAGTTTCAGTGGTTACTTGGAAAGAAAAAGTAGGAAAGGAGAAGACTAGAGAAACTAGCAGGGTTGGACTCTTATGGAGCTCCAACCCATCCTGACCAACAGCCCTAACTAACTCTGTGTTCAGGGGGAGATGCTATCCTGAAGACTCAGGAGAACACCTGTTTAAAAAAAAAGTTCTGTAAAATTACTTCTAAATTTTCAACCCATTTCAAAATCAAACTAGAGGAGGGGTGCATCTGTCACTAGAATCATAGAATAGTAGAGTTGGAAGGGTCCTATAAGGCCATCAAGTCCAAACTCCTGCTCAGGAATCCACCTTAAAGCATCCCTGACAGATGGTTGTCCAGCTGCCTCTTGAAGGCCTCTAGTGTGGGAGAGCCCACCATCTCCCTTGGTAACTGGTTCCATTGTCGTACTGCTCTAGCAGTCAGGAAGTTTTTCCTGATGTCCAGCTGGAATCTGGCTTCCTGTAACTTGAGCCCATTATTCTGTGCCTTGTACACTGGGATGATCGAGAAGAGATCCTGGCCCTCCCCTGAGTGACACCCTTTCAAGTATTTGACAAGTGCTATCATGTCTCCCCTCAATCTTCTCTTCTCAAGGCTAAACATGCCCAGTTCTTTCAGTCTCTCCTCATAGGGCTTTGTTTCCAGACCCCTGATCACTGCCCTCCTCTGGACACGCTCCAGCTTGTCCGCATCCTTCTTGAAGTGTGGTGTCAAGAACTGGATGCAATACTCAAGATGAGGCCTAACCAGGGCCAAATAGAGGGGAACCAATTCCTTGTGTGATTTGGAAGCTATACTTCTTTAATGCATCCAAAAATAGTATTTGCTTTTTTTATAGCTACATTACACTGTTGGCTCATATTCAGCTTGTGATCTACCACAATTCCAAGATCCTTCTTGTTTGTAGTATTGCTGAGCCACACATCCCCCATCTTGTAACTGTGCATTTGGGTTTCTTTTTCCTAGGTGTAGAACTTGGGTTTTGTCCCCATTAAATTTCATTCTGTTGTTTTCAGCCCAGTGCTCCAGCCCATCAAGATCACTTTGACGTTTGTTTCTGTCTTCCGGGGTATTAGCTATCCCACCCAATTTTGTGTCATCTGCAAATTTGATCAGCGTTCCCTGCACCTCCTTGTCCAAATCATTAATAAAATCACTGAAGAGCACTGGGCCCAGGACTGAGCCCTGCGGTACCCCACTAACAACAATACATTTACATGGAGAGAAGTCAGCTCTATAATAAATCAGGGAAGGTAAGTTATGGCAATGGGTTGCCACTACGATAAGCAAAACCCTGTGGTTCTGATGCTTCAGGAGCAAGAGTTTGGGGTTTCTGGCAGTCGGGCTCTCCCCCTGACGTCTGCCCGGGCAGATGGCAGCCAATCAGCGGTTGTCATCCAAATGGATGACGCGTCTCCACTGCGACTCCTGAGTGAGGAGGCGGATGCACCATCCTTATCTCGTTCTGGAGAAAAAAGTCGGGTTCAGTCCCCGGCTTTTTTCCTTCACAGCTTTTGGGGAAAAGCCCCGTAATGGCTGTGAGGTGGCTGCTGTGTTGCATATTCGACGCAGCAGCGGCACACACCCAGGGCTTTCCGTGCATATACACAGCTCTGAGGAATCCCTGTAGTCCACTGATACATTTTACATTTACATTTTACATTTACAGGGTAAAAGTGTTCAGCATCTTTCGAAAGGAAATGAGTGTTATGTGATCCTGAGTAATGCACCATTGCTTAAAAACGTAAGAACTGCTTTACTCGATCCTACCAAAGTTCATCAAATCCAACAGTCTTTGTAAAGATCCAAGCATCACCAGATCGTCATCTGAAGTTGGCTCGTGATTCACTTGTGGAGTAGATTCAGTCTGCAAGATAGCCTGGGATCATATGGTACTCACCTCTTAAACTGGAAGATTCCCCATCATCTCGGCCAATTATGTGGAAGATATCCATAATGTAAAGCAATACCTCTGTCTGGAAACACTTCTTCTGCTCGGGGGTGGAATTCTCTGCGGAAGCCTACATAGCAATAATATGTAAATGATTAAGTCTGTAGGAAATGCAGACTTTAGGGTGACCCTAAAGAGGGATCCTATTTCCAGGCATGCTTAGATTGTAGCATTGTTTGTTTGTTTTTAAAATGGTGTAAACCAGGGTACTCTGCAATGATTAGACTGCAAAGAGCCTCATGCTTGGGTAATGTCACAGGAAGAAGATAACTTTACAGTTCTGAATCTAAAATCAAGCCTGTCCCTCATATAAAACTTGGACAGTGCTTCTGACATTCTATAGCTCATTACAGAGGCCCCACCAAATGGTCATTGCATTAGATGACACCCAACCAAATAATCTTATATAACACAGTCCCCAAAGAACTTCTGTTAGTAACACTCCAGTTCCATTTCTCAGGTTTTCCTTTGCAAACCTGGGCCTGGTAGCCCAGATGATGGGAGAGGGACTAAGTGGGATTGCAGGGAATGGTGCAACCCTTCTCCTGCCCTCTGCTTCTCTTCTGCTTAGAAGCCCCTTGCAAAGGAACACTGTGGATTACAGGGACTGGTCTTTCTTGACTATCAGAGAGGAAACGCTCCCAATAATGTTAGTTGCAGGCACACAGTCGCCCTTGGGCTTCAGCTCCAAGCCCCCTCCTCCCTAAGCCCACCTCATCCCATGAAGAACACAAAACCATGTAATGGATACTATAGTTGCCAAATGGATGAGACCTCAAGAAAAATCTCCAAAGGGTGCCACTGTTTGTTGGCTGCGACAAGAAGCAAGGTTTCCATCAGGAGGAGGCGAATGAACTCCCACACTTGTCTTCTAGCAGGATGCGGGGACAAAGGAGGAGTAAGGCCAGCAGCCCCCTCAGTACAAGAAGCAGTAGCCAAGCCATTGGGAGATGGTGACAAGTCATTCTGACAGCTGTCCTGCAGAAAGACAGGAATTGGCAGAGGTACTGTTTGACTAGCATATTGAACTATATATCCAATTTCCATGGATATATACAGGATGATGATGATGGTGATGATGATGAACAACTATTTTACTCAGAGTGGCTTACAGCATAAGGATAAAAACAACACAATATATGTTATTGTACATACAAAGGTGTTATACATTAGAAGCCTGGAAACAGAAGCGTCCATCATTCCAGGCCCACAAGTATCCCATAGAAAAGCCACCCCCTCTCTCCTGCTCACCCTGCAGATATCTCACCCAGAGATGTGGCATCAAGAGCAAGCTTAAATGGATATCCAAGTGGGGAGGCCAGTAAGAAATGAATAAATAACAATAATAATAATACCGTATTTCTTTGATTCTAAGACGCACTTTTTCCCATATAAACATCTCTAAAAACGGGGTGCGTCTTAGAATCGCGGGTGCGTTTATTATTTCTTAGAATCAAAGCTTTTTTTCTGTTATTTATTTATTTATTTAGAATGTTTATATACCGCTCCCCATTGAAAAATTTCAGAGCGGTGTACAATGTAAAATGAAAATAAAAACAGAATAAAACAGTTAAAACAAAATTTAAAAAGAAGCAAAAATCAGAAATCCAAGGCTGCATGTTAAAGAAAGGCTTCTTGGAATAAAGATGTTTTCAGGAGGCGCTGAAAGGAGTACAAGGTCGGAGCCTGCCTGACCTCCAGAGGCAGGTAATTCCACAGGAGGGGCGCCACCACGCTGAAGGCTCTTCCCCTGGTGGATTCCAATCAGAGGATGGATCTAGGTGGAACCACCAGGAGCAGGCCCTCGGATGACCTCAGTGACCGGGCAGGTTGGTAACTGAAATTAGTGTGTGTCTTACAATCGATGGCGTCTTAGAATCGAAGGAGTACGGTAATTCCCAGACAGTTCTATATGCGTCCCTAATACAACCTAGACCTAATCAATCTTACCCTAGCCAATCCCACAGATTTTTTTAAAGATAAAATGGGGTGGGGGTAGAACTATGTACATTGCCTTGAACTCCTTTGAGGAAATGCAGGATATAAATACATTTACATGTTTTTTCCCCCTGGGCAGCTGGGCATGCTTCAAAACCTGCTTCCTAAGAATCCCTCTGGGGTCCACGTGGGGCCCAGAGGCATTCTTTCAAAGAAGATGGCATTAGTAGCTGGCACTTCACTTTTACAGTATGCCAGCTTCCCAGGACTTTTTAAAGTGGTTTTTAAATTACAAAAGGATCTTTTAAAAAACCAGGAGGGGCAGGCAGCCTGCCAGGCACCAAGAGAGGCGGGCTCAGGCACCACGTCAGGCAACCCAGTGCTACACCTCCCACTGCATGGGCTTCTCAGACCCAAACAAGCTACTTTTTCTAACTTTGTCTGTTTTAAAAAATGTAGCTGAAGTCTGCTCACTCCTCACTCTCCAGCACTGAAGTGCACATACATGGTAGAAACAAACCAGCTAAAGGACTCTGAATTGCTCCAATGCCTTGAAGATGAGGCTAACCGCTCAAGCTTGACTTTGGCTGTATCTGTTAAGAATTGCCCAGTTCTGGGACCAACCAGAGAATGACCCTCTCTATGCCCTTATTGTATGAATGGTGATTATTGGCTAGAGGGTACATCTCAGAGCTCATGATGGAACAGGTGGGAGGAAGTGATCCCTAATGGGTGTATATGGACAAAGCCATTTAGGGCTTTACAGGTCATGCCAGTTAGTGCCTTATGCTCAGAGGCTTACAGGAACTCAACATTCTCAACCATCCTGCACCATCAGTAGGTAAGTTATCACATTCTACACCAGTTACCTCCAAACCATTCTACAGTCCCACATAGAAATTTAGAAGGTTAATAATTCTGAGTCAGAGGGGAGAAAACACTCTGTACCTAGCTAGTGACACAGCCTGGAGTTAAGAAAGGACTCCAGGAATGTTTCAACATGAGCAATCAGAATAGGCCTCATCCTTCAGTTCTGATGATCTTCTCAATATAACATGGCTCCCAGTTTCCTCTCAGTCCATACAAATGCAGGTTGCTTACCTGTAACTGTAGTTCTTCGAGTGGTCATCTATGCATTCACACATATGGGCTTTGCGCCTGCACAGAGACCAGACCGGAACCTTCTATAGCTGAGTGGAACGTTTTTGGCGGGAACCCCTCCCCCACGCTACCGCGCACGTCCATGGGGTTCCCGCCCTTACCTCAGTTTACAGGAGTCCGACATTGCGCCCCCATAAACATGAGTGTAATTTCAATAAAGTACATTCCACGTATAACTGTGTCATTTGTAAGTCTCACACCACCAAGTGGGGATGGTGGGTGGGTTGTGTGAATGCATAGATGACCACTCGAAGAACTACAGTTACAGGTAAGCAACCTGCATTTCTTCTTTATGGTCTCTATGCATCACACATATGGGCAAGTAGCAAGCTGACATATCTTTGGAGGTGGGTTGGTGCATTATCTGAAGATCTCCGAGAGCACTGTCCTTCGAAATGAGCAGTCGTGCCTAGCACGGGTGTCCAAACTGTAGTGCCTAACAAACGTGGACAGAGTGGACCACGTTGCAGCCCTACAGACTTCTGTCAAGGGAACACCTCTGCTGAAGGCAACAGATGTTGCGACGGCTCTGGTAGAATGAGCTGTCACAGGTTTCACAAGCTCTAGTTTAGAGATAGAGTAAGCCAGTTCAATTGTCTCTACAATCCAGCGTGACAGTTGCTGGCTTGAAACAGGGAGTCCCTTATAAGGCTCACCATAACAAATAAACAATTGCTTTGTTTTCCTAAAACTCTCTGTCCTAGCCTTGTAAAAGGCAAGAGCTCTCCTTACATCAAGTGTATGTAAAGAAAACTCAACAGGTGTTGTTGGATTCGGAAAGAAAGCTGGTAGAGTGATATATTGGGACAGATGAAAGGTTGACACTACCTTAGGCAAGAAGGCAGGGTGTGTGCGTAACACAACCTTATCTTTGTGAAAGATAGTGTAAGGAGTATCTATCCTGAGAGCTCTAAGCTCACTTGCATGTCTAGCAGAAGTGATGGCTACTAAAAAGACAGTCTTGAATGTTAGAAGCCTAAGGTCAGATAAGGCCATGGGCTCGAAGGGCTTCTTTGTCAATGCCTGTAACACCACTGATAGGCTCCATGGTGGAACGATACTCTTTACTGTCGGTATCGTATTTTTAAGCCCCTTCAAAAATTTCCTCGATGTTGGATGCACAAAAGGTGTAAAACCATCCATGCCTCGATGAAAAGACGTAATAGCCGCTAAGTGAACTCTGATGGAAGTGAGTTCGAGTCCCTGCTGATAAAGTGCCAATAGGTATTTGAGAATCAATGACAAAGGGCAAGATTCAGGTGCTTGATCGTTTTCCAAGGCAAAAGTTTGAAATCTCTGCCACTTTGCCGCGTAAGATTTTCTCGTTGAAGGCTTTAGTGATGCCAACAATATATGGTCTACAGTTAAATCCTTGGTACGAGAGGAGGAATGGATGATATTCTCCATGCCGTCACCTTGAGGGTCGATAGGTTTGCATGTCGAACCCTGCCCTGGTGTCGAGACAACAGTATCGGTATCGGCGGGAGTCTGATGTAATTCCCGTCCGACAGTCGAAGGGCGTGGAAGAACCACGTCTGTTGAGGCCACCACGGTGTGATAAGGATGCAGTCTGACCTGTCCGACTGGATTTTGGCCAGCACCTTCGTCAACAGTGGAAACAGAGGAAAGATGTAAAGAAAATTTCCTTTCCAGGTTCTGGTGAAAGCATCTCCTAGCGAGTGCTTTCCTCTTCCTGCTCTGCTGCAGAACCTGGAACAAGCTGCGTTTTCTTCGGTAGCGAAGACTTCGACAGCAGGGAGGCTCCAGTACTGAAAGAGAACATCTCTTACTTCGGTATCGAGCTCCCATTCGTGGTCAACGTGGAAAGACCTGCTGAGGGCGTCCGCGATGATGTTTTCCTTGCCCGCTACATGGATCGCCGTCAGGTGAGTATTTCTCTTTATGCACCAGTTCCAAATCCTGAGTGCCGATCAATTCAGAGGATGAGACCTTGTCCCACCTTGTCTGTTGATGTACGCCACTACCGTGGTGTTGTCCGTCGCGATCAGGACGTTTCGGCCCTCGATCATTTGTGAAAAAGTTTTTATTGCATTCTCCACCGCTAGCAGTTCTAGGTGGTTGATATGATGTTCCCTCTGGGAAGGAGGCCAACGGCCCTGAGCTGTGAGGGAGTCACAGTGTGCTCCCCATCCGATCAACGATGCATCCGTCATGATCGTTACCGAAGGAGTTTCTTGCTGGAAGGGAACTCCTTCTAGGAGCATCGACATCGAAAACCACCATTTCAGAGATGCCCTTACTTGCGTCGGGATCGACAGGTAAGTTCGCCGGGCATCATGTCGAAGATCGAAAGTTCTTAAAAACCAGGCCTGCAATATTCTCATTCTGAGTCTTGCAAACCTGATGACTGCAGTTGTAGCTGCCATCAAGCCTAATAGCTTCTGAATTGTCCATGCCGAGACCTTTCGGCAGCTCTCGGTAGCGATGGCTAACTCTTGAAGGGTGCTTGCTCTGGTCGAGGGCAGGTATGCTCTCCCGTCCCGAGACGATAGGGTTACCCCTATGAAGTCCAGCTTCTGCTGTGGGGTCAAGATGGATTTCTCCTCGTTGACCCACAGACCCAACGAGACCAACAGGTTGAGGGTGGTTGAAATGTCCGCTACCAGATCTTTTTTCGGGACCGTGAAGTATCGGGAGAAAAACCCCTGGTTGAGTTCCTCTGCGGGTACTGGAGAGATGGCTCCTTTCGCTAGGAGGGTCTGTACCTCGAGAAGCAGAGGAGGGGATGGCGCCGTTACTTTCACCCCCGAAGAAGGAGGAAGGACATCGAGCTCAATGGCATACCCCGAGTTGATGATAGTGAGCACCCAGGAGTCCGATGTTATTGACTCCCATTGATGGTAATGTGGTGCTAGGCGGTTCGCAAAGGGAGGTGGATCTGGGATAAAGAAGTCAAACCCGCTGCTTCTTAGAGAAGTCGGGCTGACGTTTGCTTTGGAGCTGTTGTTGCTGCTGCCTCTGCTGACCTTTCGCTGTCGACAATTGTTGCCTGGCTATGGCTGAAGCTTCACTCTGGAAAACTCGTGCCAGCTCTTTTTTGTCCTCTGGGAGATGTTCACATAGTGATCCTATTTTCTCCCAGAGGAAGAGCTGGTATCGTGCCATGGTAGCCTCGTAGGCTGATGCCCTGATGCCCAAAGAGGCAGAGGAGTAAATCCTCCTGCCCGTATGGTCCAACTTTCTGCCCTCTCTGTCCACGGGTGCAGAATGTGCCTTCTGTGAGTGGCCTTGAGCCGACTCCACTATGATCGAATTAGGTTTGGGATGTTGGACCAGAAACTGTACATCTTCCTCTTGGACTCGATAGAGGGTCTCTAGCCTTTTCGATGTGGCTTGAGTCATAGCCGATGTTTTCCAAGATAATTGAGCCGTTTGTTTTAAAGCATGTGGAATAGGGATGGCAAGTCATTGGTTGTGGACTGGAAAAACGTCGTAGATTGGATCGACGACCGATTCATCCGTTTGCTGGATCCCCAGTCCTAATGCCTGAGCCATTCTAAGCATATGGTCAGAAAATCTGACCATATCGTCGGAAGGGGAAGAAGGGTCCTTGTCATGAACCTCATCTTCTGGTGAAGGCATCGATGGAGTAGCCGACACCCCCGACTCAGAATCCGATGGGTAATTATCCTCAGGCAAGGATACTGTAACCACCTGGAGATCTACATGCTCCGTCGGTACCGTGGTAACCGTGGCGGCCGATGCCGATGGCTACGTATGGTGTCGAGGCGTCGACACCGTGGACATTTGGTGGGCGGGCGGTGGAGGCAGCGGTAGATGACACACTCTCGATGTAGGCGGAGGATGCGCATAATATTCTTCTTGAGGGTACTGGTGGTCACCCTGGAAGTATCGTTGTGGGCGATATCAATCCCATTCATAATCGCCACATACTGATTGGGGATAAGAGTATTGAGAATCTCCTTCCCATTGACGCCTTGGAGTGTGCCTTGACTAAGGCGGTAAAGGGATTAGTCCCTGAACTTCTTGCGGCCTGGCAGGCTCCCGGAAAGAGGCCGCTGAAACCGAATCCCGCAACTCGCCCTCCGATAGACTGGGAGGGTGTGTCAGTACCGTAGCCATCGGTACCGACTGGGATCTCGATATCGAGGGAGGCCTCGGTATCGAAGCGGTCGGTATGGCAGGAGGAGTAGAGTGACTCCTAGCCAGTTCCGCCGTGCGGGATGACCCTAACGAGGGTTTTTCCGCGTCTTTCTTCTTATTCTTCTTCTTCTTTTTCTCCATTTCAAAAGAAGATTTGGGAGTCCGGGCCTTTTTGGAGATTTTCCTGGCCGCGGAACTCGCCAGTGACCGTCCAGGCGTTAGGGGTATCTGAGCCCTATTAGCTGCTCTGGAATGTTCAGGCACCTCAGCGCAACTGTCATCAACGGACTTACTGGCTGCCGTTTTGTCCATCCTCGAAGATTTGGGAGTCCGGGCCTTCTTGGAGATTTTCCTGGCCGCGGAACTCACCAGTGACCGTCCAGGCATTAGGGGTATCTGAGCCCTATTAGCCGCTCTGGAATGTTCAGGCACCTCAGTGCAACGGTCATCAACGGACTTACTGGCTGCCGTTTGTCCAGGCGTTAGGGGTATCTGAGCCCTATTAGCCGCTCTGGAATGTTCAGGCACCTCAGTGCAACGGTCATCAACGGACTTACTGGCTGCCGTTTGTCCAGGCGTTAGGGGTATCTGAGCCCTATTAGCCGCTCTGGAATGTCCAGGCACCTCAGTGCAACGGTCATCAACGGACTTACTGGCTGCCGTTTGTCCAGGCGTTAGGGGTATCTGAGCCCTATTAGCCGCTCTGGAATGTCCAGGCACCTCAGTGCAACGGTCATCAACAGACTTACTGGCTGCCGTTTTGTGCATCCTCGAAGATTCAGCCAAGACTCAACTTTATGGCCTTCACCTAGGCACAGGACGCACAGGGAGTGCCCGTCAGTTGGAGGGAGCTTAGCTCCACATTTCACACACTTGTGAAATGGGGCCTTAACTGGCATACGGCTAAGCGCCGCGATCGAAATCGCTGAGGAAAATCTAACTACTAAAAAAAAATTTTTTTTTTTTAGCTAGAATAGAAGAAAAGATGTTAAGAAGTGAGAAATAAGCGAAAAGAGGAAAGATTTGAAGTAAAAAAGGATTTTAAAGAGAAAACGCTAAGAGGTTTGGTTCTATGGTCTAAGCACAATGGCGGACGACGAAGAACTGAGGTAAGGGCGGGAACCCCATGGACGTGCGCGGTAGCGTGGGGGAGGGGTTCCCGCCAAAAACGTTCCACTCAGCTATAGAAGGTTCCGGTCTGGTCTCTGCGCAGGCGCAAAGCCCATATGTGTGATGCATAGAGACCACGAAGAAGAACTTCCAGCTGTACCATGACAGGCCAAAGCAAACCTCTCCTGGCAGCAAACCAAACATCAATCTCGGCAGACTACAGGGTATGGAGTCAATATGCACACAACCGTCTCAGCCTTCTGGCTATAGGTCAGATATATACACTGCTCCAAAATTTTGAATTGGGAGCAGTATCTAAATATTGTAAATAAAAAAATAAATGAAGGTTAGCATCAGCTGAGGGAAATGACAGCTGCCATTTTCTGAGAGGGTCATGAAATAGGCCTTGACTTGTTTCAATTTGAGAAGTTAGTATTATCTTTTATATATCTACTAGCTGATATGCCTGGCATTGCTCTGGTCTGTGAAAAATGTTTATAACATTTATTTGATAAATAAATTTCTCTGCAACTTATTCATCTATAGGTTGGTTGGTTTTTAAGTTTGATTGAGTTAGTAAATTGTTTTGTTAGAATAAATGGAAACGTGTGTTAATAACAACTGTATTTTAAATTAGAGCTTCATAATAAACCACATTTTTTGTTTTACCTGTAATGCCTAAACCTCCCATCGAGCCTTGGCCGGAACAGCCTTCTAAACTTCAAAAACAAACAGGACACACAACACCCTTTCTACCAGCTAAAAAACATGCAACCCTAAAAATATGTTTTCAAAATACGTTTTCAGCCTTGCCCAGATACCTGAATAACATATAGTAGGGAGGTGGATCTGAGATACCTGTGCTCTGAAGACACACTATGGCACTTTCGTATTTTTATTTTTTTAGTTAAATGGTCAACCCACCGCCTTATTGGGCTGGTGGCATTATGCCACTGCTATGGAGCCACATAGACGATAAAGCATTTTTCAATATCTCCTGCTGAATAAATTTTATTTATGGAATGTCCTAAAGGAATGATAGCAATTTGTACTGGTCATGACCATGAGTCATACTTTGGTGGCAAGAGAAGACTCTTGGTACTTCCACCCAAAGCATGCTGGGAGTTGTAGGCATAAGCCTCATTTTTTTCATTAAATTCTTAAAAAATATTTAAAATCCAAAATTTCATGTTTTTAGATTTTTCTGGTACATTGTACAGCCAGACCTATCAGCATGCCAAATTTCAAGTTTCTACCCAGCGTTGCTTGGCCCCCCCTTAAGATATTTGTCTGTGAGGTAATTGTCTTAAAGTAGTAGACCGGCGCTAGGCCTGTGAGTTAACCTTTAAATGAGTTTTTTTAAAAAATTCCTCTCTCACCCTCATGACAACCCTGCAAGGTAGGCCAGTGCTAGGCCTGCGAGGTAACTTTAAACGAATTAAATACATTTCTTTCCTCTCTCTCTCTCCCCGTTAGGGAGCAGGCCAGCTGACACATGGGTAGCTTGGTCATTGCCATCAGCGACAGGCCCAGAGCTGCGACATCCTTCCCTTCTGCTTCCAATGGAGCCCAGTGATTGAGGCAGCCAGCCCAGGCACTCTC
Organism: Elgaria multicarinata webbii; assembly: GCF_023053635.1. Classification (NCBI taxonomy): domain Eukaryota; kingdom Metazoa; phylum Chordata; class Lepidosauria; order Squamata; family Anguidae; genus Elgaria; species Elgaria multicarinata. The sequence goes on from NC_086175.1 coordinate 1,721,013, forward strand.
CCTTCAGGCACAGGATGGCGAACCACTTCCAGATGATGGCTGCCAAAGCCTGATAAATCTTCTCTCCCACCCAAGGCATGCTGGGAGTTGTAGGCATAAGCCTAGGTCCCTCAGTAATGTAGTGGAAGACAACTGGAAAGCAGGCCATCTTAGCTGTGGCACCCTGCTTATGGATTTCTTTTTCTCAGGCAGGCTTGCCTAGTGACTACTTGCCTAGTGTCAAGTGAATTTTTTTTAAAAAAATAATCCAAGTCCTTTTAACTTGATGAGATTTTGTATGCTTCATTATTTTTCTGTGATAACTAAACCACAACATTCCAAGAGGGATGCAAGAATTAGTGAATAAAGTTTATGATTTTTCTGTAAAAACCTGACTATACCATTGAAACAGAAGAGTGAATGGAGGAATGACGGATAGCTGAACCTAGAATGGAAAGGTGGGCGGGGTTAGTGGCAGTTGGGGAACGTCAAAGACAGTTAGTGAGAGGTCAGGAGAGTGGGGGCTGAGTTAGGATTGAGAGATAGTGACATGCCAGTATTACACCTCCCAGCATGCCTTTGGCAGCCCTCAGGTGCCCATGTCTTCAGCTCTTAGTGGATGCCCACAACTCTGGCCAAGTCCTGCTGGGACTGCCTCGGCCTGCACTTCTCACTCGTGAAGTGCTCCATCAGGAGCCTGTACTAAAGGGCTGGGATGGGCACTTGCCCCCCTCTGTCAAGCTTGTTTGGGGGCATGCACAGAGTGCTTCCCTTTCCTCCCTCTTAAGGGTGAAGGCTGCAAGTGTGCTTCCCTCAGTTTCTAGGGGGCAAAACAATATCAGGACAGGGTACCTTTGAGCATGTCCAGAGTTCAGCCTCTCAAAGACATGCTCTTGTATCTGGTTATGATTTTAAAACCACACATGGATACAGTGCATTTATGGCGGTTTTTTCCTTTTATGTGGAATTGAGTTGGCTGATTTTAGGAATCACAATGGCTGCCAAAGGCCAGTAAGTCTGGCCTCCCACCCAAGGCATGCTGGGAGTTGTAGGCATAAACCTAGGTTTTTATTAAATTCTTTAAAAATACTTAAAACCCCAAAATTCATGTTTTTAGATATTTTCTGATCCATCTACATGAAGACTTGTCTGGGTGAACAGCATTAAGCCAGTACCATACGTGGAAGTGGGTCAATATTTCAGGACATACGTGACACACACATAGTTTCCACTTTATAGGTAGAGATTTATCCAGGACAATAAACAGTGTCAAAGTGGTGCTTTATGCCTGACAGCCCTTTTGCAGGTATTGTGAATAGCACAGAATGTTGGTAATTCATACCTGGGGTATCACAGAGGGAAAGGTGACCAAGGCCAGAGCCTGGAGGAAGTCAGAGTTGTACCAAAGGGGATCCTTTGAGTATCTGTGATACACGAGACAGAAGAACTGCATGATGTGCCCTGGATAGGTGATCTTCCAAGAATCTTCTGTACCTGCTGGAGTCTGGATACCAAAATACAAGTTAAATAAAAACAATTTGTTTATCTGTTAGTATACAAATGAAAGAAACTTTGACTATGTCAAGTACGGTTCAACTACCAACTCACAGCGGCTGCATTTTCCAGCCAGATTATACTGATTTCCAGGCATTTCAGTTCCAAATCACGAGCCAATATTTAGGGGGCTAAATATGGTGCAATAAAGACCAGGGCAATGATTTTTCAAATATTAAAATTATGTTAAAAAAATAAGTTGGATTTTCAAAAATACCTGACCTGAATAGAACTTTTTAAAGCCTACACTGATGCTCTCTTGAAACTCAGGCCTTAGCTAGACCTAAGGTTTATCCCGGGATCACCCCGTGGTCATTCCTGCCTGCTCCCAGGATATCCTTTGTGACATTTACATGAACAGGGACGATCCCGGGATAAACATTCGGTCTAGCTAAGGCCCAAATCACGATCATCTATCAAACTCTGAGTTAAAGGCTACTTCTTATGTAAAAGGGACTCATGGGGGAAATATCTGACTTCTGAAGTTAAACACTGTAAGTGAAACAATATGTCATGTATTATTTATTTATTTATTACATTTTAATACTGCCCAATAGCCGAAGCTCTCTGCGCGGTTCACAAAAATTAAAACCATAATAAAACAACCAACTGGTTAAAAGTAAAAATACAAAATACAGTATAAAAAGCACAACCAGGATAAAAAACCACGCAGCAAAATTGATATAAAATTAAAATACAGAGTTAAAAATGCAGGTTGCTTACCTGTAACTGTAGTTCTTCGAGTGGTCATCTATGCATTCACACATATGGGCTTTGCGCCTGCGCAGAGACCAGACCGGAACCTTCTATAGCTGAGTGGAACGTTTTTGGCGGGAACCCCTCCCCCATGCTACCGTGCATGTCCATGGGGTTCCCGCCCTTACCTCAGTTTACAGGAGTCCGACATTGTGCCCCCATAAACATGAGTGTAAATAAAATACAAGTACATTCCACATATAACTGTGTCATTTATAAGTCTCACACCACCAAGTGGGGATGGTGGGTGGGTTGTGTGAATGCATAGATGACCACTCGAAGAACTACAGTTACAGGTAAGCAACCTGCATTTCTTCTTCGTGGTCTCTATGCATCACACATATGGGCGAGTAGCAAGCTGACATATATTTGGAGGTGGGTTGGTGCATCATCTGAAGATCTCCGAGAGCACTGTCCTTCAAATGAGCAGTCCTGCCTCGCACGGGTGCCCAAACTGTAGTGCCTAACAAACGTGGATGGAGTGGACCACGTTGCAGCTCTACAGACTTCTGTCAAAGGAACACCTCTGCCGAAAACCACAGATGTTGTGACGGCTCTGGTAGAATGAGCTGTCACAGGTTTCACCAGTTCTAGTTTAGAGATAGAGTAGGCAAGTTCAATTGTCTCTACAATCCAGCGTGACAAACGCCGGCATGAAACAGGGAGTCCCTTATAAGGCTCCCCATAACAAATAAACAATTGCTTTGTTTTTCTAAAATTCCCTGTCCTAGCCTTGTAAAAGGCAAGAGCTCTCCTTACATCAAGTGTATGTAAAGCAGACTCTACAGGTGATGTAGGATTCGGAAAGAAAACTGGTAGAGTGATATATTGGGACAGATGAAAGGTTGACACTACCTTAGGCAAGAAGGCAGGGTCTGTGCGTAACACAACCTTATCTTTGTGAAAGATAGTGTAAGGAGCAACTATCTTGAGAGCTCTAAGCTCACTTGCATGTCTAGCAGAAGTGATGGCTACTAAAAGACAGTATTGAATGTTAGAAGCCTAAGGTCAGATAAGGCCATGGGCTCGAAGGGCTTCTTTGTCAATGCCTGTAACACCACTGATAGGCTCCATGGTGGAACGATACTCTTTACTGTCGGTATCATATTTTTAAGCCCTTTTAAAAATTTCCTCGATGTTGGATGCACAAAAGGTGTAAAACCAATCATGCCTCGATGAAAGACGTAATAGCTGCTAAGTGAACTCTGATGGAAGTGAGTTCGAGTCCCTGCTGATAAAGTGTCAGTAGGTATTTGAGGATTAACGCTAAAGGGCAAGATTCAGGTGCTTGATCGTTTTCCAAGTCAAAAGTTTGAAATCTTTGCCACTTTGCCGCATAAGATTTTCTTGTTGAAGGCTTTAGTGATGCCAAAAATATATGGTCTACAGTTAAATCTTTGATACGAGAGGAGGAGTGGATGATATCCTCCATGCCGTCATCTTGAGGGTCGACGGGATTGCGTGTCGAACCCTGCCCTGGTGTCGAGACAACAGTGTCGGTATCGGCGGGAGTCTGATGTAATTCCCGTCCGACAGTCGAAGGGCGTGGAGAAACCACGTCTGTCGAGGCCACCATGGTGTGATAAGGATGCAGTCCGACCTGTCCGACTGGATTTTGGCCAGCACCTTCGTCAACAGTGGAAACAGAGGAAAGATGTAAAGAAGATTTCCTTTCCAGGTTCTGGTGAAAGCATCTCCTAGCGAGTGCTTTCCTCTTCCTGCTCTGCTGCAGAACCTGGAACAAGCTGCGTTTTCTTCGGTAGCGAAGACATCGACAGCAGGGAGGCTCCAGTACCGAAAGAGAACGTCTCTTACTTCGGTATCGAGCTCCCATTCGTGGCCGATGTGGAAAGACCTGCTGAGGGCGTCCACGATGATGTTTTCATTGCCCGCTACATGGGTCGCCGTCAGGTGAGTATTTCTCTTTATGCACCAGTTCCAAATCCTGAGTGCCGATCGATTCAGAGAATGAGACCTTGTCCCACCTTGTCTGTTGATGTACGCCACTACTGTGGTGTTGTCTGTTGCGATCAGGACGATTCAGCCCTCGATCAATTGTGAAAAAGTTCTTATTGCATTCTCCACCGCTAGCAGTTCTAGGTGGTAGATATGATGTTCCCTCTGGGAAGGAGGCCAACGGCCCTGAGTTGTGAGGGAGTCGCAGTGTGCTCCCCATCCGATCAACGATGCATCCGTCGTGATCGTACCGAAGGAGTGTTTCGAAGATCGAAAGTTCTTAAAACCCAGGCTTGCAATATTCTCATTCTGAGTCTTGCAAACCTGATGACTGCATCAAGCCTAATAGTCTCTGAATTGTCCATGCCGAAACTTTTCGGCGGCTCTCGGTATCGATGGCTAACTGCTGTAAGGTGTTTGCTCTGGTCGACGGTAAGTATGCTCTCCCATCTCGAGACGACAGAGTTACCCCTATAAAGTCGAGCTTCTGATGTGGGGTCAAGATGGATTTCTCCTCGTTGACCCACAAACCCAACAAGTCCAACAGGTTGAGGGTGGTTGAAATGTCCTTCTGGAGTGTGCAACTGCTGTCCGCTACCAGAAGCCAATCGTCCAAGTGTAGGAGCTGCAGAATAAAAGTAACCGTTGTCATACGGAACTTCCTTGGAATGATGAATTTGTTTAACTGCTTTAAGTCCATGATCGACCGAAGACCTCATATTTCTTCGGGACCGTGAAGTAGCGCGAGAAAAAACCCTGGTCGAGTTCCTCTGCGGGTACGGGAGAGATGGCTCTCTTCGATAGCAGAGGTCTGTACCTCCGGAAGCAGAGGAAGGGATGGCGCCGTTACTTTCACCCCCGAAGAAGGAGGAAGGACATCGAGCTCGATCGCATACCCCGAGTTGATGATAGTGAGCACGCAGGAGTCTGATGTCATTGACTCCCATTGATGGTAATGGGGTGCTAGGCGGTTCGCAAAGGGAGGTGGACGTGGGACAAAGAAGTCAAAGTCGCTGCTTCTTGGTGAAGTCAGGCTGACGCTTGTCTTATTGAAATGTAGACTGATATGGCCGCTTACTCTGGAGTTGTTGTTGTTGCTGCCTCTGTTGGCTTTGATAGTAGGGCCGCTGCTGTTGTTGTTAAGCAGGCGGTCTTGTTCACCGTCTCAGCTTGTATTGGGCAGGCTGAGCAGAAAAACTTATTTTCTTGGCTGTTGTGCAAGCCTTGTATATAGAGTCCAAGGTCTTGTCCGTCTTGCTATTAAACAAGCCCTCGCCATCGTAAGGCATGTTCTCAATCCTGGCTTTGGTGTCATGAGCCAGATTAGCGGAGCGGAGCCAAGCATGTCTCCTCAAGGACACGGGTCCCATCATCGACTTGGAATGGCAGTCAACTTGGTGTCGCGCTGTCGACACTTGTTGCCTGGCTATGGCTGAAGCTTCACTTTGGAAGACTCGTGCCCGCTCTTCTTTGTCCTCTGGGAGATGTTCACCTAGTGATCCTATTTTCTCCCAGAGGAAGAGCTGGTATCGTGCCATGGTAGCCTCGTAGGCTGATGCCCAAAGAAGCAGAGGAGTAAATCCTCCGGCCCGTAAGGTCCAACTTTCTGCCCTCTCTGTCCACGGGTGCAGAATGTGCCTTCTGTGAGCGGCCTTGAGCCGACTCCCTACGATCGAATTAGGTTTGGGATGTTGGACCAGAAACTGTACATTTTCTTGTTAGACTCGATAGAGGGTCTCTAGCCTTTACGATGTGGCTTGAGACATAGCCAGTGTTTTCCAGAATAATTGAGCCATTTGCTTTAAAGCATGTGGTGCTGGATCACCAGTCCTAATGCCTGAGCCATTCTAAGCATATGGTCAGAAGATCTGACCATATCGTCGGAAGGGGAAGAAGGGTCATTGAGGATACTGTAACCACCTGGAGGCATACATGCTCCGTCGGTATCGTGGTAACCGCGGCAGTCGATGCCGATGGCTGTGTACGGTGTCGAGGCGTCGACACCGTGGACATTGGTGGGCGGGCGGTGGAGGCAGCGGTAGATGACACATGCTCCGTCGGTATCGTGGTAACCGCGGCAGTCGATGCCGATGGCTGCGTACGGTGTCGAGGTGTCGACACCGTGGACATTAGTGGGCGGGCGGTGGAGGCAGCGGTAGATGACACACCCTCGATGTAAGCGAAGGGTGCGCATAATACTCTTCTTGAGGGTACTGGTGGTCACCCTGGAAGTGGGCGATATCGATCCCATTCCGAAGGCGGTACAGGGATTAGTCCCTGAACCTCTCACGGCCTGGTAGGCTCTCAGAAAGAGGCCGCTGAAGCCGAATCCCGCAACTCGCCCTCCGATAGACTGGGAGGGTGCGTCGGTACCGTAGCCATCGGTAGTGGCTGGAATCTCGATACCGAGGGAGGCCTCGGTATCGAAGCGGTCGGTATGGCAGGAGGAGTAGAGTGACTCCTAGCCGGTTCCGCCGCTCCATTTCCGAAGAAGATTTGGGAGTTCGGGCCTTTTTTGGAGATTTTCCTGGCCGCGGAACTCGCCAGTGACCGTCCAGGCGTTAGGGGTATCTGAGCCCTATTAGCCGCTCTGGAATATTCAGGCAGCTCAGTGCAACGGTCATCAACGGACTTACTGGCTGCCGTTTTGTCGATCATCGAAGATTTGGGAGCCCGGGCCTTTTTTTTTTTTTTTTTTTTTGGAGATTTTCCTGGCCGCGGAACTCGCCAGTGACCGTCCAGGCGTTAGGGGTATCTGAGCCCTATTAGCCGCTCTGGAATATTCAGGCACCTCAGTGCAACGGTCATCAACGGACTTACTGGCTGCCGTTTTGTCCATCATCGAAGATTTGGGAGTCCGGGCCCTTTTGGAGATTTTCCTGGCCGCGGAACTCACCAGTGACCGTCCAGGCGTTAGGGGTATCTGAGCCCTATTAGCCGCTCTGGAATTCTCAGGCACCTCAGTGCAACGGTCATCAACGGTCTTACTGGCTGCCGTTTTGTCGGTAACGGACTTACTCGCTGCCGTTTTGTCGGTAACGGACTTACTGACTGCCGTTTTATCCATAGTAGGAGCCTCCGTGGCTCTGAGAGCTTTTTCCCCCCAAGATGGAGGGAAGTCGTCAGCTCTGCTTTTCCTCGTTTGTTTTGTAAACGACATGCAATGATAGCAGGCCTCAACGATATGGCCTTAGCACAAACAAAGGATACAGAGGGAGTGTCCGTCAATAGGTGGAAGCTTAGCCCCACACTTCACACACTTCGTAAACGGGGCTTCAACTGCCAAACAGGCCTCACGCGACCGAAGTCGCTGAGGAAAACTATCTACAATAATTTTTTTTTTTTTTTAAATATAAGAAAAGTAGTAAGAAGAGTCTTAGAAAAAGATCGAAAAACGAAGAAAATAAAGTTAATAAGAAAAACGCTAGAGGTTCGGTTAAACAGGTCTGTGCACAATGGCGGACGACGAAGAACTGAGGTAAGGGCGGGAACCCCATGGACATGCACGGTAGCGTGGGGGAGGGGTTCCCGCCAAAAACGTTCCACTCAGCTATAGAAGGTTCCGGTCTGGTCTCTGCGCAGGCGCAAAGCCCATATGTGTGATGCATAGAGACCACGAAGAAGAACAGTAAAATTTAAATTTAAGTTAAAATTAAGTGTTAAAATACTGAGAGAATAAAAAGGTCTTCAGCTGGTGACGAAAGGAGTATAGTGTAGGCGCCAGGCGGACCTCTCTGGGGAGCTCATTCCACAACTGGGGTGCCACAGCGGAGAAAGCCCTCCTCCTAGTAGCCACCTGCCTCACTTCCTTTGGCAGGGGCTCACGGAGAAGGGCCCCTGTAGATGATCTTAAGGCCCAGGCAGGTACATATGGGAGGAGGCGTTCCTTCAAATAACCTGGCCCCAAACCATTTAGGGCTTTAAATGTCAATACCAGCACTTTGAATCGGGCCCGGACCTGGACTGGCAGCCAATGAAGTTGTAAAAGGACTTGCGTAATGTGATCTCGCCGACCAGTCCCTGTTAGTAAACGGGCTGTCCTGTTTTGTACCAGCTGAAGCTTCCGGACCGTTTTCAAAGGCAGCCCCACGTATAACGCATTACAGTAATCCAAATGAGAGGTTATCAGAGCATGGATAACTGTAGCTAGGCTATCTCTGTCCAGATAAGGATGTCGTTGGTATATCAACTTAAGCTGATAAAAGGGTTATATTTACAATTGTGGGGCTTCCTACTGGACAAAGGAACTGGCAAGTCACCACAGGCACTAGAATTCAAGAGGCGCCACGCTGTGATCTCACTAGGGTCTCACCCACAGTATATCTGTAGAGGACACAGATGTGAACAAAAAGTGTGTCGGCTCTTTTCTATTATTATTATTATTATTATTATTATTATTATTTATTTATTTATTTATTTATATAGCACCATCAGTGTACATGGTGCAAGCATAGTGGCAGTTATGTGTTAATGTTTTCATATTTCTTTTTTATGAAAACAATGTGACTTTGGTCAATTATTCTTTCAGCCTCAATCTTTACTGGTAAAAATGAGAAAACCATCTCACAAGGTTTTTGTGATAAAACAGTGTCAAAGCAACAACAAAACAACAACAGAAGCAACAATTTTAGACAGAAAGGCTGGCAGATAAATAGAATAAAAACAAGCAGCATGCAGATGATATCATTCTCACTATTAAAAGTCCAGGGGAATCAAAGATATATGCAATTCAAATACCAAGAATATGCAAATCTATATGAGCATAAAATCAATTTCTTTAACTCAGAAGACATGAGGATTAATATGGCAAAGGAGAGTAAAGATAAAGCAAGATACCTTCTGCAATTAAATATCTTGGTAAGGGGATGTCTAATGTTTCTTTTAAAATGTACTTTTAATGTGTTTTTATTCTGTTTTTACTCTATTTTATTTTGTCCACTGTTCTGAAATTCTGAATGGATAGCGGTATATAAATATCGTAAACAAATAAATAAAATAAAATAATGTGGAAGAGATTGTTGAGATTAATCATAAGAAATTATACCATACAGATATGGAAGATTTTCATAAGTAGTCTTTTAAATTAAAGTGCATGAGACATATGTCTACAATTAGAATTAATATCCTCCCATGAATTATTAAATCTTCAATTTGCCGCCCAGCGGAACTTTTTAGAGTTGTCCGGGGGCTATTAAATGCTGGCCCCAAGGACATGGTAGAATCATCTGAGGCCCGCTGTAATGAATTTGCTAGGCACTTCCAGAACAAAATCTTTTGCATCCGCCAGGACTTAGACTCCAGTGTTATAGCAGGTGAATCTAGTGAGGTGTCCAGAGTACAGTCTTGTCCTGTAATCTTGGAGGAGTTTCAGTTGGTACAGCTCGAGGATGTTGACAAGGTGCTTGGACAGGTCCGCTCAACCACCTCTGTACTGGATCCTTGCCCCTCTTGGCTAATAAAAGCTAGCAGGGATGGAACAGCCGGCTGGGCCAAGGAGGTGATTAATGCCTCTCTATGAGAGGGAGTGGCCCCAGACTGTCTGAAAGAGGCACTAGTGAGACCACTCCTGAAGAAAACTTCCTTGAACCCGGAAAATCTTAGTAACTACAGGCCGGTAGCAAATGTTCCATTCCTGGGCAAGGTCCTTGAGCGGGTGGTGGTGGGCCAGCTCCACTCTTGGATGAGACTGATTATCTGGATCCATTTCAGTCGGGTTTCAGGCCTGGCTTTGGCATGGAAACAGCCTTGGTCGCCCTGTATGATGACCTATGTCGGGAGAAAGACTGGGGGAGTGTGACTCTGTTGATTCTCCTTGATCTCTCAGCGGCTTTCGATACCATCGACCATGGTATCCTTCTGGAACGTCTGGCTGAGCTGGGAGTGGGGGGCACTGCATTGCAGTGGTTCCGCTCCTACTTGGCAGGTCGGCTCCAGAAGGTGGTGCTTGGGGGACATTGCTCGGCCCCATGGACTCTCCAGTATGGGGTTCCGCAGGGGTCGGTCTTATCCCCCATGCTGTTTAACATGTACATGAAACCGTTGGGTGCGGTCATCCGGAGTTTTGAAGTGTGCTGTCATCAGTACGCTGACGACACACAGCTCTACTGCTCCTTTTCATCCTCATCAGGTGTGGCTGTGGATGTGCTGAACTGGTACTTGGCTGTGACAATGGACTGGATGAGGGCTAATAAACTGAAACTCAATCCAGACAAGACTGAGATGCTGCTGGTGGGTGGTTCCTCTGATTGGATGGGGGACGTTCAACCGGTTCTGGATGGGGTTGTGTTGGAATCCTGGATTAGGATTCTGGTTAAGTTTCCATGGATTTACTAATTGCTGAGGAGCTGGAGGAATCAGAAGGCTCAGCAGAAAACTTAAAGGTCAACGTTCCACCTGGACATTGATGTCATGATTGAATAATTGGTAAATTGATTGTTTCAATTAAGGGATTGCAAGCAGTTGCATCAGTGTACAGTTAGCCTATAAAAGAAATGTATTCCCATGTACATGTATCAATCAGAAATGATCAGAACCACTCAGAGATGTATCAGAGATGTATTGACTGACCGTATGTAAGTATTTGTATTTGTGATTGCCATAACTAAATTATATTTTTATATGCCAGTAAAGGTTTGTTTAAACCTATTGAAAATCTCAGTCTTTAATCTGTGTCTTTGCTGACTTTGCTGGAAACCGTTGCAAATACTCTGCTATAAGGTTATTGGCCAGAAGCCCAGTCTGGCAATAACTAAATAAGGTTGTTTATAACCACCATAACTCAATAGGTTGCACTTCCCCTGAAGGAGCAGGTTCATAGCTTGGGGGTTCTCCTAGAACCATCTTTGTCACTTGAAGCCCAGATGGCCTCGGTGGCACGGAGTGCTTTCTACCAACTTTGGTTGGTGGCCCAGCTACGCCCCTATCTGGACAGGGATAACCTAGCTTCAGTTGTCCATACTTTGGTAACTTCCAAATTAGATTACTGCAATGCCCTCTACATGGGGCAGCCTTTGAAGACGGTCCGGAAGCTGCAGCTTGTGCAAAATGCGGCGGCCAGATTGATAGCTGGAACAGGGAGGTTTGAGCATATAACACCGATTCTGGCCCGCTTGCATTGGCTGCCTATATGTTTCCGAGCCCATTCAAGGTGCTGGTTTTAACCTATAAAGCCCTACATGGCTTGGGACCGCAATACCTGATGGAATGCCTCTCCCAACATGAACCTACCCGTACACTGCGCTCAACATCTAAGGTCCTCCTCTGAGTGCCTACTCCGAGGGAAGCTCAGAGGATGGCAACAAGGGAGAGGGCCTTTTCAGTGGTTGCCCCCCGACTGTGGAATGATCTTCCCGATGAGGCTCGCCTGGCGCCAACATTGTTATCTTTTTGGCGCCAGGTCAAGACTTTTCTCTTCTCCCAGGCATTTTAACAGCATTTAACAATGTTAAGTTTGTTTTTAATGGACCCCAGAATTATTATTTTTAAATGGATACTGCTGTTTTTATACTGTTTTTATGTTTTTTAAATTTTTGTATACTTTTAATGTTTACTATTTTTAATTGTTGTAAACCGCCCAGAGAGCTTCGGCTGTGGGGCAGTATATAAATGTAATAAATAAATAAATAAATAAATTTATTAATTAACATTACATCGATAAGTAAGAAAGCTAGATTAAAGTTACAGCAAAGTATTTGTACTGGTTTCATTTGCTGGGGGGGACTAAAGAACTTCTAATAGTCAAAACTGAAAAAATGTATATGGTAGTGGCTGCCTCCACTTTGTCTTGGCTTCTGAATAAACCCATTAAAGAAGGGAATTGGGCCTTAAGGACCTACATTGTTCTTTAAAGTTGCTTGTGGAAAGGGACCTGAGGAATATAAAAATGGGTACTCCAAAATCCACGTATCTCAGGAAGCAAATCATACAGTTTCCTGAATTGGTTGGAAAGAGATAGGAAATGGGTGACAAGTGCCTTTTAGCCAATGCAAGGCATGGAAGCAAGTGGAACCCACTTCTTGCCAATCATAGAATAGCAGAGTTGGAAGGGGCCTACAAGGCCACCGAGTCCAACCCCCTGCTCATTCCAGGGATCCACCTTAAAGCATCCCTGACTGATGGCTGTCCAGCTGCCTCTTGAATGCCTCTACTGTGGAAGAGCCCACGACCTCTCTAGGTCATGGGTTCCATTGTTGTACTGCTCTAACAGTCAGGAAGTTTTTCCTGATGTCTAGACAGAATCCAGCTTCCTATATCTAGAGCCCATTATTCCGTGTCCTGCACTCTGGGAGGATCAAGAAGAGATTCTGGCCCTTCTCTGTGTGACAACCTTTTAAGTATTTGAAGAGTGCTATCATGTCTCCCCTCAATCTTCTCTTCTCCAGGCTAAACATGCCCAGTTCTTTCAGCCTCTCTTCATAGGGCTTTGTTTCCAGACCCCTGATCATCCTGGTTGCCCTCCTCTGAACACGCTCCAGCTTGTCTGCATCCTTCTTGAAGTGTGGAGCCCAGAACTGGACACAATACTCTAGATGAGGCCTAACTATGCATGCTTCTTCCACTGAGACATAACATTTTTCAGCCTGCTTTGCATTATGGAGGAAAGACACCTAGAACTCAATTTCATGAACAAATAAAAAGGAACAGGTTGCTAGGGTCTGATGTGCCTCACGCTAGTGGTGAATCAATTTTGCCTGACTCTTAACTAAGTGCCAGTTGTCACCCTCACACACCAGTGTTGGTGTGCCACACTCAAGTGCTTTTACCAACCAAACTCTAGCTTATAACCTACCCAATACACCACTCACCTGCTTCAGTATGGACTTCACCATCTCCAGCAGCAGAACTGCTGCCTCTGGGCACAGTCCAACTCTGGATACAGTATCCTTATCGTGGTTGTAGAGGAGCCACTGTAACATTGAGTCCAAATTTGCCTGAAAGAAGGGGGATACTGTGAATCTAGAGAAGGACAACTTATGTCCATGTCCAGAAGTACCAGCTATGCATCAATCCATGAATCACCAAGGACCTCTAGACTGCTTCTATTGAAAGACTAAAGTTTATGTTACTCAGCAAAAGAGAACTCAGTGGGCCTGTTCAAATGACACACTAAGGGCCTTGCTAGACGAGGCCTTAGCGCGCTGTGAGGCCCGGTTTCCCTACTGTGCGTCCAGATGACGTACAGGGGAATCCGGGGTCAGGCCATGCTGAAGCTTCCCCTAACGCGCCATAAGGACGGGCGGGGAAAGAGTGGGCAGGGAGGCATCGGGGATGGCAGGGGGGGATCAGGAGCAGGGGGGGGCTTAATTTTTTTAAAAAAGGCGCTTGCCTTGTCCGGTGGCTTCGGGGCGCACATGTCCCCTTTAACAACAACCACCAAAAAAAAAAAAAAAAAAAATGGCCGACACTGCAAGGCTTCCCGGAGTCCCTGCGCGTCGTGCGTCTAGGAGGCGGGGCGGTGCACGCTAAAGTTAGCGCGTCGTCGCCCCGCCTCCCTGCCGGCTTATCCGGCATGGTCTAGCAAGGCCCTAAGTCATGATTAGGCCCCTAACCCTTTTGCAGGAAATTGTTAGTGAGCATGTTTAAACTGGGGTGATGTAGCCACCATTATTATTATTATTATTATTATTATTATTATTATTATTATTATTTATTTATATAGCACCATCAATGTACATGGTGCTGTACAGAGTAAAACAGTAAATAGCAAGACCCTGCCGCATAGGCTTACAATCTAATTCCTAACCATGGTTAGGAATGGTTAACATGACACACTAAGCCATAACATTTAGCTCAAAATGCTCAGCCACTATGGCTTAGTGTGCCCTCTGAATAGGGTCAAATTGTCATAGGGGAAAGAGAGTATGGAGGTCTAGAATTCTAAATAGCAATGCTTCCAAAATTATCATCTGGATTTCTCCTGATTTTGGGGTTCCAAATTACTTGGGATATTTCCAGATGAGTCTTTATTATGCAATCACACTGCTGCATTCACTGACTTTAAGACACTATCATTTTCATTTTGTAGACTTTCCATGTTTTCTCACAGTTTCTTCTGTCTTTTTCCTTACGAGAAAAGAGTTGTTAAGGAAGAAAAGCTGGAATAGCTGTACAACACCTTTTGATTGTTAATGCCAGGAGCCCTTCATCGGAAATACCCCCATCATTCTCCCAAAGTGGAACCGATGTTCTGGTGGTTATTTTCAAATTTTGTACAAAATATTGAGCACTGCTTAGTTTGTCATAGCTTTTCCATTCATTGAGTTTGTTCGTATCTTTCCTACCCACACCCCACACATAGATCTAGTATACATTTGCATATTGTCCATTGATAAATCCAAAACAAACAAATAAACAAGGCTGTGGTTGTATCATCAGTTGAATCAAGATCCTTGTTGTGTGTGGTGTTTTACTGAGCAAGAGTACACATGGAAAGCATCACATGGAAAGAATCTTGATGCAATCATATATGAAGTCTCAAAATGGCTTTTGTGCACACGCAAATTGGTAAAACGGGCAAGAGCAGCCTCTTGAATAGAAGCTGCAGTAAACCCGACATATTCAAGTACCAGAATTCATTTTAGAAATTTTCCCACTTAAAATGGAATTCAAGAGAGTGGAATGAAGGACACAGCAAATCTACAGGATAATAAAGAAACAGAATGGGAGAGATCCACTTGTTCCAAATTCTGGACCTCAAACCCAAGATTTTGCAAACAGAAGACCTACGTTGTTTTGATAACAAATGTTTAGAGTTAATTGAATTATGAGAAGTACACATTCTTTTTATTTGGTAAATGTGATTTGTTGGCATATGTGTGAAGAGTAAATAGTTGTCTTTAAGGACCAAAACAACCAGATCTATATGGACGTGGTCTGAAGTCCATATGGAGAGGAGGAAGAAGTTGTGCTGAAAACTGAAACCTACTTATTTTAAAAATTTATATCCCACTCTTCTGCCAAATAAAGGCACTCAAGTCCTCTAACTATGTCAGGGATAGGGAGCCTCCAGACCACAGGCCTAATCCAACCCATGGAGGTTCCCCATCTGCCCTATACAGACTCTGTGGATTACTCTAGGAGGTGGAGATGAGAGACACCCAACTCAGATGACACTGGGCCAGCCGAGTCTTCCTTTGTGGACCTCTTTATCTACAGATTAAAAATAAAAAATGGGGGCGGGGAGAGGAATGGGGCAGCCAGAACAAGCTCAGAGGGAGGAGGGCTGGCTGCCCCATTCCTCCCCCCTTCCTGGTGCTTGTCCCAGCAGCAGCGGCTGACTCCCGGCTGTCCTGTTCCTCTCCTCCCACCCCTGTTTCTTTAAAATATGTGGAGCCCAGAGGTCCCTGTCGCCCCCTTCCACCACCACCCCTTTATTTTATTTTTCTTAAAAAGGCTCCGCAGAGGCCTGGAGTCTGGCTCCAAGCTAAAAAAGTCGGGGTAAGTACCTGATTTCTTTAGTGCAGAACTTTGGGGCTTTGCCCCTGGATCCCTTCGGAGTGGCGGCTGCATCATGTAGATCACCTGCCGCCACTCTGAAGCTACCCCGGGGTAAAGCACCCGTGTAGACGAGCCCTTGGTTTGTAGATCAGCAATTTCATATTCACATTCTTTGAAGGGAGATTGCTCGGATATTGCTCAAGTCCTTCAACATTTGTAGCTTCCTACAAGATGGCCCATATATTTCAGCTTGGGGAAAAGGAGAAGCAGCTTTGCTTGCAAAAAGGGTTTGAATGAGCAGCAGTGTCTGAACTTGGAACAAGGTAACGTATGAGTGTGCAACTTTCGCTAGCTTGATGGCTTGCTGGTGCACCTTGGCTCTGTGATCATCTTTCTGGGCTGTATCTGCTTTTTGCATGATCCATGTAGCCAGATTCTGGTCGATGCATGGTCCTCCTCGGCATGAGGGATTTGCACAAGTATATGGAATGGGTTTCCTGCTCTCTCGTCTTCCTTTCATTTAAAACTTGGAGAAGTGGGCCTGTCTACAAATGCCTTTTTCTGGATTGAGACATACTCTAGATAACTTTGTTTTAATTTTTAAAAAATAATAATAATCCACTTTTTAAAATAAAAGCCTGCTCTCTGTTGATTATGTGAACTTAGTAAGCTATGATTATGTAGCCCACCCTCACTCTCTCTCAGGCAGGCATAAAATGTCATAGGTCCAAGCGCTCCGGATGTTGACTGATGTGCTGGAGTCGTGCGGTTCAACAGTCATGTGTGCATCCCAATGGGCTTATCCCCTCCATCACTTCCACACATTGACTTTGCCCAAAGCGCATTGTGGTTTGAAATGGGGATGGTGTCACGCCTAGACAAATGATTTCCCAGCTGTTGGGTGTTCAGTTCAACCCTAACCCATGAACTACCATAGGTTTTGCTATCAATTCTATTCCATTCTTTTAGAGAAGGTAAAAGGCTGTCCTCATTAAAAAATTATGTGCAGGATTTAATGTAGTGGGGGGCACTTAGTTCTGATGCTGTTATGATTATAAAGTCCAGTCATTCTCATTTACTGAAGGCTTCATCCCACCAACCTTATATTGTGCTGCTGCAGTGAATTCTATGCAAGGGACTCAAATGACGTAGACGTTATAGTCTGCTTTCCCTGCGAAGGACTCCGATGATGTCCACTATGTACTGCTGTGATTGCGCTTCTGCTGCCCCTCATAGCGAAATATTTTGGTGCGCAGAAAGTCTGGTTCTTCCGGTCATACATCACTTAAACGTTAACATGTATTTTCAAACATTGTTTCATTGCATTGTTTTGTGGGCATGGTTTCAAAGGGGGGTATTGCTGACGAAAGAGAGGGGTGTGCCAATTGAAAAACGTTCTTTCTCCAGCTTCCGAAATCCCCCATTCTCTCCTTGTGGGGGAACCAGGACTGGCTAATCCCCAGTTTAACAAGCATAAAGCAGCAACAACAACCCTCACCCACATATATACAGGACTGTAAGGGAGGAAAGGAAGTGTGTCGGGTGGGGAGAGAACTGAGGTGATGGGTGGGAACCCCCTCTTTGTGCATGCGCACTCACAGCGTAGGGGAGGGTCTCCCGCCGAAAACACCTCAGCTATAGAAGTTTTTCCCCGAACAAGACTCCGCGCAGGCACAGAGCCCACTGTTTGTGTGATGCACAGAGACCACGAAGAAGAACAAAAGTGTACTTGGGATGAACCTCTGAAACAGTCATGGCAGAATTCTACATATTTGGAAATAGCTGCAAATAAACCATAATTTCAAAAACAAACAAATCCATAAATAGAATGAGAAACTAGTTTCAGAAATGAATGGCCAATAACATTAAGCAGATGTTATAAGGCATGGACATAAGGCATGGACATTTAACTCATAATAACGTTCAGGACATTAAACACAATCATGGAGCAAATTGTGTATTTCTGAACAAGACCTGCCAGCCTTCTACTTGCAGGAAATGTTTTATACAGGCTGGAGAACTTTTTATTAATTTACTAAATTAAAATTCCAGAATCCTCAGCTACATTGGTCAGAAACGTAATTCGTGCCTTTGAGGGTACTACGTCTACCACTTGGAGCAGTTTGGGGGCTCCCTCTCTTTTCTGTGGGGCTGCCCAGACCAGCCTAATGCTTTCCAATGGCCATTCTGAAGGACTTCTCATAATATCGCCCTACGCAAGGAGGGGTTGGTCCGAAGGCGCGTGCACCAAGCAGACACCCTTAGGCAGTATAAAAACACAATACATAATAAAGAGGGTGATAATTTGAACACCCACAAGCATTTTGGGAGCGCCCTCTCTTTTCTGTGGGGCTGCCTGTCAGAGCTCAATGCTTTCCTATGGCCATTCTGAAGGAACCTACTATTGTGGCCGTTCGCAAGGCGGGGGCCATTCCAATGCAGCATTCATCAAGGAGAGGCTCTTAGGATGCTTGAGGTGCTAACTTGAGCCCCACAAGCATTTTGGGGCTTCCTCTGTTTGCTGAGGGGCTTTGGTAGTTTCCCATGTATTCCTATGGTCATTTGGAAACACAGGCCTGTTCTAAGGTGTGGATGCTGTAGGGGGGGCATATATAAACATGTAAATAATGTTTGGCAGTTTGGGACAAATACGCCTCCACATATCTGGATGTTTTAAAACTGGTGCTTATAAAGCAGTGTGTAAACTGCCATTACCCTCTTTTTATTGCATTCTGATTTCTTCTTGAATTTGGAGATGATCCCTAGAACCACAGTGTTGGGGGGGGGGGGTCATAGGAGTTGTTCCCTAAAACCGCTCTGTTAGTTTGCATTTTGACTCTGTGTTGTTTTCTATGAAAAATAAATGTCTTTCCCTTTAAGTATTTTGATTTGTAGATGATCCCTAAACTCCTCCAATGATTTCCTATGGTCATTCAGAATGAACCAATGCATTTCCATGGCCATTCGGTGTCCTTCGGTTTAGTACGCCCCCGTCTTGTCACTTCTGATGACTCCCTCCCACATGGTTGCCATATCCAAAGATTAGTGGTGTTTAATGGGAAGTGCTTTGCACACCAATGCCAATAGCATGGGTTGGCCTAGGGTCCACAGTTTTATTATACTAATGGTACTGTGATTTTTATGCTTGTTGTTTGTGTTAGACCCACCAATCATAGACCTATATAATGTTGCCATATAAGAATCACGTCTCTTTACTATTCCTTGAAGCTTGTAAATATGACCCAAAAATTATTCAGAAAAGAGTATTCAGCACCACAAATTCAGCAATAATTATTCTTTAAAAAACAAAACCTCACAAGTGTTTGGGAATAGTTTGACTAGCCTCCAGAAATCAGTGAAATCAAAAGCCTTAAGTAATAAGTCTTTTTCTAGATGGTAAGACTAGAGAGGTTCATTAATTCCATTGTTATTTTTAGAAGGTTTACCTTGCTTTCACCTGCTGGCTCAGATGCTGGGGTGGCCAGGAACAGCCCTGACAGAAGAAAGTAGATCTCAGGGATATGGACACAGCTGCTCAAGAATGTCTTCAGCTCCACAAATCCAGACAGAATGTATGAACTGTACTCATACATCTGGGGGTGGCTCTTTAAATTGTCTTTAGAAAAAGAGAGGAAAATTAACCCTAGACCCCTCACAAATAGCTGATAAAATATTAATGAAGTGGACCAAATTTAAATGCAGAACAATTCAGAAAGGGAATAAATTGCCTTGTGCAGGGTCCTTGTTAGATGATCTCCAAAGAAAGAGGGGAAGCCATCTGTCAAGGGTACTTTAGGTGGGGACAATCCTTCATTGGCTCAGGACTTAGACAAGATCATCAGGGAATTCCTTTCCGTCACCATGATTCTCATATTCTGTTCTATGAAGCTTACTGGGTGGACTTGGGCCAGACACTAGGAGCAGTACAATGGGGTCATTCCACAAACTCAAGTAGTGCTAGCAGAGTTCCACCAAATCTTTCTGTTGTGGAAGTAGTTGTGCATTATGCCTGTGCAAGTAGTTGCACAAGCATAATGCCAAATGCAACCTTTGTTGGATTCTCCTCTTACACTTAGTGTGGAACAACATTGTTTTCACTAGCAGTTGAATACTGCCATAGGTTTTTTTCGGATGCACCCTTATTAGCTTAATAAACAATAGTTTATTAAGCTAGGAACAAGAGTTGGGCTCCCTCCTCATCCAGAATCAAACTGTAGTTTAAGATACTAGTTAATAAATCAACATTAAACCACAGTTATCTGTTTCATGGATTTTCTCAAATCATACCTCTCACTCCTGAACATGGACTTGAACACAATTTGCAGTTAGAAATCTGAGCTGCAAACATTATGAAAAATTGATATTTTTTTTAAAAAAATCATAAGCTCATGCAGAAATTGCATGGAATCAACTTGACCTCAAAAAAATGACAACCTCAGCAAGACCAACACTGACAGATCCCTCCATACCTAATTGCAATAATGTAATAGTATCTTATCATTACTCCAAAACAATATTTCAGCCAGAGTTTCTGGTATAGGACTAGAATATGACAAATACTGTGTAAGATGATGTGACAACACATCCACAAGCAGGGCACATAAAAAAGAGGACGTCAAACCCACATCATGCTTGCTGATTTTCTTTGTGATTTGGAAATCAAAAGAAGCACCAGCAACGAACACTTTCACTTCTTGTGTTTTCCCTGTAATCTCCCAAGGGGAACATGAACAGCTTTGAATTTCACATCTCCACCATGTGAGTTCCCTTTCCGATGTTACAGAGAGCCCTGTAGAGCAGGTGTCAAATGGGACTCTCTGCAGCTAGGCTCCAGAGGCTTTATTTCCCAAGGCAGCACGTCTTCCGAAGGGGTCCTAGGATGAACAATGTTAACATGAAGCCCCACCTAGGCAGCAGCGTAAGCCCACCAACCGACTCACCACCTTTTCAGATGGTCTAGGGAGCCACTTGGGCCTTTAAAGTCTCAGCCCTTGGGCTCGCTTTTCAGGCTGAGCAACGTTCATCCCAGTGACAAGATCCTACAGACATGTTCTTTTGATCACCTTTGGTTCTGTTTTGTTCGTTTGTTTTCTTTTCCGGCCCAGTCCTGGCTGACGGCTCGCTTTCTCTTGACCTTGGGGCTCTGACCCCAGCCCTGGGACCACTTGGGTCAATGCTCCTCAGCAAGCCAATGCATCACATTGCACTCTGTATGGAAGCTAAATGTGTTTAGGACCTACCCATCAAAATATTTAGACCAGCTAAGTTGTTTTCAAGCCAGAGGCCCGCCATCATCCCCTCTTTGAATTTATGCAGGAGTGTGCGGTTGTGCAGGAAACTGAGTAGCAACTTGACTGCCAGCACAACTGAGCTTGGGTGCACGTGGCCTTGAATAAACATCAGAAACCAGTCAGGCCCCAGGGTTTGGAACACCTCTTCTTGGATCCTGTGCGAGGAACACATCTGTTAAAAGGCATTGCAGGCAGCTTAATGCTTATTGTAACTGGTGCTACCGTATTTCTTTGATTGTAAGACGCCATCAATTGTAAGACACACACTAATT
Source organism: Elgaria multicarinata webbii (assembly GCF_023053635.1). Classification (NCBI taxonomy): domain Eukaryota; kingdom Metazoa; phylum Chordata; class Lepidosauria; order Squamata; family Anguidae; genus Elgaria; species Elgaria multicarinata. Next base: position 1,742,257 of record NC_086175.1, read on the forward strand.
TCAGTACCACCAACAGAAAAAAAACACCCTAAGACACACCCACGATTCTAAGACACACCCCGTTTTTAGAGATGTTTATATGAGGGAAAAGTGCATCTTAGAATTGAAGAAATACGGTATATCCCCTGGATCACACTGCTGATTCCCTGGAGCACCAGAAATTAGCATAGTTTACAAGCTTCCCAAATGCTTCTTTCACTGCCACCACAAGGGCTTCTGAGGAACTTCTTGCCTGGAGGGGATGGGGAAAAGAAAGACATTAGGCTTCAACTCAAAAAGAAGAGAAATTGCAGAAGAGAAGAAAGAAAAGAGGAACACACCAGCAAAGAACAGATGGATAATAGATGCAGTGCATCTATTAAATTGTCGCACTGGCCCAGCAAAAGGCCGACATGGGAGGGCTGGAAGACGTGTTCCTGGACTTCTGGGAACGGGTCCTCCAGCCCCGTCCCCAGCGCCGAACTAGCCTTCTGCTGGGCAGGAGGTAAGACTAAAGTGTGTGTGTGTGTGTGTGTGTGTGTGTGTGAGAGAGAGAGAGAGAGAGAGAGAGAGAGTAGGGGTGCATGGGGTGTTTGAGTGAATGGATGTGTGTGCGTGTGTTTTGGAGTGGGTGATCCTGAGTGTGGGCGCATGCTGGCAGTGTGTAAGTGTATTGATGTCTGAATGGGATGCCCGGTTCATAGAATAATAGAATCATAGAACAGCAGAGTTGGAAGGGGTCTCCAAGGCCATCAAGTCCAACCCCCTGCTCAATGCAGGAATCCACCCTAAAGCATCCAAAACTCTCACGTCGGCACCACCTTCGTAGAGCTTCAAAGTCTGAAATGATTTCTTCGTAGCTCTGCTTGGCGACATCATTTGTTCCCATATGGATGAGAAGAAAGGGGTATGTGTCCGTGGACTTTATGAGCTTCGGTAACCCTTCTGTCACATCTCTAATCTGTGCTCCAGGGAGACAGCACACCTGGCGAGTCCATGGGTCTTCACGACATACTTGGGTTTCAATCCCACGCAGCAGGGAGTCTCCCACAACGACTATTCTTCTCTTCTTCTTGGTTGACCTACCTTCTGCCTCTTGTTCATTGTTGCACGGTGTCTCCTGTACTTCTTCCTCTGCAAACTGTCCTTCAGTCTCATCCTCCAGAAGCTGAAAGTGGTTCATAGAACCTTAGAGTCATAGAATAGCAGAGTTGGAAGGGGCCTACAAGGCCATCGAGTCCAACCCCCTGCTCAATGCAGGAATCCACCCTAAAGCATCCCTGACAGATGCTTAACTCTAATGGTTCCACAGGTGCAGAATGCTTTCTAGTTCTTCTGCTCCTAACTGTCACTCTTTTCCAGAGAGTTTCCTCTTCATTGTCTTTCCTCCCCTCAGCATACTCCACTTCTGCTTCAGCTGGCTGTTGCTCTTCAATCTCGTGTGCTTCTTGTTGCTGTTGCAGTTCCACCGTTCGGTCTAAGAACTCCTCGTCTTCTCTTATTCTTTGGAGGGTGGACACTCGCCGCTCAAGTCCTCTCACTTTTTCTTCCAAAAGTGCCACCAACTTGCACTTGTTGCAGGTATACGCCATGTTGAGCTCAGGCAGAAACACGAACATTGCACACCCTTTGCAGGTCACCACCTTGAGGGGCTCCTTTCCATCCATATTGTCTATTTCTGCTTTGTTTTTTTCCTTTCTGATTATAGTGGAATTGCCTTTGCTTTGTCCTGCCCTCTCTGAAGGTACACAACTATATGAGTATGTCTTAAGGGAAAATAAGATTTTTTTGGTTGGTTTTTTTTGTTGTGGTGGTGGTTTTGGGGTGGTGGTTTCTCTTTATGTTTTTCTCCCCCTGTCAAACTCCTGTTTGGTCTTCCTGTTCGCTCTCTCTCTGGGAACTGGCTTACTTTTCTAGCTTCTACTTGAGCTGGGCCAGCTGCTCTTCCCTGCTTCTGCTCAGCTCCAACTCAGGAAACAGAATGAGGTCACTGGGAGACCAACAACAATCAACAGCAATCAGGCCACTGATTGCTGAGTACAGAGTACAATCAGCAATCAGGCCACACACCCTTCAGGTCCTGCAACAACTCTCCACACCGACCCTCTTCACTCAGCATTCAGGAGCACATGGCAAGCACATGGCTTCTTTGAATTGGCAGCCTCCTGGATTTCCTTGAGGGTTCTCTCCTTCCCCTTTCCTTGGTCTCCTCTTCCCCTACACTCCCCCTGTCAAACTCCTGTTTGCTCTTCCTGTTAGCTCACTCTCTGTTTGCTCGCTCTCTGGGAACTGGCTTACTTTTCTAGCTGCTACTTGAGCTGGGCCAGCTGCTCTTCCCTGCTTCTGGTTGTTTGACTATGAACCTGTGCATGTTTGCAGTGTGTGTGGTGGAGGGCTGTAGTTTTCTGTGAGTTGGGAAGGATGATTTGGAGGTGATATTCCTATAAAAAATGCATTTTGACCCTTAGACCTTCCTCTCCAATTTGTTTGATATAATTGGCATGACATATATTTTCTAACAATGGCTGATAATTGTTCATGCTTCTTTAAAATCTTTTTAAAATTTTACAGGGTTGCTGTTATTATTCTAACAATGGCTGATAATTGTTCACGCTTCTTTAAAATCTTTTTAAAAATGTACAGGGTTGCCATCATCATCATCATCATCATCATCATCAACTATCTCTCTTTTCTTGGTCTTGGTGGTTTTTTCAGATGACCATGATGGGCTTTGCCAAGTCATGCTGTCTTTTACTGATTCAGAAATTTCCTGACTATTGAACATGTTTTACGTATGACTTCTTTCTGGATGTTGGCATGCATGTATTTCAGTAGGCCTAATTTCTGATTGTTTTCTGTAAAAAATAATAATAATGTGATGCTGGTGACTGATGTGACTAACGGAATAAATTATTATTATTATTATTATTATTATTATTATTATTATTTATTTATTTATATAGCACCATCAATGTACATGGTGCTGTACAGAGTAAAACAGTAAATAGCAAGACAACTTTCTTCTGTTGCCATAGTTCTTTAACTTCCCTAGCCAGTGGTGTATATTTTTCTCTCTTGTCCTCTTCCTTTTCTGCAACATTTTTGTCATTAGGTATTGCTATGTCAATGAGGTAGGTGTGGTTTTCTTTGTTGTTTTTGACTGTTACATCTGGTTGAAGTTGAAACAAGCCTTTAGTGCATTTTGTTCCATGGCTAATATTTGCAAGGTAATAGTAGTTTATACTCTTTCTAAATGCTTGTTTGCTTGTTTGTTGTACTAGATTTTTCTGTACTTGTCAACTGCTTCATTTGTTCAGTGGTAACAGTATGCTGAATGTGTGAGTATGGATATGAGAAAGGTGATGGGGAAAGAGTGTTAAATGTTACACAAGGTGAGACTATGGTCATCCAGTAAAGGACTTGCAGTCAGAAAAGATATTTGAGGGAAGGGGAGACTGTATCACACAGAGTATAGCAAAAGCTTCAAAGTAAAGCAAAAGCTACAAAAGAAGGAATGAATTAAGTTATTTTCAGATACACTGAATGTCTCACTTGTTCTCTATTCCAGTGATTTTAACATTAAGATATTATGTAGAACAGGTTTGTCTTAATTTTATGCTGTGAAATCAGACATGTGACCAAGGCCATGTTTGGGTGGACACATCCCCTTGGGGGCTGGACATGTTGGTGAGCACACCCCTTGGGAGCAGCCACGTTGTCCTCCTTTTTGGTTTCCAAAATATGGTCACCCTAGTTATGAGTTCTTTATGGACGGGGGATGGATTTAAGACATTCAGCAGGGACAGCAAGGCCAAGCTCAGTTCAGGCAGAATTTTCTGGCCAGTGGCCTCTGAGATTGACTTAAAAATGAGTACCCAAAACTGCTTTAGAGCTTTGCAGTCACACCACATGTGCAAAAAGAAGAGGTTTCAGCTTGTTTAACATCATCCACCCTGAAACAGCATCCAGAGACTGGTTCAAGACTTCCAACAGCCTCCCTGGGATGTGTAGATGGAAACAAGAGGGAGAGCTGCATATCTTTGGCATACTGATGACACTTCAACTGAAACCTCCTGAGGACTTCCCCAGAGGTTTCATGTAGATGTTAAAAGGCATGGGGAACAGGATGGAACCTTGCCCCACCCCACAGGCTAATGGCCATAGGGTGGTACAAAAGGGTCCCAGCATCACCTTCTGAGACCACTCCTCCAGGAAGGATTGGAACCCCTTTAAACTGTCCCTCCCAAGCCCAAGTGCAGATAAACAACCCAGAAGGCTACCATGGTAGGTGATACTGAAACCTTCTGAGAGGTCCAGAAGAACCAACAGGGAGTGCAACCCATTCCATTTCCCAACTTAACTCATCAACCAGTTTAACCAAGGCTGTTTCTGTCCCATAATCAGATGTGAAACCTGACTGGATTGGGGCCTAAGTAATATGTATCTTCTAGGGTTTGGAGAATTCTTGCGGGGGGCACCCTGCAAGCTCAGTATGCCCTGCTCGCCTTTCCCAAGCACTCAGGAGGCTGCACAAGCTTCCCGAGCCCTTGGCAAAGTGCACTTTCTGGAGCCTTCAGAAAGTGTGCAGTTCCCCAGCCATGCAATGAGTGTGGGTAAGGGTATTGTAAACTTTCTCGAGGACCCGGAAAGTAGGGCTGTGCTCCACTCCAGTCGTAGAAGTGGGAGCGGAGTGACCCAGTTCGCCTCCGCCAAAGCTGGATGTGAATCAGGCAGCAGAGTGATGCAGAGTATATATTGTTAAAACTTCCTAATAAACATACTAAAAACATACTAAAAACATCCTAAAAGATACAATGGTGAGGGACAAGTACGTTTTGTTCACTGGCATTACCATCACAGAAAAAGATCACAAATGGATTCTTACCCATTCTTACCCTTAAGACCGAGGGGACAGGAGCAGGCCGAGGAAATATCGGGGCCTGCTCCAGTTGGACTCCCCTCCTTCGGGAGCAGGACAATCCCATCAGCCCTTTTCCCAGTCCACTTAATTTCTCTCTCTCTTTACCTCTTCCCTCCTGAACTCCTTTTCCTTGTGTGTCATGTCTTTATTAGACTGTAAGCCTAAGGGCAGGGACTGTCTTTTTTGCTAAGTGTAAGCTGCTCCGAGAGCCTTTTTTGGCTGAGGAGCGGGGTATAAATATGATAAATAAATAAATAAATAAAAATAAAATATGATTGTATTCATTATGAGCCTTCCACCATTTGCACTCTAATCATCAACATAGTCATTTCATCACCCTCAGCTCCTCCAAATTCCAACAAGCTGACATGGTTCTATGACTAGATTGAGGACTGATAGCCTGGGCCATCTCCTCGTACCAAGTGGTGACACAGGATCTAAGCTTGAAGGAAAATCCCAAGAGACCTCAGAAATCCACCCAGATTCATCAGCCTCTGGGGGGACTATTGCACATAGCAGAGATGCATGAACATCCCATGCTTTCTGTGAAATGGCTTGAGAGTTCCTGGCATCACATGTTTGCAAAGGCTCAAACTTTTTGCAACCAATCCATTTAAATGCTTATAGAGTTTGTAATTCATGATATAAAATTCTCTGCTGGGGGCTGAGGACCGCTTGTCCCCTCTGTCCCCTTGCTCTGTCCTCCACTAAACTAAGTTTTTGGGGAAATAGAAAGAGAGAGGTAGTACTCTGCTTGCATTCTGTGCTCTTCTCAATCCTACTTACAAGCATTTAAGGACTGCAACCTTTTGTAAGTGCCACTGAATGCTCGTGACAACTTTAATCATTAATACACAAAAAACTTCTGCCAACTCCAGGAATTTTTAGAACATTCCAGACTTTGGATAGATAATGCTGCATTATGATACAATTCAGCTCACTAGGTGTAGATTAACTGAATATGGCCATTTTCCTCAGCTAATATAGTTTTGAAGCTTTATTTGGATAGAGATAAAAGCCAAATAGTCCTTTTGCTGGACACTGCAACTGGCCGAGTATCTTATCTTGATGCAGTACATCATCCAAAACATTACAGCAAAAGCCAAAGACTTGCAACTCAAATGCCTAAACACATTTATTTGACTGAGTGTGTGAGGAAAACCTAAGTCTACTGAACTAAATGAAACTTAGGCCAGATCGACACCAAGAAGGATATAACACTTTGAAAGCAGTTTGAAAATGATATATGGAATGTCTCATAGGTACCAACAGCTGTCAATACCATTATAAAGCTGTAGTGCAGATCCTGCCTCACTTCCAGTTTTACTCCTCCCTACTGAGCTATGGGAGGGGTCATAGCTCACTGGGATAGCGCACATGCATTGCATGCAGGAGGTCCCAGGTTCAATCCTCAGCTTCCCCAGGTAGGGCAAGGAAAGGAATCCCAGCTGAAGCCCTGTAGTGCTGCAGCCAGTCAGTGTCAGCAATACTGAGCTAGATGGTCCAATGGTCTGACTCAGTATAAAGCAACTTCCTTGTTCCAATGTATAATTGTATTGCAACTGGGTGGTTTTGTTCCATAACTACATGTTATATAAATCAGAATGAAGATTCAGTCATAGATGACAGAGAAATCCTGCCCCCACTCCTGGCACACACCACTACTTACTCAGAGGACAGATGAAAATCGTCTGAATGTATTACATGTAGCATCATATTGAATAACTGGTTTCGTAGCCAGATCATTTTTCCAGATGTTTGGCTTAAGCCTAAAAATCAGACGTCAGAAAAGAGGTATAATGATCAACATTGTTTCATAATATTTACTCACTGGTGCATAAGTGATGGTAAGTAAAAGTGAACATTTAGGAACTAGTTCACAAGAACTAAGAACTAGAAACACTTCAAATATGATAAATTTCTGGTTTCTTAAAGAAGTACACTTTACATACATACATAACAGTGGCGGAAAAAAGTCTGTAAACCCCTTAAGATTGTCATATATTTCCAACCAAAAATGTTATTAGATCTTAATCTAACCCCATAATCTTAGATAAAGAGCAATAGATAAACTAATTAAGCAAATGACACACAAACATGATGTTTTTCAACATTTAAACCTTCAGATTTAGTAGCTGGTGGCAGCCCCTTGAGCAGCAATGACTTCTTTCAGCCTCTCTTCATAGGGCTTTGTTTCCAGACCCCTGATCGTCCTGGTTGCCCTCCTTTGAACACGCTCCAGCTTGTCTGCGTCCTTCTTGAATTGTGGAGCCCAGAACTGGACGCAATACTCTAGATGAGGCCTAACCAGGGCTGAATAGAGGGGAACCAGTACCTCACATGATTTGGAAGCTATATTTCTATGAATGCAGCCCAAAATAGCATTTGCCTTTCTTGCAGCCATATCGCACTGTTGGCTCATATTCAGCTTGTGATCTACAACAATTCCAAGATCCTTGTCATTTGTTGTGTCACTGAGCCAAGTATCCCCCATCTTGTAACTGTGGTATTAGAAGGTTCTGAGAGTAGTATTGGAGCAAAAATTTGCCTGAGCACATGAGGTTAGTGGATGCCCCTGCATCCAGCCCACAAAGACCCAGGAAGACACGCCCGGCGCTAGGTCAGGCCCAAGGCCAACTGCTTTCGATCCTTTGAGAACAGTTGGGTGCAGGTCTGTCACAGTACTTCTCAACTGGCAGCGTGAAAAGCAGGTATATTTATACATAGTAGCATGTTAAACAATTAGCAGTTAGCAAAGTTCTAAAGCAAAACAAAGACAGATCAAAGAAAACTTCTTCATTATACCTTATGAACAGATGGCCCATAACTCTTCTGTCAATGTCAGATTGATGGTCAGTTCTTTTTATCAAGCTAGCTTATTTGTATTCTACTATATGAAGAGGTTTTGGCAGTTGGGAATGCCAATTAAGCATTTCCTTGCTGATATAACATTTTTAGCATTACAGCACATTCAGGAACATACATTATTCCAATCCCATTGTGCAGTTCACTTGCAAGAACCAAACTACATACAGAGGCCTACATACAGAGCAGGTATATCCAGGCCTTATTTTCTCACTCCCCACCCACCCCTTGCCATTTGGGCCCTTAAAGGTCCTCTTAATGCAAGCTAAGAGGCCCTTTAAGGCCCTGATCAGTGCAGGTGTGGAGAGAAACATAATTTCCCCTCCACTCTTATGGTGGCCACTGCCACTAGAGCAGAGGGGAAAAATACGCCCCCCCCCAATGGGGGCTTTAAAGGCTGTGGTCTTTAAGGCCCTCATCTGCGGGGGGGGGGAGAGAAATGCATTTTCCCCAAAACTGTGGTTATTGTGTATTTTCTCCTTCCACTCTAATGCCAGAGTGGAGGGAGAAAATATGCAATTTCCCCAGCCTTGGGGAAAATGCATTTCTCCCCCCGCACCCGCAGATGAGGGCCTTAAAGACCACAGCCTTTAAAGCCCCCATTGGGGGGGGGGCGTATGTTTCCCCTCTGCTCTAGTGGTGGACTTGGATGATCTCTCCCTGCACAGCCAGAACCACCAGCAGCACCCATTCCACCCCTCATTATGGTTTTAGATGTATGGGGCAAGCTTCATTAATTCATGTGAAAAAAATGAAAATCTGTGGCAACAACTTTGTGTGCTTTTGCACAACTAACACAGCAGACACACACACACACACAAACTAGAAGACACTGACAGTCAGACTATAGAATACAACACAGAACTCACAGAGGATTATTTTTTTGCATTTTTAAAAATATTTTTTTAGTGGGGGGGGGTTAGTGGAACCAGACTTTAAACAGACTCACACTCACAGTAACAGCCGGGGCTGGGGTGTGTGGGGTGGAATGTAAGGGTGAGGCAAGTGTAAAGGATTTAAAGAAGGATTGAAGAAGTACACTGGGGGGGGGAATCCGCACATCGTACTGAGACCGCTTCTAAGCGACCCCAGTGCGACGTGAAAGCGATCGTGTAACTTGCCTTTGGAAGAGCCGAGGAAGAGACGTCCACACCGCCGCCGCCGCCACCCACAGACCTCCTCGCTGACCGGCGAGGAGAGCTCGGCTGAAGAAGGCGGGGTGGAGAGCAGAAGAAGCTCTCCACCCTGCCTTCTTCCCCCGAGCTCTCCGTCCCAGCTGGTGAGGAGGTCTGTGAGTGGCGGCGGCGGCGGCGGCATGGACGTCTCTTCCTCGGCTCTTCCAAAGGCAAGTTACACGATCGCTTTCACGTCACATTGGGGTCGCTTAGAAGCGGTCTCGGTATGATGTGCGGATTCCCCCCGTAACGATAACGGGGTGTTTTTTTGTATTTTTTTTTTTAGTGGGGGTAATAGCAGCAACAGTAAAACACAAACACACACACACACTCAATAACAGCAAAGGGAGAATGTGCTTGGAACTTGGATTTTTGGGGATTGGGTAGACAGTGAGTAACAACAAGAAGAAACCAGCAGAAGGGAACAACAAGCAGAGAAAAAGCAGAGACACTGAGACACAGACTGCAAAAAGCAAGTCTCTCTCGCTCTCTCTCGCTCTCTCCCTCTCCCTCTCCTTCCAATGCAGTTGGAGCTAGCAGAAGGAATGGTTTCTGTCAATACTTTCTGACAGGTGCTTGCTGTCAAAGCCTGAACCTGGGTTTGGAGGTGTGTCAACCAGTTCTGGATGGGGTTACACTCCCCCTGAAAGACTGTGTTCACAGCTTGTGCTTCTGGATCCAAATGACAGCCCAGATAGATGCGATGGCCAGGAGTGCCTACTATCAGCTTCGGCTGATATGTCAGCTGCGCCCCTTCCTGGAGTCAGAAGACCTAAAGATGGTAGTGCACGCGGTGGTACTTCTGCAATGCATGCTACATGGGGCTACCTTCAACTAGTTCAAAATATGGCAGCCAGGCTGGTCACCGGTACACCTAGGGGTGACCACATTGCACCAGTTTTATTATTTATTTATTTATTTATTTATTGCATTTCTATACCGCCCAATAGCCGGAGCTCTCTGGGCAGTTCACAAAAATTAAAACCATTCAAAGTATAAAACAAACAGTATAAAAACAAAAAAACAAAAAACAAACTGGCTGCCGATTAGTTTCCGGGTGAAGTATAAAGTGTTGGTTATCACCTTTAAAGCCCTACATGGTTTGGGTCCAGGCTACCTGCGGGATCACCTTCTCCCGTACACTTAGGTCCTCTGGGAAGAACTTCCTTCAGCCAGCCAAAACTAGGCTGACAGGTATTACCCAGAGGACCTTTTCCTCTGCTGCTCCCAGACTGTGGAATAGCCTGCTAGAGGAGATTCATTAACTTAACAATCTTTTAGCATTTAAGAAAGCTATAAAGACTGATCTCTTCCGGCAGGCCTAACCACTGGAATTTTAGGATGCTTTTAGGATGCCTTTAGTAAGTTTTTAGGAAGTTTTAACAATGTAGACTGTGTTTTGATTAATATTTTATGTATTTTATACTTGTTGTTGTTCCCACCTCAATCAGGTTAGAATTATTATTATTATTATTATTATTATTATTATTATTATTATTAATGTGCTGATGCCACTCTCAGGCTATCAGGCTATCTGCAGAGCTATCAATAAATGTGGCCCTGTTTAAATCCCAATCTTGCGTCCGCCTCGTTATTTCCCACACTCCACATTCCCGCAAATGTATTTGATGTTGTTTTGATCTATACATGGTGTTAGTCTTGCATAGTTAGCTATTATTCTATAATAGAAATCTACTTGAAATACGTAAAAGACAGAAAGAAAGCTTGGTCTCAGAGAGTTGTTCTGAAAAATAGTATGTGTGTGTCTATCATCAGTATTAAATTAACCTAAAATCCAGGACCCAAATCTACAAGGAAACACATGCAGAAGCATTTTCAGCTTTTATCCAGATTATCATGAAATCAGTTTTGGTCTGTCAGCAGCACATGAAGCAAATAAAGTAGAGTCTACGCCATCTAAAAACCCTATTCTTGGCAATAGCAGCTATCCCTGCATCAGGGATCCAAGCCGCCCTGCAATGGCTGTAAAAATTATTGGTGCAGCTCATTATTTCCAGGGATTTGCCAGCTACCCAGCCAATTTCACAATTAAAATAGAACCTCATGAAAATTTCACACAATGCTTGCTCCTTACCATCGCCGAGTGATTCTGGGGCATTATCTAGGCAGGTCTGACTTTCATTCACAGAGGAGGGGTATAAAGTGTAAACCAAGAACAAGCCAATCCTTTCAAAGAAAGAAATAATAATCATCAGCTTTTAGCATCATTTACACTTAACAACACTTAGCATCTCTCTTAAGGTGAGCCTCACAATACTATTTGAATTAGGGTGACCATATGAAAAGGAGGACAGGGCTCCTGTATCTTTAACAGTTGTATTGAAAAGGGAATTTCAGCAGGTGTCATTTGTATATATGGAGAACCTGGTGAAACTTCCTCTTCATCATACCAGTTAAAGCTGCAGGTGCCCTGCCCTCTTTTAAATCTGGTCACTCTAGTATAGCTTCTGCGGCTTTAACTGTTGTGATGAAAAGGGAATTTCACCAGGTTTATATACATATATACAAATGACACCTGCTGAAATTCCCTTTTCAATGCAACTGTTAAAGATACAGGAGCCCGGTCCTCCTTTTCATATGGTCACCCTATTCAAATTGAGTCTGAATAGACAGCAGTTCTTTACCACATAACCCTGTAAAGCAGGCACCTACTTTAATTCAAGGAATTTTGTTTGCTAACAATTCTGCTACCCAGAGGTCAGAAAAATCAGCCTTCTAACCTTTAGATGGTATTTAGATTATAGGGCTCACACTATGATCAATTAGAAATGGGAGAATTGCAAAGATTAACTTCCCTCAGATTAAGCTGAAAATTAACTGGGTCCTTCTGGGGAAAAATTGATTGGAAAAAACCCACAGAGAACAACTCAAGCAATTTTTCCAGTCATTCAGTGGTCCTAGGAGACTTTTTACTGTCCACACAGGAATGTAAAAAATCATTTGTTCTGATAGGGGTGAGCAAAAAGTGTTTTAAGTGCCGTATCCAAGCAGAGCCAGCCTTAGAGGTGTGCAAGCTGGGCAAGTCCCCTGGGGTGCTGAGCTGTGGGGGGTGGAGCATGGGCTGAGTTCAGTGGCTGCATTTTCTGGAACGTATATCTGCAGTGACTAGGGTAGCAAAGAGCAAGTGTTTGTAACTTTCTTTCAAGGTTCCATATGTTGTTTGGGTACTAACTACTGGGGCCATTGTGGGTGCCTGACCGGGTCCAAGAGTCTGATGGACTCTCTCTCTCTCTCTCTCTCACACACACACACACACACACACACACACTTCTGCCTCCATGGACCCAGTCAGGCATGTGTGTACAAGGCCAATGACCACTCAGCAACTGTCTGCCCTGAACCAGAGCATAGTGACATAGTGTGTGTGTGTGTGGGGGGGGGATTATGTAATTTCCAGAGCCTCCATTGTCAGGCACAATGGAGTCTCCAGAATGGGGCAGACAGCTATCGGGTGCTCATCAGATGCTCACCAAGTTGTTGAAGAAGCTCGCGCAGCGTGCGAACACTGGTACTGGTGCGAGCATCTGAGAGTCGGTCTCAGGTGAGTTCGCCCATCCCTACCATGATCTTTCATCAACTAGTTTTGAAGTATGTTTCTTTTTCAGTTTCTACTTTGATATCATTTGTGCTAGGTAAAAATCAGTGGAACACAGCTTTACACTGAAGCAGCATTACTTTAAATACTATAAACATTATAAGCACTATATAAATAATAAAAAAATTAATCCGTAAGCTCTAAGAGGTCAGCTGGATAACTTTTTTTTATTTATAACTTTTCTTTATTATTTTTAAAGATAAAAATGATATTCTCAACAAAATCATTATTGATGAACACGAGACCTGCACCAGGCCTCATAAATGCTCTGGGTGGCCTTGCAAAAGTGACTGCAGTGGGGGCATGTCTTATCCTAGGGCTGGCCCTGTATCCAAGGAAGGGAGGAAATGCTGACAGAGGAAAGCATCTCCATTAGCTTGGAGAAGTATTTGGTGGCTTTTGAAATTAACCTCTTTTTAAAGTGAGCTTTAATGAGCCCCCAAACTCCTTTCCTGACTCTGGAGAATTTCACTGGCACCTCTGTTATCAGTTCCATCCACTCCTTAGGTACTTTTGGGTGGGCATACATAGATGTGCATATTGAGAGAGCCATTGGACTTGGGTTTCATCCAATTGTGCCCAACTGGGCTTTTCAGTTTTGGGGGTGCTATAGAACTGAAGTAGGAAAGGGATGAACAATTTAAGTTGTTTAGGTAGAGACTAGCAATGATAAGGGGAACAGAAAGTGTTAATCTTGCTATCTATTGTAAAACTATTAACTAAAATTTTAAAAAAAATATTTTTGAAGGTCAGATTGAACACACAACTGTCTATGATGGGGTGGACAACATGGGCCCATGAGCCACATGGGATCCCCACATAAGGACACTAGACTGGTGGTGGTGACAATTAGATCCCCACATTTGCAGGGGTGGGTGGGAGCGTGCTGTTGCGCATGTGTCCTGCTTCTGGGTTCCTGGTTGAAAGCTGGTTGGCCACTGTGTGAACAGAGTGCTGGATTAGATGGAAGCTTGGTCTGATTCAGCATCAGGGCTCTTCTTATGTTCTTATGTACTCTGTGGCAGAGCACAAGCTTTCGATGTATATGGCCCCAGGTTCAGTCCCTGCCATCTCTAGGTAAAGGATCTCTGGTAGTAGGTGCTGGGAAAGACCCTTGAGAGCTGCTTCCCATCAGAGTACTGGGGTAGATGGATGACATTCTCACTCAGATTAAGGCGTTTTTATGGTATTGGGGAGGAGTCATAGCTCTCTGGTACAGAGCACATGCTTTATATGTGGAAAGCCCCTAGTGCAATCTCCCATTAAAGAATTACAGGTAGTAGGGCAAAGGAAGACCTATCCCTGGGATGACAGGGAGCAGCTGCCATGTCAGAATAGGCAACACTAGGTCTGACAGTATAAGTATAGCATTCATATTAGAGCTTATAGAATCATAGAATAGCAGAGTTGGAAGGGACCTACAAGGCCATCAAGTCCAACCCCCTGCTCAATGCAGGAATCCACCCTAAAGCATCCCTGACAGATGGTAGTCCAGCTGCCTCTTGAATGCCTCTAGTGTGGGAGAGCCCACAACCTCCCTAGGGAACTGATTCCATTGGCGTACTGCTCTAACAGTCAGGAAGCTTTTCCTGATGTCCAGCTGGAATCTGGCTTCCTGTAACTTGAGCCCGTTATTCCGCGTCCTGCACTCTGGGATAATCGAGAAGAGATCCTGGCCCTCCTCTGTGTGACAACCTTTTAAGTATTTGAAGAGTGCTATCATGTCTCCCCTCCATCTTTTCTTCTCCAGACTAAACATGCCCAGTTCTTTCAGTCTCTCTTCATACGGCTTTGTTTCCAGACCCCTGATCATCCTAAGTATCACCTCAGTGACACTTCGGTGCAAATTCTGGGGCTGCAAAGGCAGAGCAAAGGCAGTGGAAGTAAACTAGCTTCTTTTCATGCCCCTGCTGGAGGAATCCTCCTCCCTCATCCTCCAAGCAGGGAACCATCCACACCGGCAGACTTGAGTGAGTCTGAGCCCTCAGAGCTGACCACAGATCCATCCCCATAGGAGGAGGGAAGCTCTGTCTGGTGGTTGCCTCAACTGGGCAGCTACCTAACCACTAAGAACGTGGTTGTCTCAAGAGAGTCAGGCCTGTATGGCTCCTTTGAGATGAAATGCTGAGTTACATAGGAGGACTCCCCAAGAAGATAGGACTCCTTGGGAGCAAGGCCCTTCTCGTGAGTAGAACTGTTGCCAGAGGGCTGGAAATGAACTGCATCTGAGCACTGGATGGGGCTCTGAAAGCACTGTCTAGTATAGTTAAAGTGACCAGATACAAAAGAGGGCAGGGCTCTGCAGCTTTAACTGTTGTGATGAAGAGGAAATTTCACCAGGTTCTCTCTATATACAAATGACACCTGCAGAAATTCCCTTTTCTATACAACTGTTAAAGATACAGGAGCCCGGTCCTCCTTTCCATACCATCACCCTAATATTGGATGTGCCTCAGACCTTTGTTTGTACTGTTAATACTTGCCTGTTAATACTGTGCTTTGACCACTGGCTGTATCTTGACTACCGCTGCTTTCAACTGATCTGATATTAGACTGATACCTTTGTGCTTGCCTAATTGACTTGCCTGTTGGATTTGGCCTTTTATTTGTCTACCTAACACAGAATCTGAACCAACCAGAGCAGGACATACCTGAAATTTCCCTGCCTTCCCAGCAGCTCACAGCACAGCACCAAAGACAGGGAGTGTCCTCACCTTCCCATGCTGAATTGTGAACTCTGCACTGTGCTGAAAGGTACCGTTTATTGTAGGCAATCAGCAGACACTCTCCATCATCCTAGCAGGATATGGGAAAGTGGGCAGTGTCATCCAATCATCTAAGAAATTGGGTGACACTTCCCCCCTCCCTTTGCTGTACTGCAAATCACTGGGGAAGATAGGCCATGACCTGGTTGCCGAAACAATGCAGGGACACTTTGCCCTCCCCCCCCTCCTCCTGGCACACTGGATATACTTTGCCCATGTCCATAAGCCCCATTCCAAGTATTGGTGAGAAGAGGTGGTTCATTTTTGTAGCCTGCAGAAAATGGTTGGATAGTTAAGGCAATTTTTTTGACTCAACCCTAGTTCATAAGGAAGGCTTTTCCTCATAGATGCACTGTGTCAGATCAATAACAATACCAAAGGAAATCTTTGATGCTGAAGTGGTTCTGGAGCAAATGGGAGAGTACTGCACAAATCCTGCTGATACGGGAGCGTGCAATTTCAGGGTCACTGAAGAGAAGAAATAGCTTGGGTACCATCTGCACCCGATAAGCAAATTTTGCATTCCAGCTCTCTTCTCTGCAACAGACAAAAAGATAATTAAAAGCATTTCCTGGAAGGGAAAGAACGAAAGAAATTCTGTATTT
The DNA here is from genome assembly GCF_023053635.1 of Elgaria multicarinata webbii. Classification (NCBI taxonomy): domain Eukaryota; kingdom Metazoa; phylum Chordata; class Lepidosauria; order Squamata; family Anguidae; genus Elgaria; species Elgaria multicarinata. The sequence continues at coordinate 1,758,183 of NC_086175.1, forward strand.
CTCTTACACAGCTCCCCGCGTTTGAGCCTTTTGCTTCTGAAGATGCACTTAGCAAATCCAAACAGGCAAATCAAATAGTTTTCAGTGTCAGCCGGGGAGGTCAAAGCTTTACCCTCTTTTCACCTCTTGCTCTTTGCTCCCACAGCCATTCTCTGACATGTGCTTCCATCTTATAGAGTTCAGTCCAAACAAAATTATTGACTTCTGGAGCCAAGTATTGGTGGAAATTAATGCTGTTCTTACAAAAGTCAGTAGCAGACATTAACAGAATTCTGGAAGGCCTTTTAATCAAAAGGAAATGGCATTCACAGGTCTCCAACATGTTTTACATTTACAAAGCAAGAGTGCACTCTTGGCCATTAATGCACAGCTGATCTGAGTTACGCTGACTCTGCACTTAAGGATGTGCTTTATATAGTCTGGCAAAGGGCAAGACTACACATTACATTAAACATGCTTTTTAAAAAGGATACTTAAGCTGCCATTTTTATTTTGAAGGAAAAACAGAAATATAGGGTCCTGATCCAGCTCCCAAACTGGTTTCCCATCAACACCTCTTGGGGCCCTTCCGCACGTCGTCCCCAGAGCGCATCTATTCGACCCCAGTGCACTTTGAGGATGATCCTGTGACTTGCCCGTAAAAGAAACGACGATGAGACGTCCTCGGCGCTGCTGCCGCTGCCGCCGCTACCCAGCTTCCTGCTCCCCGCCCGGGACAGATAGCTTGTTTTGAAGAAGGCGGGGGAGAGAGCTTCTTCCGCTCTCTCCTCCACCTTCTTCTGCCGAGCTATCCGTCCCGGGAGAGGAGCAGGAAGCTGGGTAGCGGCGCTGGCGGCGGCAGCGCCGAGGACGTCTCATTGTCGTTTCTTTTACGGGCAAGTCACAGGATCGTCCTCAAAGTGCACTGGGGTCGAACAGATGCACTCTGGGGACGACGTGCGGAAGGGCCCCTGGACTGCTGTTTGCCCTTGAATGTGCTGTTTGGAGGGTAATTTTTGGTAGAACACTGGCACAAAATTCTGATCTAGATCTGGAGCACTTGCAGCTGCTTTTCTTTCAAATTAAAAGTGCCCAGTGTAAGCATGCTTTTTAAACAGAATATTTAGTTTGTTCCTAAGGTCCACCGTGTCCAGCAGGTGCTGGTATCCACTGGAAATGAAGGGGAGGGCTGTTGCAGAAAAGGTGTGGTGTTACTGACTGCGCCTTGAGAGTGTTTGTCCGCCCCACCCATCTCCACAGGCACTTAAGCCTCCAGTGTGCTAGAGGAGGAGGCACCGAAGGGCAAGAGGAAAACGGTTCTCTCTGCCATGGGCAAGAAGCCATTAAGCAGGAACAGCCATCTTGGGAGAAGAGCAGAACCAGAGGACAGTTTGAAGTGACAAGCAGCTACTGATATGAAGCGCCACAGCTGTGCAGAGGACAAGAGGAATGCTCACCTTAATCTCACCAGTGTTTGACTGTCTGACAAAACGCCAGGAAGCAAAGGGGTTCAGATGGCAGGTTAAGCTTGAGAATAACCACACTGTTATAATGTGATGTGTTTGTTTGTTGTTTATTGGATTTTTCTCAGTGCTCATTAAGTGCTGCCTTTTTAACATTTGCTTTTAATGTATATTTAAGCTTTCGTTTTATCTAAATTGGGTCTTGTGTTATTTTAAAAGTTTGTGTAGAGGTTGGGTAATCTAACTGGAAACACGGTATTAAGTAGGGCACAAAAGAGTCACAACACCAGGATTGAATCTTTTCCCTTTTTGGCCCAGAAGTCTATATTAGAGTACTGTTCCCCTATGGAATCTGATAGAGACCAAGTGCAGTGTAGTTCCGATTTATGTACATCAGAGGATTTGAATTCTACAACCAATGTTTTCTCTGGAAGGAATGGGCAAACAGAAAAACCTTCAGTGGTAAGATGCATAGATATACAAAATAATCAGCAACTGGATTTAGAATCCTCTAGCACTGGGGCAAATCTCACACCCCCAGAGCAAACTCACATTTCAGAATACAATTCCAAAAATGACTTGCTGGATAAGATAAGTGAAAATGACTCTGTATTGGAGAAGCATAGAATTGCTTCTAAAATTTATGAACATTTAGGAGATCACTGTTTTCTTAAAGCACAAATATATGAACGTCTATTTAAAAAGTTGGATTGCATAGGACAGGAGCTCTCAGGGCTAAAGTGATAACAGCATTAATAGAAAAGGGATACTGGTAATAGCCCCATGTAAACAGGACCTTGTGACCATAATTATTCAGGTTATGAAAAGGAACATATTATAATAGATGAATGGAAGGAGGATCTAGTAGGAGAGGCCACCTTTCCATTACAAGTAACAGAGGTGCAGTTTGCAGAAATGGCAGCTAGTGGTCAAGTTAAGCTGGATGGTTTGAATCAAACCATAGTGAGTTCATTGGGGGACTTTCAGAGTTCGGATTCTCTATTAAGTAGTGATTCTACATCTCCATTTATAACTGGCCTCTTAAAAGATCAAATAGCACCTGGAAGTCCAATGTAGTAGTGATGGGGTACTGCAAAAGCGGACCTTCCAAGATATTCCTGACATGTGTGGGTGATAACTTTCTCCTACAGAAAGTGGAGGAAGGAACTAGAGGATCGGCAATCCTTGACTTGAAATTGACAAATAGGGATTACTTAGTGGATAAAGTGGCAGTTACGGGAACTCTGGGGGAAAGTGACCATGTCATACTTGAATTCTTGATTTTGAAGGAAGCAAAAGCTGAGTGTAGCCATACATGTACTCTGGATTTTAGGAAAGCTCATTTTAATAAACACAGCACTATAATACATATGGTCCCATGGCAAGTGAAACTAATGAGAAAAGGAGTCCAAGATAAATGGGAGGTTTTTTTTATAAAAGAAATTTTAAAGGCAAAATTACATGGGAAAAAGGTCAAGAGGTTTTGAAGGGTATATTAGCCAAAACTGGAAGTGATTTAGAAAGACAGGGGTGTTTTAAAATGCTCTTGCCTATATCCCAATGGGTTAAAAATATATAAAAGCATAGTTCAATTGACATTCACCAGTCAAGTGCATTGTCAGGTGTTTTTTGTTTTTGTTTTTTGGTTTTTGTGTGTGTTTTTTTCTGTTCTGTATAAATTCTAGAACAGAAGAACAGGGGTGGTTGGACCTCTTTTTGTTTCGAAAAACTGTCTCAGCTAAGTGAGTCAGTTTAAAATGAGAGATGAGCTATATACACAGGATGCAATCAATGATGCTGGAATCATCGAGCATACAGGATTTAGCAGGTGGTACAATTTGTACAAGGGTAAGCAATCCCTAACTATCTGTACAATTTGTACAAGGGTGAGCAATCCCTAACTATCTGTACAATTTGTACAAGGGTAAGCAATCCCTAACTATCTGTACAATTTGTACAAGGGTGAGCAATCCCTAACTATCTGTACAATTTGTACAAGGGTGAGCAATCCCTAACTATCTGTACAATTTGTACAAGGGTGAGCAATCCCTAACTATCTGTACAATTTGTACAAGGGTGAGCAATCCCTAACTATCTAATTTCCTTGACTCATTCAGAACTAAGGAAGGCTTTCGATGAATTATGTTTCCAGCAGCTTTGCTGGAATGGGAGGTATAGAAATGTTCCTCTGTTCCAATGCCTCTGTTTATGTGGGGCTCCACAAATAGAGGACATTGTTCACTGTATCTTTTTCTGTGAACTGTATGACAGCCGTAGGAAAAGATTTCTTGTACCCTTGCTTTGAGGAATGTCTGACGGAACTTTGGCTGAGCAGTTGTGTAAACTACTTGAAGATACAGACCCTTATGCAACTAATCAAAAAGCCTTATTTGCAGTGGCTGCTAAAAGAGAGCTTTGGCTATGGGGCGGTATATAAATGCAATAAATAAATAAATAAATAAATAAATAAAGGATTAGAGCAAGGCAGGAAAACTGTTGCTGTAGATTATACATATGATGAATTGATTTGAGTGGCCTGTTCAACTTTTTTCTCTGTGATTGTTTTTCTTCTGTTCCACCAAGATCGTAAAAATCTATGGTTATATACAATAAAATTGGACTGAAGTCACTGGAAATGGGCAATGGCCCACTGGTGAATGTCAGCCTATCTCGTGGCCATCCCTTCTGTAAAAGCTGAAAAATGAAAAGAATTGCACCACCACCACCCTCTTTATTCCACTAAGAGTTGAACAAAAAAGGCTGCAGGAAGTATAGGTGATTGGAGATTGCTGAAATCAAACATATGCTGTAGCCACTAGGCATGTGCTCCGCTCCGATTAGGAGCGGAGAAGCAGTAGCGGATTGGCCTGCTCCGCCTTACCCAGAGGCGGAGTAGAAGCGGACCGCGGACCCCTAGAAGCAAGGCGAAGAGAAGCGGCCATTTTTCGTAGCTCCTATTTCAGGCGTAGCGCTCTGATCGCCATCTTGAAAACATTTCACCATAGGATTGCATTGCGGCAAATAATCGCGGATAACTGGGTTGTTTTTTAAGCTATCGTTCTGAAAATTCTTGTGCACAGAGAGTCGTGGATGGGGGTCATTTTGAGACTACTCTCACCTCTCTGCATCGTGCGGGTCGCGTGCTATATTTTTTTAAAAATCGGGTCAACAAACAGGGACAACGCGGCTCAAACGGCGGTTTTCGGCTTTTCGCCCATAGGATTGCATTGCGGGAAATAATCGGGGATAACTGGGTTGTTTTTTAAGCTATCGTTCTGAAAATTCTTGTGCACAGAGAGTCGTGGATGGGGGTCATTTTGAGACTACTCTTACCTCTCTACGTCATGCGGGTCGCGTGCTAGAATTTTTTAAAAATCGGGTCAACAAACGGTTTGGGTTTTCTGTTTTTTTTTGAAGCGATGACAGGCACATTCAACTCCCAATCCTGATGAGAATTGATCTCCTCATGAAGCATCCTCCAATCCCAGCGTTCGAGGGGGGGACTAAGGCAGAGTCATCCTGAGATCTTTGAGCTCTCAGCGTCTTGTGGGTTTAGCGTTTGTTGGGAGAGGGTCTACTTAGCTAGCTGCTGCTGTGTACTTTGGAGATAGATTAGGATTTTAGCTTGGCGCGTGTGTTTGTTTGCTTCTTTCTGACTTTTTGCTTAGTTTGCTCTGTGTTTTTCCCTTACTTTGATTTAATATAAACTTTATTTTTAAATTTTGGAGTGTGTGTTTGTTTGTTTGGTTCGTTTCCCCCCACCCCTCTCTTAAAGCCTGATTGCGTGCACTGCTTTTGTGAAGTGCAACAGCCACAGATTGAGCTTTTTGGGGAAAGCATACACACACTTCTTGTCCCATTTCCCTACATTTAGTAATATTCTTAAACATATTATTATATTCTTATACATGGACACATGGATAAGCTATCATGGTGCCGCGTTTGAGGTTTCTAACGTGCAAATTGACGGAGCTATCGAAAGGGGTGTGAATTAGGGTTATGGGTGGTGCGTTAGAGGTTAGAGCCGCGCCAAAAATCAGGGGATGATGGGACTGCCTTGAGTCTGGGCGTCCATGTGGACACATGGATAAGCTGTCCTGGTGCCGAGTTTGAGGTTTCTAACGTGCAAATTGACGGAGCTATCCCAAGGGGTCTGAATGGGGTGCCCGATTTTCAAAAATTCGCCAAAAATCAGGGGATGATGGGATTTGCTTGAAACTTGGCGTGCGTGTGGACACGTGGATAAGCTTTCATGGTGCCGAGTTTGAGGTTTCTAACTTGAACAGAGAAAACGTTGTATAATTTTTTAGCTTTCAATGCAACCCTATGGGGGGAAAACGGAGCTCCGATCCGGAGCTCCGAGCGGAGCAGAGCGGAAGTGGGCGGAGTGGGGCGGGGCAAAGCAGCCCGCTCCGAAAATGGCGGATCTGCAAGTGAAGCGGAGCGGGGGGGCCCTTGCACACCCCTAGTAGCCACACTTTTGATCCCAGAACATGTGTTCGTATATATCTGGACAATGGATCCAGACTGCCTCAGCTCACTGATCAGCTAAGCTAAAATGGCTTGTGTACCTTGAAGACTGTACGATTTCCACGAGGTAAGTAAAGAGAGAAAGGTCCAGATTTTCAGGGGCATGACGCCAAAGCTGAAAGTTAAAAGGAAACAAAGCATTCAGAACTCTTTGGTGGCATATTAGGTGAACAATCTAGATGTCAACCTTGACTTAAAACATATATTCACTATCACTCCCTGTTTCTACCTAGGCACAAATTTCTGTGGCAGAACATTGCAGACAAAAATAGGGTTCTCTTCCTTTTCATCCTGAATTTTGGGAACTAAATTAGAGAACAAAAAACATTTTTGCTGTGTAAAAATGTTTAAGTAGAATTTACTTGAATTTGTCACATGTTTAGTTTCTCCAGTGATTTGCAATTTCAAATTGGAAAAAGATGGTATGATTTTCAATGGGTGCTCAAGCAAGTAAGTTTCCCTATCTACAAGAAGTGCAGCACAGTGGCCAATCAGCTGTCGATCAGGAACCCACAAGCACAACATGGGTGCAACAGCACCCTCCTGCCCATGTTCCCCAGCAACTGGTGTATATAGGCTTACTGCCTCTGATACTGGTGGTAGCACATAGCCATCAGGACTAGCAGCCATTGAGACCCTTCTCCTCCAGAAATGTATCCAACCCATAGTTTAACTATACACTGTGTGAAGAAGCACTTAGAATCATAGAATAGCAGAGTTGGAAGGGGCCTACAAGGCCATCGAGTCCAACCCCCTGCTCAATGCAGGAATCCACCCTAAAGCATCCCTGACAGACGGTTGTCCAGCTGCCTCTTGAATGCCTCTAGTGTGGGAGCGCCCACAACCTCCCTAGGTAACTGATTCCACCGTCGCACTGCTCTAACAGTTAGGAAGTTTTTCCTGATGTCCAGCCGGAATCTGGCTTCCTTTAACTTGAGCCCGTTATTCCGTGTCCTGCACTCTGGGAGGATCGAGAAGAGATCCTGGCCCTCCTCTGTGTGACAACCTTTTAAGTATTTGAAGAGTGCTATCATGTCTCCCCTCAATCTTCTCTTCTCCAGGCTAAACATGCCCAGTTCTTTCAGTCTCTCTTCATAGGGCTTTGTTTCTAGACCTCTGATCATCCTGGTTGCCCTCTTCTGAACACGCTCCAGCTTGTCTGCGTCCTTCTTGAATTGTGGAGCCCAGAACTGGACACAATACTCTAGATGAGGCCTAACCAGGGCCAAATAGAGAGGAACCAGTACCTCACGTGATTTGGAAGCTATACTTCTATTAATGCAGCCCAAAATAGCATTTGCCTTTCTTGCAGCCATATCGCACTGTTGGCTCATATTCAGCTTGTGATCTACAACAATTCCAAGATCTTTCTCGTTTGGAGTATTGCTGAGCCAAGTGTCCCCCATCTTGTAACTGTGCATTTGGTTTCTATTCCCTAAATGTAGAACTTGGCATTTATCCCTATTAAATTTCATTCTGTTGTTTTCAGCCCAGCACTCCAGCCTATCAAGATCACTTTGAAGTTTGTTTCTGTCTTCCAGGGTATTAGCTATTCCACCCAATTTTGTGTCATCTGCAAATTTGATCAGCGTTCCCTGCACCTCCTCGTCCAAATCATTAATAAAAATGTTGAAGAGCACTGGGCCCAGGACTGAGCCCTGCGGCACCCCACTCGTTGTTCCATCTAGCCCACTTTTAGCTAGTTTGTTAATCAGAATGTCATGTGGTACTTTGTCAAAAGCTTTGCTGAAGGCAAGATATATGATGTCCACAGCATTCCCACAGTCCACAAGGGAGGTTATCCTATCAAAAAATGAGATCAAATTAGTCTGACAGGATTCGTTCCTGACAAATCCATGTTGGCTTCTAGTAATCACTGCATTGATTTCAAGGGGTTTACAGATTGACTTCTTTATAATCTGCTCCAGAATTTTCCCAGGGATGGATGTCAGACTGACTGGTCTGTAGTTCCCAGGTTCCTCCTTTTTGCCCTTTTTGAAGATAGGGACAACGTTAGCCCTCCTCCAGTCGTCCGGCACCTCACCCGTCTTCCATGATTTTGCAAAGATAATAGACAAAGGTTCTGAGAGTTCTTCTGCTAGCTCCTTCATTACTCTTGGATGCAGTTCATCGGGCCCTGGAGATTTAAACTCATTCAAGGAAATTAGGTGTTCTTTGACCATTTGTTTATCAATCTCAAACTGCAATCCTGCCCTCTCAACTTCTGCTTCACTTTTTCCAGGGGGGTCATAGACCCGCTTTTGGGAGAAGACTGAGGCAAAGTAGGAATTGAGCATTTCAGCCTTTTCTTTGTCGTCTGTTATCAATTTGCCATCCTCATTAAGCAGTTGAACCACCATTTCTTTCCTCTTTCTTTTACTACTCACGTATCTGAAGAAAGCCTTTTTATTGCTTTTAGCATCCCTCGCTAATCTCAGCTCATTCACAGCTTTAGCCTTCCTGACGCCATTTCGGCACTTCTGCGCCACTTGTCTGTACTCTTCTTTTGTAGCCTGGCCTTCCTTCCACTTCCTATATGTATCCCTTTTTGTTTTCAGGTCATCTCTAAGCTTTTTGTGGAGCCACATTGGTTTCCTCTGTTGTCTTCTATCTTTTCTCCTTGTTGGAATTGTTTGTAACTGTGCCTTTAAAATTTAATTTTTTAAATACTCCCACCCATCCTGCACTCCTTTTCTCATTAGGCTCCCTTGCCACGGGACCTTACTTATTATAGTTCTGAGTTTATTAAAATCAGCTTTCCTAAAAGCCAGAGTACGTGTATGGCTACGCTCGACTTTTGTCTCCTTCATAATCAAGAATTCAAGTATGACGTGGTCACTTTCCCCCAGAGTTCCCGTAACTGCCACTTTATCCACTAAGTCATCCCTATTGGTCAATAATAAGTCAAGGATTGCCGATCCTCTAGTTCCTTCCACCACTTTCTGTAGGAGAAAGTTATCACCCACACATGTCAGGAATTTCTTGGAAGGGCCGCTTTTGGCAGTAATGGTCTCCCAACAGATATCAGGGTAATTGAAGTCCCCCATCACTACTACATCACACTTCCTTGAAACACTGGCAATTTTTTTCTCAAAAGTTTTGTCCTCGTCTTCTCCTTGATTGGGTGGTCGGTAGTAGACTCCGATTATCATATTCTTTTTATTCCTAGCCCCATTTATTTTAATCCAGACGCTCTCGACGGGGCTCCCCGTCTCAGTCTCACTTCTTTTTAGCGATGGCATAAAAATCCACCTGGGCCCACAAGTGCAGTGGACACCCTCGTGTCTGGCCCTCCCGGGTCCTGACAGAAGTGCCAGGCAGATTTTCACCCCATCATTCCTGCAGGACAAAAGGGGATGCAGGTCTGGGTGGAACTCACTTTTGCCCTGACCTGCATGTGTCCTTTGTTCTTTAGTAGAGGGAGAAAATATACAATTTCTTGGGCCCTTTAAGCCCCCATTGGTGGCGGCGGGGTGGGTGAGAGAATGCCATTTCCCCAAGGCTGGGGAAATCACATATTTCCCCCCTGCATTCCAATAGTGGTGGCCAGCATTGCCCTTCACCAATCGTGATCCATGCCAATTAAGGCCATGACTGGCATGTGGGGAGGGAAGCAGAGCGTGCTTTCCTGGGCCTCTAATGGCAAGGAGGGGGGATTGTGCACTTTCTGGAGGCAGCATGACAGACACACACACACACACGTGCCACTGCCTCCACCCACCCAATGTTTTAGGCAGCCTGACACTGAAGGCAGGAGCGCGTGTGCATGTTTTTCTTTTTATGAAAAGCTCCGCTGGGCACCCCTTCTCCGCTTTGTTATAGTTCAATAAAAAAAAGTTGCATTTTTTTCCATTTAAGGTGAAGCTCGAGCCCAGTGACCACTCGCCTCACTGTCACGCCCCCAACGCAGCTCTAGACCGAAGTGACACACGGCAGATGCTGTCATTGCCTCTCTGCAAGCCGAAAAAGTCAGGGTAAGTAGCCAACTTTTTTAAACCGGAGCTCCGGGGTTTTGCCCCTGGATGGCTTCACATTAGCGGCTGCATCATATAGATGACCTGCCACCACTGGGGATCCACCTCAGGGCAAACCCGTCATCAAGACAGGCCCAATATTGACTGGATTATCCTTGTCTAGATGTTTATTGACTCTCTCAAAGAACTCTAAAAGGTTAATGAGACAGGACTTACCTTTGTGGAAGCTGTGTTCTTTTTCATAAGGATTTGTCCTTCTATATGCTTATTTTGTCTTTAATAAGGTTTTCAACCAATTTTCCCAAAACGGACATTAAGCTAGCTGGCCTGCAATCCCCCCAGATTCCTTTTTAAAAATTGATATTACTTTGGCCATCTTCCAGTCCTCTGGTATAGAGACTTATCTTAGGACAAGTTGCATATTTTGGTTAGAAGAACCACAATTTCATATTGAGAACTCTAGGATGGATGCCATCTGGGCCTGGTGATTTATTTGCTTTTAATTTGTCAATAAGGTTGAGAACTTCATCTTTGGTCACCACTATTTGCCTCAGTTTGTCAGATAGGGATGTCAAAAGTGCCTGACTAGGTCCATGAGTCCAGCAGATCCACCCCACCCCACCCCTTGCAAAGAGTTTTGCAAAATTGCAAAACTCTTTGCAATTTTGCCATGAGACGGGCAGTTGACAAACCATCGCTGGATGAAGCCGAGGCTCAGAAGACGCTTGCCTGGCCCAATGAGCAAAGACAGGCAACAGCAGCAATGGGGTGAGTGAGCGTCGGCCAAGTTCGCCTACCCCTATTCTCACACTCTCTTCCTCAAAACTTCAGTTCAGGAACAGGCATCTACCCTCTATCTTCTGCAGTGAACACAATACGAAGGATTTATTCAGCTTCTCTGCAATCTCCCTGTCCTCCTTTAATACTCCCTTAACTCCATTGTCATCCAGCAATCCAACTTCTTCCCTAGCTGGTTTCCTGCTTCTGATATATTTAAAGAATTTATTTTTGGCCTTGATATTGTTAGAGATACGCTCTCAAGAATGCTTTCTTGCATCTCTTATTGTCTTCTTGCATCATATTTGTGCAACCTTGTGCTCCCTTTTGTTTTCCTCTCTTGGGCAAGACTTCCATTTTCTTAAGGAAGCCTTCTTTTCTACAGTAGCTTCCTTGACATGCTTGTTAACCATGTCGATGAACTCTTGGACTTGGTGCTACCTTTCCTAACCTGTGCATTACATTTCAGTTGAGCTTTTATTATTGTGCTTTTGAGACACCTCCACACATTTTGAAGGGATTTAACCCTCTTGACTCCCCCTTTCAACTAACTTTTCACCAGTTTCCTTACTGCCACTGTCTACTATACTATCTAGATGTCGCGTGATATCTGCAGTCTTCGAACCAGGCAGGAAATTCACCAAGCGGTCTACACGTCCATCACAAACCCAGCTGTCTACGTGTCGAATGATTAAAACTCTCACTACCACAAGCCCCCCTCCACCCAGAGGCACATCCTCATTGAGAGATGATATTTGCTCATCTTCTAAGAAATGGGTCCCTTTTAATTATTTATTTATTTATTTATTGCATTTCTATACCGCCCAATAGCCGAAGCTCTGGTCAGTTTACAAAATTAAGACAATTCAAAAACAAAACAACAGTATAAAACCATAATATAAAATACAATATAAAAGCACAACCAAGATAAAAACAGCAGCAATGCAAAAATACAAATTTAAAACACAAATTTAAAACAGCGAAGTTAAAATTAATTTATAGACTGTTAAAATACTGGGAGAATAAAAAGGTCTTCACCTGGCATCTAAAAGGATATAATGTAGGTGCCAAGCGAACCTCCTTAAGGAGCTCATTCCACAGCCGGGGTGCCACAGCATAGAATCATAGAATAGTAGAGTTGGAAGGGGCCTACAAGGCCATCGAGTCCAACCCCCTGCTCAATGCAGGAGAAGGCCCTCCTCCTGGTAGCCACCTGCCTCACATCTTTTGGCAGGGGCTCACAGAGAAGGACCCCTGAGGATGACCTTAGGGTCCGGGCAGGAACATATGGGAGGAGGCGTTCCTTCAGCTAGCCTGACCCCAAGCCGTTTAGGGCTTTAAATGTTAATACCAGCACTTTGAATCAGGCCCATACCTGGACTGGCAGCCAATGAAGCTGGGAAAGGACTGGCGTGATGTGGTCTCGTCGGCCAGTCCCTGTTAGTAACCGTGCTGCCCTGTTTTATACCAGTTGAAGTTTCCGGATAGTTTTCAAAGGCAGCGCCGCGTATAACGCATTGCAGTAATCCAAATGAGAGGTTATCAGAGCATGGATCACTGTAAGGAGCCATCTCCCTCTTTCTCAGAATGATGCCAAATGATCAAGATGGCTCCCAACTCTCCCCAAAGGACATGATATTCAGACCTGATGATTTTACCAGTAGGGAAGCCATGGCCTCTCCCTGTGTCAGAAGCTCTCTTCAGCCAGGGCTCCATCTTGCATGCTGACCCAGCATGGCTAGTGAGAGGTTAGCCCTAGAGCACAAGGGCTATGAACTTAAAGTCATAAATTCCATCTGAGCCTCTTGTAAGCCTTCCACATACAGAGTTTATGAAGCCACATGGAGGGGTTTCACAAGGTAGTGCATATGTAATGGGCTGATGAGGGCCAATAAACTGGAGCTAAATCCTGGCAAGATGAAAGCCCTGTGGGTGAGTGTTTCCTGATCCTGGGAGATAGGCTCATTGCCTGTTCTGGATGGGGTCTGCTATGTGGGGCTGCCCTTAAAGCTGCTCCGGAAGCTGGGGCTAGTGCAGAATGCTGCAGCTCAGCTGTTGTTCAGAGCTGCCCCTTTCCAGCTGCCCCTTGCTGCCCTGGCTGCCTGTTCGCTACCGGGCCAGGTTGAAGGAACTTGTACTAGTGTACAAAGCACTAAACAACTTGAGACCAGGCTGCCTGAGAGAGCGCCTTCTCCCCTATCAACCTGCCTGATCACTGAGGTCATCCAAGGGCATGCTCCTGGTGGTTCCACATAGACCCATCCTCTGAAGTCCAACAGGGAAAGAGCCCTGCTGGAATTCCTTGCCTCTGGAGGTCAGGCAGGCGTCAAGTAAGGATTCTTTTTGGCACCTCCTGAAAACATTGTTGTTCCAGGAAGCCTTCCCTTGATGACCAGCCATGGTTCACTTTGCATTTTGCTTCTTTTAAAAATCTATTTTAATGTGTTTTTATTCTGCTTTTATTCTATTTTATTTTATCTTGTACACTGCTCCAAAATTTTGAATGGGGAGTAGTATATAAACATTGTAAATAAATAAAATAAAAATAAATGTGTGAAGTATAGGAGTGAGAGAATGCTGAGGTGAGGGTGGTGTTTGCCTTCCTCCAGGAAAAGCTGGATCAGGGCCTGTGATTAAACACTCTGAAAAGTGTTACATTTCTCTGCATGCAAAAAACCCCCACCACCCTACCAACTAATAAAAACAGCATTACATCTTTACCTCAAAGTTGCAGATAATATGTTCAAATGCCTCCGGATTCTTGATAGTTAAGGACTCCAAACTGGTCTCAACAATGCCCCCAATGGAGAGGACAAGTTGCAGAATTCTGCTGTTTAACAGATGGGTCTTTCTTTTCAGCAGGTATGCCAGCATCTGCATAGGAAATTGTTCATTGAGGAGCAACTCCAATCAAAACACAGAACACAGAATGCTTCCCCCAATGTTCTATCATCAATACCCAACTACTCCAATCTACATTCTTGCACCACACAGATATTTAAGATACTTCCATATTTATTTGATTTTAATCTCATAGCATCATGTAGGCACAAGGCCATATTTGTGGCACCTCTGTATGTCTTAGGATGATGGTTGATATGGCTCTCCCACACATTGAAATAATGTGTGTGGGGAGTTGTGGCAAACTAGCCATGCCCCCTGCTGTCACCACCCACAGCAGACTCACTTCCCCACTAGTGTGGGGAAGGGGTCCATGCAACTAAAAGAGGACCTGGCCCAATCAGAATCCTCTCAGGATGGGGATGAGAACATACTGAATGAACACTCTCAACCTTCAGGACAACTTACAGAGTTGTGGTATGGAGCGCCTGAGTGTATCTTAACAGAGGCATAGGCATTGATGGTTGAGGCAGCAAGAATCCTAATCACCAGAACAGAGGGTTCGTGTGATATGCATAAAGCTGGATCAGATTGTTTTTGTTCCCCAAGTCCTTGTTCTAGGGCCCTTCAAAGAGTTATTCCCATCCTAAACCTAACCATGAATCTAAGCTATCATTGTGGCATCAACCAAAGGGACTTTGAGGGCATAAATAGCAGGCCTAAGAAATTCAGGGGGAGGCAACATGCCCCCCCCCCCAAGGGTGCAAATGCACCCCTGGTCACCTGCCTTGATTTCCTCCTACTACTCCCAGGTTAACAATTATGACTGGCAGCTGGGATCACTTCAAAGCAGTGAGGGCCTTCAGCTGCTGCCAGCTTCATTTCTCATGAAAGCTTCTGGGCCACACGTGGGGCTCAGATACAGTCCTAGGAAATGAAGATGCTCCAGCCCAAAGACTTCCTCGGCAGTGTGCCCACCCACCAAGAAAAATAAGCTGAGAGGGGGGTAAAGAGCAGTAGGGGGGTTAGGGAAAGTAGTGGTATGCCAATGGAAGGGAGGTCAAAGGAAATTTGTTCAGTGGCTAGATAAGGCTGCCGGAGCCAACTGGAAGCAACCTGAGGCCAGGGACTGGGGAATGTTGTGTACTTGTGTGTCTGAGTAGATGGCGGGTATATGCATGGGAGAAAGAAAGACAGAGAGGAGAGAAAAGGTTTAGGGGTGATCCAGAAAGAAAGGGGATCCTGGTGGGATCCTGAAAGCGTGGTGGTTTGTTTGTGTTTTGTCTCCTTGCACTGAGGAGGAGGGAGGTGTGTGACAAATAAAACAAAACAAAACAAAACAGAACATTAACAAAGGTCCAGACTAGTCCCCAAGGCCTACCAGAACAAGAAAGTTTTGGCCTGACTCTGAAAGTATAGCAAGTCTAGCCTCCCCGGGAAGGGAGTTCCAGTGCCTTGGAGCAACCACCAAGAAGGCCCTCTCCCACATTCCCACCAGGCATGATTGTGGTGGGACCAAGAAAATGGCCTCCCCTGAAGATCTCAGGGCATGGTCAGGCTGTATAGTGCTTTATAGGAGATAACTAGCACTTTGAACTGTGCCCAGAAACAGACCGAAAGCCAGCAGAGCTGTTGTAACAAGGGAGTTGTATGCGCCCTGTAACTCAGCCTCAGTCAACAGTCTGGCTGCAGTTCTTTGAACCAGCTGAAGTTTCTGAAAACTCTTCAAAGGCAGCCCCACATAGAGCACAAGTAATCCAAATGAGATGTAACTAAGGCATGTGTCACCATGGCCAAATCAGATATCTCTAGGAGTGGGTGCAGCTGGCACAGTAGCTTTAACTGTGCAAATACACTCCTGACTACTGCTGAAACCTGGGCATCCAGGCTCAGGGCTGAATCCAGAAGTACACCCGAGCTGCAGACCTGTGTGTTCAGGGGGAGTATAACTCCATCCAGCACAAGCTCAATCCTTATTCTCTGAAATGCCTTTTGACTGATAAGGAACACCTCTGTTTTGTCTGGACTAAGCTTCAATTTGTTTGCCCTCATCCAATCCATTACTGCTGACAGACACCAGTTTAGCATTGAAACAGGTTCCTTGGACTTAGGTGGAAAGGAGAAGTAAGACCCCAGAGAGGTTCGCCTGGCGCCTATGCTGTATTCTTTTCATCGCCAGCTGAAGACCTTTTTATTTTCTCAGTATTTTAACATCTAAATTTAAACTTTGCTGTTTTAATTCTGTATTTTAATCCTATATCAATTTCTGCTGTGTGGTTTTATCCTGGTTGTGCTTTTTATATTGTATTTTGTATTAGGGTTTTTAGCTTGTTGTATGTTTTATTATGTTCTTAATGGTTTTAATTTTTGTGAACCACCCAGAGAGCTTCGGCTATTGGGCGGTATAAAAATGTAATAAATAAATAAATAAATAAATAAATAAGTTGGGTGTCATCAGAATGCTGGTAGCACCAAACCCCAAAACTCCAGATAACCTTTCCCAACAGTTTCATGTATATGTTAGTAGCATGAAGGATAAAATGGAACACAGAGGAACTCTGCAGGCAAATGGCCAAGGAGTTAAATAGAACACCCCCAGCACCACCTTCTGGGTCTGCCCCTCCAAGAAGGAATGGAGTCACTATAAAACAGTTCCATCCCAGCAAGGTGGCCCAGAAGGATACCATGGTCGGTGGTTACTGAAAGTCACAAAGGTCTAGCAGAACCAACAGGGACACACGCGATCAACAAGAGGAGTAACCCCAACCCACTGACAGAATGATCCGAAACAATTTTGGAAATTCAAAACTACTAATATTGCATTGGAATGTGTAAGTATGGAACTCTAGGCTCCACATTTGGATAGGCTTTCAATTTGTGGGCAAAAGAAAGCAATGATCACATTTTGATAATAACAGTCAATGTAAGCACCTAAGTCCACGTTCCAAGATTTTTTCCCCACAACAGTGTAGATATAAAAGATTCTAAAATGATAATCTACCAGTTTTCATCTTAGGAGTATGAGTTCTGGAAAACTCTGTTGAAGCTTCAAAATGGTTCATTTTAAAAGACTGTGGACAAAGGTTTATCATCTCACCTGGTACCCACCAAGGTGTCTCATTAGATTTTCACTCATTGCACTGCTCTTGAGAACAGAGTGCAAGACTTTGACAGCAGTGTACACAGCATGTTCATCATGGGCCATGGCGAGGAAACCCAGCAGAACAGCAGGCCCTCCAACGTAGTTCAGACTAATAGCTGCTGGGCAGGACTGGAATACTCGGGTTCCTGTAAAGATTGCAAGAAAACCCTAATATTTATTCATTTGTAACTATTACATTTTTATATCACCCCACAGCTGAAGCTCTCTGTGTGGTTTACAAAGATTAAAAACTGCGCTGGCTGCCAATGTGCTACTGAGCCAGGATTAAGGTTTTGGTATTAACCTATAAAGCCCCAAAGAACTTGAGGCCAGGATAACTGAGGCAGAGTATTTTCCCATATAGATCTGTCTGTCATCTGTGATAATGGGCAGGCTCACATGTAACTTTTAAGCCATGTTGGTTTAAAAGCTATTCACAGTCGCTTATTTTAAAGAGAGCATACTGTTATCTCCCACATGATCAGCTCTAGAGGAAGAGCAAAGGACTGGAGCTTTAGGGTTTAGCCACGATACTCACTATCACAGCATGCCACCACAAGAAGTGAAACACAAGATGCAGCATGCCAAAACTGCTAGTGAAACAAAAACATCTACAGTTCACACTAGCAAATGAACCAAGCCACATTCTGAAGAAGGAGGAAAGGAAAGATATCCAGAATATTTGCCCATGTATTCCAGGACCAAATGGCCACTGGTCAAATGCAATCCCTACAGGAGAGGTGCACATGATGCATATACATTAGATTTCAAGAACCATGCAAGACAGAGGAGTCTCATGACAGCACGAAGAACACAATGCCATCCACCAACCAAATTCAAACAGATTGCCCTGGTCACATCATGCCATCTAGCAAAGAAAATCATACAGATTCCCCAAACCACTCCACACCGATAAAACATTCACACGGTCCACCCAAACATACTAGAGCATTTAAATTAACAGGCTAAGAGCCAGAACCTATAGATATTTACTCAGAAGCCAAAGTCACATTAAAGTGAACCCTGAACTTCGCATGTGTTGCAGAGGTAAAACAGGAGACTTCCCTCATGGTAGTTGACTTCAGGATTGAAGGCAAAGTGCCCTCTGGTGTGCCCCCTCCTACACTGGTGTGTTTTCATGGTGGCAGCAATGACCAGTGACCATAGTATTCCTCCAGAACAGCCTTCACCGAACCAGTGATGCAGCAAGCTAAGTTCAGATCCAGAAACCGGGCTTCCCACCCCCATTCCAATGGGGGCCTTAAAGGCCCTCTTAATGCAAGGCTAAAATTTCCAGAAAGTGTGCATTTTCCTCCACTGTATTAATGGTGGCCACCAGTAAAGCAGAGGGCCAGTGCGGGTGGTTTTACCATTGTGTTAAGAGGGCCTTTAAGGCCTCCATTGGAGCAGGCGGGGGAGTGCTCTTTCTGGCGCTTTTGGAAAGTGCATATTTCCCCCTGCTGCGTCAGTGGTGGCTGCCATTAATGCAGCAGGGAGAAAGGATGCAATCCTGGGAGCCAGGGCGGACCCACGCCTGAACGCTTGCGGGGGCTCGCAAGCGCTTGGATGTGGATCCACCCTCACGCTGAGCATATCCGATTGGGTCTGTGAAGGACAGACATGGGGAGGTCTGCTGCCCTGATGGACCCAGTAGGACGCTTGCAACATCCCTACTCTCCTTCCACCTGGCATTGAATAATCAGCAGCTCTGAGTTCAGAGGCTGCCAACTATCCACAAAGGAGTGTGCCGTTAAGACATCTGTGGCTAATTGGGCATTTGGTCACAACTAAGCAAAACTATAAATGTCTACGTCAATGGGACCTATTCCAAGGGAGGTGAATATGTGCTTACAGCCTCAGTTGTAATGGCTTATATCAAAAAGGAGGAGGAGGAGGAGGATAAGGATTGATAATTTCAGTCAAATTACCTTCTTGTAAGAATACATGGGATTGCAGCCGAAATTAAAACCGATTTAATATTATTGTGTCTCTACCTATAAAGCGGAAAGTATGTGTGTGTCACGTATGTCCTGAAATGTTTACCCACTTCCACTTATGGTACTGCTGTAATACTGTTCACGCAGATAGGTCTTCATGTACATGGATCAGAAAAATCTAAAAACATGAATTTGGCAGGTTTAAGTATTTTTAAAGAATTTAATTTAAAAAAACTAGGTTTATGCCTACAACTCCCAGCATGCCTTGGGTAGGAGGCCAGACTTACTGGTCCTTGGTGCCATTGTGATTCCTAAAATAAGTCAACCCAATTCCACATAAAAGGAAACAAGCCACATAAAAGGGGCTGCATCTATTCATGGTGCCTCCTCCCATCTGCCATGTGTGATTTTAAAATCATAACAGTGTGACGAGGCCAAACTCTGGACATGCTCAAAGGCACCCTGTCCTGATATTGCTGTTTTCTCAGAACCTGAGGGAAACACATGCACAGCCTTCACCCTTAAGGGGGAAGAGGGTGATGGCCCCAGGGAGAGGTTTCATCTCTCTAATGAATGCATTGTGCCAAGGGTTAAAGATGGCTTCTCTGCCAAAGGGTGGCTACATGTGGCTATATGCCAGATTTGCATTCCTTAATGGTGGACATCATGTGGTAGCAGACAAAGGGAAAAACTTTCGACCAATAGAGCATCCAATGTAACCTATGACTCGTTGAGATTGTGCACCTTAACTTGAAAATTGAATGTAACTTAACTTGCTAATCCAGAACTGACCAATAGAAGGGTTAGAAAGAGACTAACACCCTCTTGTGGTCAGGGCTATATATACTGTGAGATTCCTTTGTTCGGGGAGCCTCCCTCTTGTGGAACCGGAGACCACCCCCATACTGCAGGATCAGAAGTAAATAGATTAAGTGTATTCTCCAGCCTCGTGTGTTTGATTGGCTATTAACGTGCTGACTGAGGGACAACAGCGGGAGGGAGGGGAGGGAAGGGAAGCACTATGTGCATGGCCAGAAATAGGTGCGCAGGTCCTGACCTTTCAGTACAGGCTATCAATGGAGCACTTGGTGGGCAAGAAGTGCAGGACGGGGGGAGTCCTGGCAGGACTTGGCACCTGAGGTCCACCAAAGGAATGCTGGAAGATGTAGTACTGGCATGTAGAGTGGCTGATTTTAAATGAAGCATGGGTTAGCAAACCAGGTCAGAATGTGCAACCACGTCACTATCTCTCAGTCCTAACTCATGTCCCCCACTTTCCTGACCTCTCGGCTAACTGTCTTTGTTCTCCTTCTAACTGACTTTCCCCAACTGCCACTAACTCCACCCACCATTCCATTCTAGCCTCAGTCATTCCTCCATTCACTCTTCTGTTTCAATAGTAAAGTCAGGATTTTACATAAAATCATATACTTTATTCCGTAATTCTTGCATCTGTCTTGGAATGTTGTGGTTTAGTTATAACAGAAAAAAAATCAGCATAAAAAAATCTCATCAAGTAAAAAGGCCTCGGGAGAAAACAATTGAAAAAAATCACTTGGAATTTAAAAGCCATTAATGCAGTCACTAGGCAAGCCTGCCTGGGAAAAAGAAATCCACTAGCAGGGTGCCACAACGAAGAAGGCCCGCTCACGTCCAGTTGTCTTCCACCACACCTCAGATGGTGTTCAGAGATTAACACGTTATTCAGGGACCTAGGTTTATGCCTACAACTCCCAGCATACCTTGGGTAGAACTCCCAAGAGTCTTCTCTTGCCACCAAACTATGACTCATAGTCATGACCAGTACAAATTCCTATTAATCCTTCAGGACATTCCATAAATAAAATTTCTTCAGCAGGAGATATTGAAAATTGCTTTATTCTCTGTGTGGCTTCGTAGCAGTGGCATAATGCCACCAGTACCATAATGTGGTGGGTTGACCATTTAACTAAAAAAATAAAAATACAAAAGTGCCATAGTGTGTCTTCAGACAGAGGTATGTCAGATAAAAGTCCCAAGTCACCAGTGGCCTTGACTATCCTGGTTCTCTGCCAAAACCTGTTAAATGAGGATATTATATTATACAATAAAGTATTCTGTGTTCTGGCTGCTTTTTTTTTTCATAATAATAGCTTCAGAGCACATGCATACAACAGTTCCCCGTGTCCACTCAGATCCGCTTCCCTACTATATGTTATTCAGATATCTGGGCAATGCTGGGTATATTTTGAAAACATATTTTTAGGTTTGCATCTTTTTTAGCTGGTAGAAAGGGTGTTGTGTGTCCTGTTTGTTTTTGAAGTTTAGAAGGCTGTTCTGGCCAAGGCTCGATGGGAGGTTTTGGCATTACAGGTAAAACAAAAAATGTGGTTTATCACGAAGCTTTAATTTAAAATACAGTTGTTATTAACACAATTTTCCATTTATTCTAACAAAACAATTTACTAACAACCAAACTAAAAAAAACCAATTTAATAGGGCTGTGCTCCACTCTGTTTCGGGTCATAGAAGCGGGAGCGGAGCAACCCGATCCGTCTCCGCGAAAGGCAGAGGCGAAGCGGGTTGGGGGGCAGCAGAGCGACATGGAGCGATTTTTTCATTTGCAGAGCGCTCCGTGTGTTTTTGGGGCTCCACCCACCATTTTGGATTTTTTTCCCCCATAGGATTGCATTGGGTGAAAAATCACCTATAACTTCTTTGTTTTTAAAGCTAGATCCCTGAAAATTATTGTGCTTAGACAGTGATGATTGGGGGTCATTTGTGTTGATTTTCAGAATTTTTCATCATGCGGTTTGCTTGCAATTAATTTTTATTGAATGGGTAAAGTGGGAGGGGGAAACTATTTTTTTTAACATTGATTGACAGATTCATCTCCCAATCATGATAATTGATCAGCCTATGCGAAGCATCCTCCAATCCCAATGTTGGAGTGGGGGGAATAAGCAAAACGAGATACTTAGTAACTTTTCTTTCTTTGTATCGGACTTTTTTCAGTGTGGATTGGTGAAGCAGTAGACCCAGCAAACTCACACACACAACCTTAAATAATATACAAAGTAAAATAACAGAAAGGCAACACAGTACTGCAAGGTACCCACCATAATCTTGGTGAACAACTGAATAGATGTGGTGCAAGTGGATGATGTGCATGTGGACGTGCCCAGGGCCCACTGCCCTTGAGGGTCATCAGAACCCTCCAAAGGGGAAACAGTGGAAGAAAGCCAATGATTTGCACGAATTGATGTGTGATGTGGCTTCTCAAAGGCAGGTAACTAGACAGGACCAGACAAATGACTGGTGGCACAGTCCACTGTCCCACTTGGCATGTCCACTTTCCCCTTACTGGTAATAAAGTCAGACAGCGTTTTTGTTCTAATTCTTCTTGTTGTTGTGATTATTAGCATTTTTATTGTTATTACAATTATCGGCTGGGGCATACCCTGGAGTGTGTGAACTGTGATGGAGGTGTGTGTGTTGGGGGGATGGGTGCGTATCTGGGAAAATGATGGAGATACATGCATTTCTGTAAATGGGGGGGGGGGGAATCTTTTAAAAATTCACCAAAAATCAGAGATGATACAATTTCCTTTAAAGTGGCCATGCCTATGGATGCATTTCTAAGTTCTCCTGGTGCCCTGTTGTATGTTTCTAACTTGAACACTAAAAAAGTTATAGGTGTTTGAAATTTTCAATGCAAGTCTATGGGGGGGGGGGGGGAAACACGAAGCTCTGGATCCGGATCCACTACGGAGCAGAGGCGGATTACCTCAAAGCAGAGTGAACCCAATCCAAAAGTTGCGGATCGGGATGCAGAGCGGATTGGGGGGTCCATGCACAGCCCTAAAATTTATTATTCATCAAATAAATGTTATAAACATTATTCACTAATCTGAGCAATGCCAGGCATACCAGCTAGTGTGTAATAAATTGAAACATAACCCAGGCTATCAAGATAGCCAGACCCATTTCTGGATGCACATAACACATGAAGCCAGCAAATACAAAAATCCATAGCACTTACACACACCATAGAATACACCCCAATAAATACCATATTAAATATACCAGTTTTAGGGTCGGGGTGTGTGTGGAATGAAACTGCCCAGTAGTTTTTGAAATGAAGAAAACATTTACAAGAATTACAAGCCATGAACAACTACTGCTTTTATTTTCCAACCAAAACACATTTCAAGGCTGCAATACAAGAATCATAGAATAGTAGAGTTGGAAGAGGCCTATAAGGCCATCTAGTCCAACCCCCTGCTCCATTCATTTGTGGAGGAGGAAAGAGCTTGATGGGCACCTCAGTCTAGCCATGTGGTTGCAGTGGGGCCTGTGGGGGCGTTCTTCCTATACCTGGAACTCTTCCTATATTACTGCTTTACAATAGAAACAGCAGATGTGCCCCCCTCAATCTGGATCAGGCCCACAGTGAGGAAGGAGGGTTAAAGCCCCTTCCTCACTAGCATCTCGATCTAGCTTGGGGTCCCTGGGCCTACTCCAGAGTAAAAACGAAATAATATCTGATTTGGCCCTCTTAAAACCTAAGAGGAGACTGATAGAATACGAACTATATATATAGGCACAGTCCTTTGACATTCTTCTGTAATCCTGCTCTCATTATTGCATTCAGAGCTATCACTTGTGCTTACCATATTGGCCCACAATAACTGATCCAATAGTCCTTAAGGCACCGGGAAGTTTTCCAGCAGTATTTTGAACCATGAAAACTGGTGTCATACCATCACGAGAGGAAAGCCCCAGCTGAAAAAACATGGTAAGTGTTGTGTCACAAGGCGCAGATAAACAGTAAGGGCAATTTTTGAAAAAAAACAACAACTCTCTACCATTATGTTTTATGATTAAGATGAGCAGAGCATGTACTAATCCCGACCTGATAAGGAAGTAGTTGAGATGTTATGGACTATTTACCAAGGCATCCAAATAAAATCCTAACAGAGATATAAAATGACCATAGACTTAAAGCCCTGATTACATTTTTGCAAAGACTTATGAATGCTGCCATGCAGCATTGATATCATTGGCATGCACAGAAGACTCAGGGGATGTGAAGCTTTCCTTCATGTGCCAGGACACATTCAGAAGTGTCTAAAGTGAATCTGCAGACTTCATGCCACTACTTCAGCCTTCTTGGTAATCCCCTTGTCTCCAGTGGGCCATGGAAAGTGGAGGCTGCAATAGGATCTGAGGCCTCCAGGCCCTCATGGATGATTTTCAGGATTCCTGAAGCTTGGACCCTGACAACTCAAAGGTGGTATGTGTCAGAGGAATACAGCAGTACATGATTATGCTTTTTAAAAGAACTCAAGACTCCTTCTAAGAAAAAAGCCACAACACAGTGGCCAACCACAAGCTTTAATTGCATAAAATTCTAGGTTCAGTTCCAGCATCTCCTCCTTAAGAGAACTGTAGATAGCACGGCTAGGAAAGACAGTTGACCAGAGGCTTTGGAGAGATGCACCCAGAGTTAGCAGTTCTAGGCTAGATGAATCCATGCTCTGGCCCAGTAAAGGACAACTCTTTAATCCATATATGTTCATCTAGTTATTTTCTGACTGGGTTTACATGACACGTTAAGCCACAATGGTTTATTTTTCAGGAAAAAACCATGATGGATCTGCATGTGGTTTTCCCCAAAAGCAGTGGTATGTTTAGCAAGCATAACCCACCCCAATAAGCCATGGTCTGCAGTGAGGTTTATTTTAGCCACCATGGCTTACTGTGTTATCTGGCACTCCAGCATGGCTAAAGTAATGTAAAATGTAATAAATAAATAAATAAATAAATAAATAAATAAATAAAGGGCATTAGAGACCCCTCCCGCTCTGGCCCAGTAGGCTGTGATCGCCATTCATGAGTGCACCCAAGCAGCTGCCCCCTGCCCCTTTCCCAGCTCCAATCATGATTGGGGTCAGGTCCCATTTATTTATTTTTTAGGTTTGTGGTCCCGTTTTATATTCCTGCACATGGGAAAATGTTTTGTTGTTATTGTTGTTGTTTGGGTTCCTGGTCCTGCGCAGGTGCTCAGCAACAGGAAACTGATGGATACCAGCTCCGCCCTATGCACCCCTGCATGTTGCCCAAACAACCTGGAGTGCAAGGAGAGGGGGAATTGGCATCCTTTAGTTTCCCACTGCTGCATTCCAGTGGAGCATCAGGAAAATGAAGGGGGGGAGTAAAAAGAGCAGCCTTTTAAATCCCCAGGAGAAGTCAGTGGTGACCACCTCCATTGACTTGCATTGGGGATTCAAAGGTGCCCCATGAAGGAGACTGTGGATAGCGGAAGTGAAATCTGCTGCCAAAGACTGGCTTGTCCCCATAGGATTTTGCCTCTCTATTCCAGATTTCCAAATTTTATTGGTCTCTGGAACTCCTTTTGCGCAAACCAAACCCAAAAAAGGTAAAAACTGAGGGTAGAGTGGCCAAATCCCCCCACCCCCCACCAAGGACTGTGGGTTGTGTATTTTGCCCACACCCCCAATTCCCAGCATGGGGCGCACCTTGAGATTTCAATGGAATCCCATGGGATTTACAGGTGCCAATTCAATTCCTCTGGAATCTAAAGGTGGAGAGAATGTGGGGGTGGGGGTGGAGGAGATTTGTGTGTAAGAATGGATCCCCAGTTGGGACAGCCCCCTGAAGTGCTGTTCAATGGGGGTTCCTCCCCCTTTTTTATTTTATTGTCTGTATCTGCACATCTGCGTGGATACAGATAATAAAAAAACTGGGGGGAAGGAAGAAGGCACCCAGAGTAGAACACGAGGGGGCAGGAACTCAGGGTGAAGCACCTCTCCTCGCCCTGACTGCCCATTTGTCATCCCAATTTTCAAATTTTTATTACCTGTATACAGATATTTAAAAAAAAATTGGGGAGGGGGAACGGCCCCATTCCTCTCCTCCACCCATTTTTTAAAACTTTTATAGGCACTGGGCCACCTATGGCAACCAATCAGGGGGTGCCATGGGCTCCATTGCCAAAAAACTCAGGGGAGCGGAGTTTCCAGGGTTTGCCACTGGATGGCTTTGCAATGGCGGCTGCATCATGTAGATGACCTGCTGCTACTGTTTTTATTATTATTATTATTATTATTATTATTATTATTATTATTATTTGTTTATTTATTTATTTATATAGCACCATCAATGTACATGGTGCTGTAATTTTATTGATTTTCTATAGTTACAAATAATATAAAGAAAACTCCCCCATCCATATTACTTCCCCTCCCCTCCCCCTCCTCCCTCCCTCGTCCCCCCTCCTCCCCCTCTTCCCCCCCCCCCCTGTTCCACCAGGGCCCCATCACCCTGGACCTGCCATTACTGTGAAGCCACACCAGGGCAAACCCTTAGTGTAGACGTTCCCTGGGGGAAGGATTCTTATGGTGCTGGTGGCATTATGACACTGCTATGGAGCCACACAGAGAATAAAGCAATTTTCAATATCTCCTGCTGAAGAAATTTTATTTATGGATTGTCCTGAAGGAATAATAGGAATTTGTACTGGTCATGACCATGAGTCATAGTTTGGTGGCAAGAGAAGATTTGTGGGACTTCCACCAAAGGCATGTTGGGAGTTGTAGGCCTAGGTCCCTGAATAATGTGTTAATCTTTGAACACCGTTTCAGGTGTGGTGGAAGACAACTGGAGAGCGGGCCTTCTTCGTTGTGGCACCCTGCTAGTGGATTTCTTTTTCCCAGGCAAGCCTGCATTAATGGCTTTTAAGTGCCAAGTGATTTTTTTTTTAAAAAAAAAAATTACCTAGAAGAGGGTAATTGAACTAGCCCTGTATTTCCGAAAGGACCGTATGACCGAAAGAGTTTGCACATTGAGCTGGTGGAAGGAGTCAAAGGTGGAAGGAGTCGACCAAGTCACAACCTTACACAGGTCCATGAGAGGGCTACCTCACCCAAATGCTACAGAGGTAGCCACTAGGCCAATCTCTGAACTCTTCAGGGTCTATGCTTTCTTAGAAATCTTCTTTGCTAAAGTAAGCGTTAATGAACGTTCCAGATTAGGAGGGTCAGATCAGCCCATGGCTAGAACTAAGGCTAACTGCAAGGGTGATCTCACTTATTTGTGCCTCATCTTCTGTAGATGGACTATTGTCCTCAGTCTAGCTGCACTTTTTGAAGGGTGGACTTGTCCTTTGAGATCGCTGAAGGAACAGCCATCTGATTGCTGAAAGGCAGACAACACACCAGTGTTGTCTGCCTTTCATGCTTTTTCACACAAGACTGCCCTAAGTCTGTTGGCACAGTTCTTGTGTGTCTGTTTAGTAATGTACATGCAATGATGTTTCAACAATGTCCTTCACCTGGGCAGACAACGCAAATGGAAGCTTACTCCCATGATGAGCACAGTTCCTAAATGGGGCCTTAACAGCCATGTGCCTGAAGGCATCCTGTGACAAAAAGGATAAAAAAACTGCAAGAAAAATAAAGTGCAAAATGAAAAGAGAGAAAAAACAAGAAGAGAAAAAGAATCGGATATAAATTATCCTCAGAAAGTCAGAATGACTAAGAAGTCCCTCAGTTGAGTGCTGCCACAATGATGGCTGATGGAGGACTGAGGGAATTGGTGGGAATTTGCTAAAGCATGCAAAGCATGCACAGTGGGACGGTTCCCACCAAAAATTCCCCAGGTACAGAAGTTTCCCCAATCAAAGCTCTGCACACTCACAGAGCTCATATGTACGATTCACAGAGACCAAGAAGAAGAAGTCTGCGTTATTACACAATTTGGTCATATCTTTAGAAGAAGAATTATGTTTTGCTTGGAGGCGTTAGACCATGGAGTCCACTCCATCTACTGTGGAGTTGACTCTAAATGCAGAGGCCATTTCTATGGCTGGTCACTCACTACCTGCTCCACTCTGTGAAACTGTAGAACATCTCTAATTTTTCTGTGCAGAAAAGGAGCAAAGATCCCTACCTCTTTAGCCATTAGGCGGCCATCCACCTCACCATAGCAGTCTTTTATATCTTTGACTGTGGTATAGGATGAGTTCATGACACTGATTCCAAATGAAATCTTCTCTTGTGATATCAAAGTTACCACCTGTGCACTGCTAAAAGATCCTGCTCCTAAAAGAAGAACGACATAAAGAAGAAGTATACGTTCAATGTGAACATTCCACAGAGGCAAGAAGATAAACATTAGGATGAGCAAAAGTATCTCTACTGGAACAATCTCCCTCTAATTCCAATGAAATCAACAGAAAGGTATTACTTTATTCAGGAAGGAAAGATGCTTATTAATAGTAAATACTCCATCCTTCCCCATCCCAAAAGAGTGAGGCAATGCTCTTTCAGACAGAGACACGGTCATAAAATACACTTCTTTTCTCTATGCAAAGAGTCCCAGCTGTCCCCAGGTATGCATGTATGTGGATGACAAACAATTGTAAACTGGATAATGTTAAAGGTTGTTCATCTTCACAGGCCGCATTTGTCAGTGTTAGTATAAGCCCAATAAAGGCTAGAACTTCACATTACGAGGCATAATATTGGACTGGCCCTTCATCACTATTTGGACAACTTTTGCTGTTTCTTTTGTGATATACCTTTGAGTAAATGTAGCAACGTGCCCATGTCAGAGTCTTTTAGCCCTCTAGCATGCCAGAGTTTTTAATGCAAATCTCTTCATTGGCTTCCAATTCACTCCAGAATCCAATATAAACTTCTCCTGTTGACCTTCAAAGCTTTTCACGGTCTAGCTCCTGCCTATCTCTCCTCTCTCATCTCACACTATCGCCCCGCTCGTGCTCTCCGCTCCTCTGATGCCATGCTTCTCGCCTGCCCAAGGGCCTCTACTTCCCTTACCCGGCTTCGTCCTTTTTCTTCTGCTGCCCCTTACGCCTGGAACGCTCTTCCAGAACACTTGAGAACTACAAACTCAATCACAGCTTTTAAAACTCAGCTAAAAACTTTTCTTTTCCCTATAGCTTTTAAATATTGAGTTTGTTCTGACCCTATACTGTCAGCTTCACCCTACCCGGTGCCTGTTTACACTTCCCTGTGCCTGTTTGCATTCTCTTTCCCTCCTTATTGTTTACTACAACTTTATTAGATTGTAAGCCTATGCGGCAGGGTCTTGCTATTTACTGTGTAATCTGTACAGCACCATGTACATTGATGGTGCTAAATAAATAAATAATAATAATAATAATAATAATAAAGATATGTGTTCCAATGTTTTGTTTAAGTCTGAAAGCAGAAACTAATCAAATATTCAACATTAATCATGTCTCCACACATTTCCCATAAAAATGTTGAGGTCCAGAGATTTTCTCTGCTGATATGTGATCTTGAGGTATTGGATTAACATAATAACTTGAGTAGACATTCTGACTACTATTTTAGTAGCTATTTTACTATTTTATTATTTTCTTTAGGTAACTAGTTTACATTAACCACAGAAGTAACTATCTTATGTTTGGTATCAAATTATAGGTTTTCAGAGTCAAGGAGTTCTAAGAATATATCATTTTAATTTTTGGAGTACTCTTTCTACCATTTTCCAAGATAGCGCTGAAATTATGTCCCATTTTCTTGACAAAATGTACAAACATGATATTGGCTTTAAACTGTAGTTTTTTGGGGGTGAAGGAGATCAACAATAGCATTAATTTTGGTGAAGCGGCAGTCCTTCCACCATTTTTGAACAGGCCATGTAATGTAAATGTGTAGCTTATATGGTCATTTTTTCATAATGTATGCTGGAAAAAAAAGGTTTAGAAATGGCTTATCGTATCATTCATTTTTTAAAAAAAGGAATTACATTTGAGTATAGATTATTTCATATACTCGTCAGCTACTTCTAGTGGTTCACTGTGAAATGAAGAAAAAGATAAGAAAATGTGGAAAGATAAGAAAATTGTGTGGAATTCATGCCATAATCTCCAAGGATACAGTTCCATTGTCAAGGGTTGGTTTCTTGCCAGTTATACCATGTCCAGTTACTGACTATGCAACTGTATACAGCTCTGAAAAAAACTTTCAAAATGTCTCTATCCAACTTGAAGACCAGTCTCTCCTACCAGTTTTCTGGGACAAAGAGTTTTTCATATTGTAGCAGACATTTGTTCTGTCTCATCCAGAAAACTTCATGATGGGCATGTTTCATGTGACAATAGTAGGAAAATACATCAGTAGAAGTAGCATGGATGACGATGCCCTTATTGAAGCAGAAATTTTTGGCAGTAAAACTATCCAGGCAGTACTGAGTGGAGCTCATTATGTATGGACTTTCCAAGGTATGATAATAATATCAGAAGCAGTACAAATACTATAATGGAATGCTTTTTGGTACAAAGTGGACAAAACAGTATTTGTGGAAGTCATTCATGGGGGGGGGGGGAGTGCAGAATGTACTTGATCTAAGAGACACCAAAAAAAAAAAGTTCATGAAATGTTTGTTGCACTAAGTGGGAAGGCTGAATATCTGAGAAACAAGTTTGAAGCTTTTGTTAAAGAATGTGCAGAGAAATCCGAACTGCGTTGGCATTGGGAAATCTTCCTCAAGATAGTTTCACTAGTCAAAAACTTGATTGTTGCTGATCATGATAATAGCTGGAATCTGCATGTTGAAAATGTTGTTTTTACTTCTCTTTTTTTGCAAATTTAACTGCATCAATTACCTACAATATGGCAGATGGTACCTGGAGAGAGTAAAGGAACCGGAGCATGAGAACCCCTTCCTTTACTAAAAATTCATTGAAGGACGTTTTGTTGTGAAGGATAAAGAGAGGAGGTTCAATGCTGTAGCACCTGACATGAAGTTGGAGCAAACCATTCAAAGGTCCCAGAAGAGTTCAAAAGGCATTGTTGGGAAGCTCAAAGTAATTACATTGCTGAGTGGCAGTTAGTGTACCACGAAGTCTTGATGATATGCAATTTGTTTTGAGAGCTTACCCATTCTGATTTAGTGGATCAATGTGATACTGTACCCCATCATGATCTTCTGGGCAAAAAAGGTGAGCATTTTGATGAAAATGTTGCACGAGAGATTTATATATAAAAGATAAGAAGCTGTCATACACAAACTCTAAAGTAAAGTTACCATCTTTTCCTTTAAAAAGCATCCCACACTTATAACTACCACACCCAAACTTATAACTAAGAAAGTAATCACTGAAGCACACAAAGATATGGAGACTGAGAAAGAAAGGGGAGAATAGAAAAAAGTATTCTCTATTGATATACTGCCAACAAACACGCTGTTTTATGGTGATGCACCTGCAAAACCAGCAAAACACATTCTCATAGAACAGCTCTAGAAGCATCTCTCCCCTGAGGATTTTGAATTCAATGCATATTCACCATTGAAAACCTCCCCAATTCTCCAGGACTCCTCAAAGTTAATTGACAGAGGCCGTGACAGCTCTTCAGCCAGTTCCTTCAGTATTCTAGGATGTATTTCATCAGGCCGTGGGGACTTGAAGGCATTCTAATTGGCTAGATGTTCCTGTACCACATCCTTATTGATCTTAACCCTCCCCTGTTGTGTTCATTCTCAGTCTATTCTACGTAACTCATCATTTCCTTTGGATGTAAAGACAGAGGCAAAATAGGGGCGGAGTTCCTCTGCTTTGTCTTGGTCATCTGTTACGATTTCTCCACTTGGTGTAAGCAGTGATCCCACCACCTCTGTTGTCTTCCTCTTTCTGCTGACGTATTTGAAGAAACCCTTCTTGCTGGATTTTGCCTCCCTTGCTAGCCTTAGCTCATTTTCTGCCTTTGTCTTCCTGGCCTCATTCCTACATTTCTAGGCTATAACTTTGTAGACTTCCTTGGTTATAAGCCCTTCCTTCCATTTCCAGTAAGCATCCCTCTTTAGCCTCAGCTTCTTCATGAGGTGCATGTTCAAACTCATTGGCTTCTTTAGATGTCTCCTCGTTTCCTTCCTCATTGGTATTGTTTGAGACTGCGCTATCCTTAATTCCCTTTTCAAGGAATCCCAGCTTGCAACAACACTTGCCTTTAAGTATACAAATAAAATATATGCAAATTTCATTCCTTTTTAGAAAAATGAATGATGCAATAAGCCATTACTAAACCATTATCTTTTAGCATACATCATGAAAAAATGACCATATAAGCTACACCCTCACATTACATGGCCTATTGTCAGGAAAAAAGTCTGGGTGCCATTTTTTTAAATGATGGAAGGACTGCCTTTCAAATTAATCAAATTAATCCATCAAATTAATGCCAATAAGTGTTTTTTGCTACGCCATCATTGTTTTAGTCATGGATTATGAAAATAACAGACTAGTGCAGGTTAGAAGTAGATAGCCAGCATATGTCAGTCATGGGGATGATCACTGCAAAAGTATTAAATTACTGTCTTTGGACACTACACCCATCCCTCTGTATTATAAGCATTTCTTCCATAACCAAGTACTCTGGATACTTCCTCATTGGTTTAAGTAAAATTTGGGATTTTTGGTTTACACCCATATACCATTTCTATTGTGTCTACTCTAGCAGACATTTTCTAATCAGAAGTTTCCCCACACACACACACACAAATCTCAAGGGCCCACCATAGTTTCCATGACTTATTTATTTATTTAAGAATGTATACCCTGTCCTTCTAATGCATATGTAACATTCATGAAATGACTCATGGTGACTTCTGCAAGAACCATTGGCCACAACCCATTAGAGCCAGCCTGCATACATTAAACCCTTACATGCTGTCCTCTATGGATGTTTCTTCCCAGAGTCCCAAGACCATACAGGTTTCTAGATTACGGGTTCTAACATGTCAGCTACCATTTTGGATGTTATGCTGAAATGTGTGGCCTTCTACAGCTGGCCCTAGAACAATCTTCCTTATCTTCTGTAAGGCTCTGGCTCAGAGCAGAGAAACAGCCCACTCTATGAGCAGGGAATGAGATGCATGTGCTTTCCAAGACAAGATATAGCATATGTACAGTGAGCACTCAGCCAAATGGGAACTCTCTCCCTTCTGACTGAAGCCTTTAAGACAACAGCAAAGGAGTAGCTCAAAGTGTGCCCTTTACCTCTAAGCTCTATAGCTTGGAAGTTGCTACAGTATCTTGGACCAAGCTTGACAATAAGCTGGAGAGTTTCCATGGAGATGACTTCTTCAAACAAGTACATAGGGCCCTGGCGCCAAGTCAAGGGAGATTTCTGTTTCCAAATTGCTGGGGTGGCCACATAGCCATAGACATCAATAAAGGAAGAGCGGTCCATGGAAATAAAGCACCCAGGAAGGGGCTGAATGTACTGCATCTGTAACAGAGAAAAATAACTGTGGAGTATAATGCTATCTCTGTCTGAAACTCAGACCTAGATATAGCAAACTAGCATGTCAGGGAGAAGGCTAGGCTAGAATCCTTCCCTCAAACATCTAATTTCTTCTATGCAGGACATTTTAGTAGGAGCATTTGATCATATGAGACTCTACCCTATCAAGGTTGGGTCATGAGCATCAGTCTGAGGTGAGCCAGTAGCAGGGATCCAGGAGTGATAGGAAAAGTCAGAAGTTAGGACCAAAAAAGAAGCCAGGAGAAAGAATTGAGAAGCAAGCCAGAAGTCAGGACTGAAGAACAAACCAGGAAACAAGATCAAGAAGCAAGCCATAAAGACCTTGATACTCAAGCAAAACGTAACTGGAACAGGAGGCCCTCTTACACCCCTACCTGTCTAAGAAGATTCAGCAGTTAGCCTAGATTAGGGGTGTGCACACTGCAAAGAAAATCCAAGGGTCTGACAGTGCTCCGACAGAGCTCTGAACTTTCAGTGTGGTTAGGGGACTTTTTAAAACCATTGGATACCCGCAGTGTGGAGCGAAGGTCATTCAGAGCTCTGTTCCATTTTCAGATAACCGCTTCGTTATAGGCTATGGCAATTAACTAAAATGCTTACACTGTCATTTTTAAAGAGAAAGAGATGAAACTTAGCACGATGATAGCTCTTAAGGAGGGTTTTAGACATGCCACTTTGAAGCAGATCCCTTCTGCTTTTAAAGGATTTAAAAATGTTTGACAGTTCAGCTATCAGAGGTTTGAGAGTCAGCTGTTCCATTAGCCCATGGCAATTAACAAAATGCTTACATCTCCGTCATTTTTAAAGACAAAGAGATGGAACTTGGCAGCATGATAGCTCTTAAGTAGGGCTTTTGGCATGCCAAGTTTGAATTAGATCCCTTCATCCGGTGATTTTTATTAATTTTCTTTTTTTAAAATCCCCTCAACACCAACACCCCGCCCTGATTCTGCATTAATTCACTCCTGCACATTTATGGAGGGAAATTTTAGCCTAAAACTTTAAGAAATTCCTTAGAAGGCAAAGGATGAAGGGAAATGATTCAAACTTGGCATGTCTAAAGCCCTCCATGAGAGCTATCATGTTGCCTAGTTTCATCTCTTTATCTTTAAAAATGATAGCCATGTATGCATTTTTGTAAATTCCCATTGATGATAATAGCACGGTTCTCCAAAACCAAAGAATCTCTGGTTGAGGCCCAGCAACTCCTGATACAACCATACACTGAAGTGATATGGGATGTTGGAGCAATCTGTCTGGGGCACAGATTGTCTGGGGCACAAAGCTCACCATGCTTTAATCTGTCTTGGCCCGCTAGATGTCAGGCCCCAATTTCCCTGCAAGTTGCACCCAGTTAAGCCCAGTTGGCGGATTTCCATTTTTTAAAAAAAGTGTGTAAAGCAATTTGTGCAAATTGTGACTGTTACTTCTACTGTAACTTCTACTGTTACTTTCTACTGTTAGTTTTACCCTACCCTGTGCCTGCTTACCCTACCCTGTACCTGTTTGCATTCTCTTCCCCTCCTTATTGTTTTACTATGATTTTATTAGATTGTAAGCCTATGCGGCAGGGTCTTGCTATTTACTGTTTTACTCTGTACAGCACCATGTACATTGATGGTGCTATATAAATAAATAAATAAATAAATAAATAATAATAATAATAATAATAATAATTTGCATAATTTGAGCAAATTGTAGTTGCAATTTGCACAAATTGCTTTTTACACATTTTTTAAAAACAAAAAAGTTCCCAGATTTCAGGAAGTGATATAATTAAGCCCAAAACACAGTTTTGCCAACTCTGTAATGATATATTAAAACTCTGTGGGTTTTAATATATCATTTAATATATCAACAATTCTATTAAACACTATTAAACTCTCCACGTCAAGCAGAGGTATGCCGTGATGCCTTAGGGTACAATTCAGATTGAGATCACCATACTCTGGGAGGGGAGGGTTAAACACATGTGAAATTCAAAAAGGGGGGGTCTCCATTGGAGTCACAACATTTTAATGAGGGGCTGCACAATTAATTTTAATGGAACTTCAGCAAAACAATGTGCCCTATTAGAACCATTCCTAATCCTAAAGGAGAAAAGGGGGTCTAATATTACAGCAGTAACTGAGTTTATTTACAAACCAGGTATTTTATATATAATGTATTATACCCTATTAAAAAACAAACTTTTGCAGTGAGTTGTTTAATAAACTGCAGTGTGCAATTATGGAAAACTTCTCACTGGATTGGGGATAAATTAAGTGTTAATTTTTTGGATGCATACTATCCCAAAAGAGCTTGAGGAAAATATTTCTTAAACTGTGTGGAGCATGTATGCACACACACACACACACACACACACACACACACACACGAAAGAATATTTGGAAATATATACATCAAACCACAACTCTGTAACAATCTTTACATATCCTGAAATTAGCTGCAAGATGAAAATTAAAGCCCCCAATACAGAAGAGAGCAAGGCAGCTATGGATAAACAGCCGAGCTGTATCCCCACCCACCCCCACTCCCACTGCAGAAAGGGCAGAGTTATCCCCTTGTCTTTAATATCAATGTGTGTAGTCATAGCAGTTTGGAAAACAGAATGTGACTTTAAACAGAACAGAGCAATCACTCAGTATGTTAAGGTACTAGCAGCAAGAGGGTCAAATCATAGAGCTCAGAAAACTTTATAAAATTAGCAGCAGAAAGAAAACTGCTTGGCAGGCAGAACAAATGTGACAATTCCAAGTAAAATGGAAAGCAAGAAAACAACCTAGAGTCGAGATGAAAACAACTCGGGTGAGATGGGCGTAAAGAAAGAACTCAGAGTTTCAGTGCTATCCAAGGCAAGGCAAATCCATAGGAATAGCACTAGACTCCCAATTTCACCGCCCACATATTTACACACATGAACTCACCTTGGACATTTCTGGGCTTATCAGCAGTTTGGAGCATGGCCCAAGTGTACTCCGTTTCCTCAGCCATATGCCACCAGAGATCATTCCCTAGCTTGTTATCAAATTCTGGAGCTGCATAGACTATCAATATTCCCACATACAGTGGAACACTGTTAGGGCTACTTACTTGGACCTGCTCTCTGGTGGAATGCTACTTTTACATGAGCACAAATACAGACAGGTGGCACTTCATGAAGTTACTTAAAGTTGTGAGTTTGCCATCAAACTAAGGCTCAAACTACATATTACACAGAATTCTGAGCTTCTTTTTTATGTGGGTTATTTCAATACAAAGCAATGTAGAAGATGGTGAGACCCCATAGTCTCCCCCTGTATCTTCTCTCCACCACCCAACAATGGAAAAAAGGTTGGGGAGAGCAATTCTGAGCCGAGAAACTATCAAGAGGGTAAAATGTTAAGTAGCAATTTCTCTGCCTATCTTTACATTAAAACACAGACCTTCCAGAATAAGGCAATCTGCATAATGTGTAGTTTCTGCCCAGGACCGGTGCTACCATAGAGGCCACTCAGGTGGCCGCCTAGAGCGCCAAGCTAAGAGGGGCGCCGGGCACAGCACTCATGTGCGTTGCCTGTGAGCCGCCCAGGCCCGAGGATTCAGCTGGGCCTGGGTGGGCGAGATGGCGCCCGCCCAGCTGAAGCAAAGCCAAGGATGCCGGGGTGGGTGGGTGGGGGTGGCTCCACATTCAGACTTCTGGAATGTGCCCGGGAGAGAGAGAGAGAGAATATATGAGTGAATGGGGTGCATGGGGTCTTTGAGTGAATGCATGTGTTCATGTGTGTGTTTGTTTGGAGTGAGTGATGCTGAGTGTGTGTGTGCGCACGTGTGTGAGTTGAGGGGGATAATTTGGAGGTGATATTCCTATTAAATAATGCATTTTAGACCCATAGACGTTCCTTTCCAATTTGTTTGCTATAATTGGCATGACGTATTTCTTGCACTTTAAAATAAATTCAGCAGTTTCAAGTTTTGTGCTTCTTATTTTTTCCAGGAAGCATATGTTCTTAAAAGTCAAAGTTGGCATTTTTGGGGGAGGGGGTGAAAGTAACTCACCTTGCCTAGGGTGCAAAATAGTCTGGCACCGGCCCTGTTTCTGCCTAAGAGACCAAAGAAAACCAAAAGGAAGACAATAAATCATATACTAGTCTGCCAATCTCAGACCTGGGTGTTAAGCTATTACCTTAGCAGAGCCAATGATGTGTCCATTTATATAGGCTGAAATAGTACAGATTTGTTTTGTTTCCTTTGTCACAGTCACTGCAAGGTGATGCCACTGCCCGGTCACAAGCAGCTCAGCGCAACTGAACTGGACTTGAGATAGGACAGAGGATTGGATAAGGCCTTCAGATTTAGGTTCCATAATGTCTGCAATGACACAAACAAGCAAATCATTCATAGCAAGCACAAGAAAGCAGCATATTAATTCTGAAACAGAGGGACAATGCTTCCAGGAAATGTCATAGTTTAGCTGCTTACCTTAAGGAGCAGATGACACGAAAAGGCTTAACTCCCTTTAGTTTTCAGAGTATTTCAGATTTCTTAGCAACTGCATCACATTTGATCAGTGGCCTAAAAGAATACAACTTGGGTGGGTGGGGAGGGATGTCTCAAGACTGAACCCTTAAACCTGCCCATGACATTGTGCAATGACATTCCACTGAGCAGTCACAAATGTAACTGACGCAATACTTGAAGACAAAAGTCATATTTCCAGTGGTAAAATACCACAGTTTGAGTGCCAGGAAATGTGATGCACCTGAAAGAGAGGTACTCTGAATCTAGAAAATGTCTAGATCCTCCATGCTGATTAAGTAGCACCTGCTCCTTTATTGTACAAAAGTATGATCATCTGTCCAGAACCTCAGTAGTTAAAGAACAGTGCCCTAAAAGATCAGAATTGGAGAACTGAGAAGTGCACTTACCACGAGGTCAGCAAGCAAAAGAGCAAGCATCAAAAAAAATTAACCTTAGTTGTGGCAGAACTAAATTTACTGGGTAGTAAATTTAACATCTCCTGTAGTGAGGAGAGTCCTCACAGTTGCAGGACATCATAATTCCAACAGAGAAAAGAACCTCAGGAAGAACAGAGAGGGAAACACCCTAACTGGGATGAAGAAGGAGAAAACATTAACAGATGAAGACAAGAAAATGAACGGAAGGAGATCCAAAGAAGTCTCTAGCACTAATTCTGGGAAGACCCATGCAAATTCTTTAATGTTTTCCACACCATAATGATTTGATTAGCAGACAGGTGGGCCTGTCTGCTCTCCTCCCTGATGGGGTTATTTAATAATTATGTCTCCTGTTAGAAAGGCAATTAACAGAGGGGGGAAGGCAAAATGGAATGAGCATTTACGAGTCCCACATGCACAGGCTATCTTAGAACAATAAAAGAAAATAATGAAGAAAAGAAAACAGTTTTACTCACAAATATTCTTGCATATACAATGCTGTAAAGTGTAGAGTTTCAAAAGAGTTTGTTCAGTCCATTTTGTGTTCCATTACAACAAGAGGAGTGAGAGAGCAAATACATGTGCTCCCAGGAACAGTGGAGGTCAGAGAGTGGGGGAAGGAAGGGGTGGAGCAAAAGGTAGAAATCAGAAGAAATCACACTGTAGGCTATAGAGATCCTAAGGCTAGCTGTGGTCAAAATTCCCATGAATTCCCATGAACTGCAACACTGCCTTCTTCCAGTAACTTGCACACAAAGTTGCAATATTCCCAACACTGCCTGGTGATCAGAGATAAACCTCAGAGTAAGTCCAGGTTCCTATTCTCAGTTAGCTAGCAGGGGAGCAGCATTCAGCAAAGGGATGTCCAAAAGCAGGGTACACATCAAGAAACAGCAGGCCTACAAAAAATGTTGGAGGACCCTCCTCCTTCAGGGAGGTCTCTTATAAGCAAAGATCTTAATTCTGTAAAAGCCTTACAAGATGTCTTCCAAGGAAGCACAGAAGTAGCTTCCCCACTCACTTCTGAGTGAGCTGTAATCTCTTTAAGCAAAGTTTGGCTTTTGGATTTGTATGCAAAAACTCTAAACTCCATCACACCTTGGAAGAAACGCTGGCTAACGCTGCCTACCTTCACTTCTCTGTGGACACTCAGTTACTTCCTGTTTTCAAAGAGGAAGTAAACAAAGTACATGAGGGCCATTCAGTCCCTCCTTGTGAACATGCTTCTTCTCCCACACACCCTGCAGGAGAGAGCAGCAACTTTGGTTTAAAAAATATTTCATCATTTTTGTTTTTTCTTGAGGCCCAAGGAAGACCAGAAGGGGCGGAAGGTGTGCAAGAGGCAGAAGACATCATGTGAGCTCCCTCCGAGGAATCCATGAGTGCCCAGTAATGAGCGTGCAATAAAACGCTCATTGGATGAAGCTTTATATATGCAACCCATTGACTGCTGTTAGAGCAAGTAATATTGAGTTCCTGCGCTCCCAACTTGCAGGAGACGGACAGAATACCAAAATTAGTCAAATGGAGAATGCTATCCCTAGTTTATGCCATCCAGCCCCCCTGCTAACATCAAGTTCTGAAAGGCTGAGGTTAAAAGAGTGATTGACAAAAGAGGTGTCTCAAAGGGAGTGTTTGATCTGAAGATGATGTGAGAGGGACAAACCTCCAGGTCCTCCCCCACCCCCATCCTCACAAGAGGACCAATGTTTGCCCTGGTTTACCCTCAAATTATCCACCCTCGTTTCCATAGCGCAGGAAAGCCTGATTAACTACACCTTTGTGCTTTTACGTTTCATTCATCCTTACACCTCTCCTCTCGTGCGCACCAGTGTATTCCTGTTCTTCCGTTGAGATGCACATCCCCCCCAGATCTCCTCTGTACCTCCCCCTACAATTCATTGGTTGGTGGTAGTTGGACACAGCGCCCTCCCTCCCTACATGGTTATTCCCTGTTGCCTAGGCTACAGCCTGAGATATGTATTAATAATATATTGTAGTTGTAATCTAACTGCATCTTCTTCCTGGATGACCAGCCAAGAAGGATAGGGATTGAGAGGGCAAGTCTTTTTGAGTCAGAAAGAAAGTTTTTGAGGACTCACCTGAAGGAAGTTGGAATAACATGGTTAGCATGGTATTGAGTATGCATGTTTATTAGGAGAGAGGATATTGAAGAACAGGAGAAATTTAACACCATTTGAATATATTTAATTTTTTAAAATATATTTTAAAAATATATTTAAATTTTTAGGCAAGGGGGAGAAAGGCCTGGTGTCACGTACTTACTGCTAATCGATTTAGACATGGGTTCACTCAACAATTTAAAACAGATATGGGAACTGGACTGGAAAACAGAAATAGAGGATGCATTATGGAACTCAGTGCTGGAAAAATTCCCATTCAAATCAGTATCTATTAATATGAGGGAACAAGCTTTGAAGGTTTTTCAGAAATGGTATATGAGCCCTGTTCAGTTAGCACACACTCACCAGGAATTATCAAGATTGTGCTGCAGAGAATGTAAGGAACCAGGTTCCACCCAGCATATGTGGTGGTCCTGTGTAAAAGGGGCAAAGTTTTGGACTGAAGTCTTTGGTAAAATTGATAAGATACTTGGACAGCAGTTGGAGAGAACACCAGAGATGGCACTTTTAGGACTATTTCTGGGAAACAACAAAAACTGTTCCTTTAAGCCATTGGCTGGATTTTTTGTTGTTGGCTGCAGCCAGACTGGACATTGCTAAATTTTGGAAGGACCCAAGAGGAGTTTCATTGGATGCCTGATGGACTCGGGGGGGGGGGGGGAGGGGTTGGAAGATGGCCTTTTCAGAAAAATTAACAAACAAGTTATTAAAAATTAAAAATTAACAAACAACTTCCTTTTGTTCCTTTAACAAAAGGAAGTAGGGAACATGATACATTCGCTATGGATTAGTATCAATTTATTATGCACATTGGTAACACTCAATTTCATAACACTCTGCCTATAGCATATCGGACTCTCTGGTTCATGTGAATAATGTATTTTGTATTTTTCTGCCTTGATTACTGAATGCTTGGACTATCACATTGGATGGAGGAAATAGGGTATTAATTTTCTAAAATTTCAAAAGAAAGAAAGAAAGACACAGAAAGCTGAATTTGGGCTCTGTAAGCATCTTAAGGGCCTTGCTAGACCTGGTCGAAAATCCGGGGGAGAGGAGGGGAGAACTCGCGTTATGAATAACGCGAGATCTCGCCCTTATTCAGACGTGAGCCGTGACGAGCTCTGGAGGAGAGCTGTTGCGGCCACCTTTTTATTATTATTTTTAAAGAGGCAGCAACAGCGCAGGAGCCATGAAAGGTAAGTAGGTTTTTTGTTTTTTTAAGTCTCCTTCTCCCCCACCCCCCGGCCCCATTCTCCTTCCCCTACCCACCCCCCTACCCACAATGTCCGATCCCCCGCCTGATGTCCCCCGGCCCCGTTCTCCTTCCCCGCCCCCCCGATGTCCCCGACCTCCGTTTCCCACCCCCATGCCCCCATGCCCCCAGCCTCTGTTCCCCCCCCCGATGTCCCCGGCCTCCGTTTCCCACCCCCCCATGTCCCCGGCCTCCATTTCCCCCCGATGTCCCCAGCCCCCGTTTCCTGCCCCCCCATGTCCCCGGCCTGTGATGGCCACCCTCCCCCCATGTCCCCGGCCTGTGTTGGCCTCCACCACCGAGTCCCTGGCCTGTGATGCCCGGCTTGGGGACATGGCAGTGCCGGGTATCACAGGCCAGGGACTCGGCAGCGGAGGCCAACACAGGCCGGGGACATGGGGGGGGCGGGAAACGGAGACCAGGGACTTGACGACCCATCCACCACTTTTCCCAGCTACTCGTGCGTAAGTGTGGTAGCCGGGAAAAGCGGCGGACCAATCCACACACGCGCGGTCCTGGCCTCAGCCCAACCTGAGGCCAGGACCGCGGGAAGAACCGCGCTACAGGTGGTTCTGGTTAGCACGGTGCCAGGGCGGCTCGAGCCCTGGCTGAGGCCGGGATCCCCTGTGCGTCATTTGGACACACAGGGACGAGCACGGGCCTCGCACCGCGCTAACCCCTGGTCTAGCAAAGGCCAAGGTCTGTCCTTTACATAGAGAAACCTGGATTCCCTCATCCTTAGCTAGGAACAAAAGAGGTTTCCCCTTTCTCTGATTATTTTTCCCTATTCAGAACATTCCCAAAATGGTCTTCCCAAAAGGATGTGGCTGGCCAGCCCTGGCCAACATGTCTGAATAACTTTAAGCATTCTTTTTGGCTGCAATTTAAGCATTTTCTCAGGATTCCGCCATTTGCTTAAATTGTATTCTGTGCAAAATATTAATATTTGGGGGATCTTGAAATGTGTACATTGTTGTAATTTTTTAAAAAAATGTTTATCGCTACTCTTTTGCAATGGTGCATAATCAAGTCGCATATTTTTTACCTTGGGAAGGGCTGCTTTTTGGGAGAAAACTAAGAGCTCCCTGGAACAGCACCAGCCACTATGAAATTCAAAATATTAAGTAAATTCAGCTTAAAGACTGAGGGCTAGATTGCACAGTTTTCCTTAATTGTCCTGGTCAGTATAACTGGTCAACAGTCTGAATTGAATGGTCTGTGATGTTTTCCAGATACTTAGAGTTCGACTACATGTTAAAAAAAAATCCATGCTTTCCCTCCACTTCCCCCCCCCCCCCCACACCTCTGATGCATAAGCGTGTCAAGCTTATGGTCCCTTTCACCTGAATATGCTGCTCTTTCGCTTGTTTGCTCCTCCCCACCTTAACAAGACATATACAAGCAGGTCCTGTCAGATGAGTACTTCAACCAGACCGCCTTTCTGCCCGGCAAAAATGGAACGACCCTTTAGTCTGGCTCTTTTGGGGGCATGGAGGAAGTACAATCCTGTCTCTGTAGATATTCAGGTGTCGTATGATTTTAAAAACCTGATAGAGAGCTTTATCACACCAGTGTTATACTGTGCAATCACTGCAAATTGCGTGCAAAGGACTCCGAAGTTTTCCAGCTTATAATCTGCTTTGACTGTGAAGTACTCCCATGCTAATTGTGCTATAAAAGCAAAAGACTCGCCGTATTTTGATTCTAGTTTTCAAGTGTATCATCCGAGCGGCCACTGGGGCGCAGAAGCAGGATTGGAAGAAAAATTAAACAAATTCTTACAACTGCGTAGTCTTTAAAGATAACCAAAAGAAGTGCAATATTTTGCTACTAGTTTTTGAGCGTATCATTTGTTGTTTTCTGAGTGGTCACTGGGGCACAGGAGCAGGATTTGAAGAAAAATTAAACAAATGTTTACATCTGTGTAAGTTTTAAAGAGAAAGACATCAACATTGGCACAGTAATAGATATTAAGGAGAGCTTTAAGCATACCAAATTTGAATCAGATTGGGTCATCCCTTGATTTTTTATATTTTTTTTACATTTTCCCCCTTAAACCCATTTCCTGTTATGCAAAGGATCTAGCCACCCGGTAGCAACAACAACAACAACGGCGACAGCTTAGCGCTGTAGGGGATAATTTGAGGGAAACAGGTACGTGGGATGAAGCTCTTTGAGACTGGGATGCAAAGTTTGGGTTTTCTATTGAGGCTTGGAGCCAGCTGCTGGGAGAGATCGCTTTTCCCTGCGAGGACCTGATGCAAATCCATTCAAGCCAACAGCAAGGCTCCCATCATTGCACACGACCACAACAAAGGGAAACATGAGAGTTAAGCACTACATGGAGGGTTAAGAGCACATTAAACACGCCTAGGGAAAATAATCCAGATTTTAGGCATTCTAGGAAAGGCTGGGGAAGAGGCAGAGTGTCAGCAGGACAGGCAAATCCGTGCTGCAAATCCGCACACCAGGGATGGCGAGAGTGCACTAAAACTCTGGTGTGATGGAGCCCTTAGTTCTTTCAGTGGGCCTTGTTCCTTTGTTCCTCAGAACTACTGGGGCAGGGGAGGGAGGAGGGAGGGGAATATTAGCCCATCAGATAGCTAACCTCCTCCCTCCCAGATGGCGAGAGAGACTATTCTGTATTCTCCACCTCTTCCTGTTGCCTGGGATGCCGCTGCTGCCTCTTTCCCAACAGGTGCAAGGAATGCAGCATTGGCCAGAAATGAGGATGGCTCCACTTAGCCAAGGAGTATTCCATGTGCTTCCTCCTGGGGGAGAGGAGTGCCTAAAATGCCAATGATGAGGGCAGTGGTGTCTTGAGGCACTCCAGTGCCCAGGGGTTGTTGCTTGTCCCAATAGCTCCCTCTATTCTGCCTTGCAGTGTTAGGTGGGAGACAGTCAAATTAAAAATGAAGGGCAAGTGAAGAAATGAAAAGAAGAACAAAACCTGGCTTCAGCCCTGGGCCTGAACATCAGGAGCTGCAAAGAGAAACTGCTCTGGTCAGCTAGAAACTGGTAGGAACTCTTTAACAGAAAGGCAAACACTTGATGGAGTCTCGTGTGGCACAGAGCGGTAAAGCAGCAGTTTCTGTAGCTGAAACTCTCCCCACGGCCTGAGTTCGATCCCAGTGGAAGCTGGTTTCAGGCAGCTGGCTCGGGTCGACTCAGCCTTCCATCCTCCCGAGGTCGGTAAAATGAGTACCCAGTTAGCTGGGGGAAAGGTAATCACGGCTGGGGAAGGCAACGGCAAACCACCCTGCTATAAGGCCTGTCAAGAAAACGTCAGCGAAATCTGGTGTCCCTCCAAGAGTCAGTAATGACTCAGTGCTGGCACGAGAGGTTCCTTTCCTTTCCAAACACTTGATGGCCCTGCCTTCTGC
Organism: Elgaria multicarinata webbii; assembly: GCF_023053635.1. Taxonomy (NCBI): domain Eukaryota; kingdom Metazoa; phylum Chordata; class Lepidosauria; order Squamata; family Anguidae; genus Elgaria; species Elgaria multicarinata. Next base: position 1,802,863 of record NC_086175.1, read on the forward strand.
TGGCGGACAGAATCAGTTTTGGTGCTTGCTCTCTTGCCAGTTGACTGAGAATGCAAGTTACTTTGTGAACCCAGACACCATCAGGTTTCAGGAATCCATGCAGTTATGTCCGTGAAGTTTATTACACATTTTCAATTAAAAGCCTTACCTAGAGGCTGGAATATCACTTCCTCAGTAGAGATGTTCAGGCAATTGTTCATAGGAGAAAAGTTCACTGCGAAGCATACGAATTCTTCTTCTGTCCTTGCCATGTGACGCACCACAGTAAGGAAACGCAATGGGTGGGTATGGTGAACTGAACCCATCTTGCTTATCAGAAACCAGGAGGAGAAAGTCAACCCATCCAATGGGGGGAATGCCCTGGCACCTAGAGGCAGAAAGCACAGTATAGGTCAGGCACAACTGCAGCTTCCCACTTCCATGGGACACAAAGTTATTCTGAGGGACAAATTTATTTATTTATTACATTTCTATACTGCCCAATAGCCGGAGCTCTCTGGGCGGTTCACAAAAATTAAAAACATTCAAAGTATAAAACAACAGTATAAAACCATAATATAAAATACAATATAAAAGCTCAACCAGATAAAAACAGCAGCAATGCAAAATTACGAATTTAAAACACCACGTTAAAATGTATTTATAGATTGTTAAAATGCTGGGAGAATAAAAAGGTCTTCACCTGGCGTCTAAAAGCATATAATGTAGGTGCCAAGCGAACCTCCTTAGGGAGCTCATTCCACAGCCGGGGTGCCACAGCAGAGAAGGCCCTCCTCCTGGTAGCCACCTGCCTCACTTCCTTTGGCAGGGGCTCGTGGAGAAGGACCCCTGAAGATGACATTAGGGTCCGGGCGGGTACATATGGGAGGAGGCATTCCTTCAGATAGCCTGGCCCCAAGCTGTTTAGGGCTTTAAATATTCATACCAGCACTTTGAATTGGGCCCGGACCTGGACTGGCAGCCAATGAAGCTGGAAAAGGACTGGCGTGATGTGGTCTCGTTGGCCAGTCCCTGTTAGTAACCGTCCTGCCCTGTTTTGTACCAGGTGACGTTTCCGGACCGTTTTCAAAGGCAGCCCCACGTATAACGCATTGCAGTAATCCAAATGAGAGGTTATCAGAGCATGGATAACTGTAGCTAGGCTATCTCTGTCCAGATAAGGGCGCAGTTGGTATATCAGCCTGAGCTGATAAAAGGTGCTCTTTGCCACTGAGTTCACCTGTGCCTCAAGTGACAGTTCTGGATCCAAGAGCACCCCCAAACTACGGACCTGATCCTTTAGGGGGAGTGCAACCCCGTCCAGGACAGGGCAAACATCACCTATCCGGACAGATGAACCACCCGCTAACAGTACCTCCGTCTTGTCTGGATTGAGTTTCACAAAGAAACAAGGCATTACGTATCTGGAGAGCACAACCTCACTTTCACCACAAGAGTAGATGGAGAGCTTGATGAAGAGCACTGAACAAGTTTACTCTAAGAACTCCACAACAATAATAAGGTCTTCCAGATCTAGAAATGAAACTTCTTCAGAGTGGCAGGTACCAACAGAGCCTCCAAAGCCTCCCTTCTTATCAAGCATGCCTGGGGTCCCTAACATGGCACCTCTGGGCACCACAATGCCCATGGAATCTTTTTTGGAACCAGCATCTGTTCTCGATCATCCCAGAGTGCAGGACACAGAATAATGGGCTCAAGTTACAGAAAGCCAGATTTCAGCTGGACATCAGGAAAATTTCCTGACTGTTAGAGCAGTACGACAACAATGGAACCAGTTACCTAGGGAGGTTGTGGGCTCTTCCACACTAGAGGCATTCAAGAGGCATCTGAACAACCATCTGTCAGGATGCTTTAGGGTGGATTCCTGCATTGAGCAGGGGGTTGGGCTCAATGGCCTGATAGGCCCCTTCCAACTCTACTATTCTATGATCTCTCAAAATTCCACATTTGTTCACCAGCTCAAAAATGTTGAAGACACCTGATATGTATTCTCACTCCCACCCCTGCTTCTGGGCACCACTGAATGGTTTATATCAATGCATTGTAAGGACATAAGTGAATGTATAAAGGTGCCTAAGCCTAAGGCAGGGAGGGGGTTGGGTGAGATTTCCTTGGGACCATTCTAGCCCTACAAGTCTATGGGAAAAATTACACACAGTGGCAGCAGATCCATGTTGTCGAGCATGAGTACTCAGCACCAAGCCTCCGTAACAATTGGAGTAGAAAAGTGGTACGGAGTGCCTGGCCCCTACACACAGCTTCTGTGACAACTTTTCCCCAAATTGCTTGTTTAAGTTTGATTTTATTTATTTATTTATTTATTACATTTTTATACCGCCCAATAGCTGAAGCTCTCTGGGCGGTTCACAAAAATTAAAACCACAATAAAACAACCAACAGGTTAAAAGCACAAGTACAAAATACAGTATAAAAAGCACAACCAGGATAAAACCACGCAGCAAAATTGATATAAGATTAAAATACAGAGTTAAAACAGTAAAATTTAAATTTAAGTTAAAATTAAGTTAAAATTAAAATTAAAATTTTTGTGAACCGCCCAGAGAGCTCCGGCTATTGGGCGGTATAGAAATGTAATAAATAAATAAATAAATAAATAAAGTGTTAAAATACTGAGAGAATAAAAAGGTCTTCAGCTGGCGACGAAAGCAGTACAGTGTAGGCGCCAGGTGGACCCCCCTGGGGAGCTCATTCCACAACCGGAGTGCCACAGCGGAGAAAGAACTCTGAGATTTCCTACAGCAGGGGCGTTCTGCTTACTGATGTTTATGTATTGAATATATCTTTGTGGCAGTAGCCGCTCCAAAACTAATGCTAAACAATCAGTATAGACCAGAACAACCTGGAACTGAGACTTCACTACCACCTCCAATACTTTGATTAGAAATGGCAAGTTCAATACTGGATGATAGCTGTTCAGATTCATTAGATCTAGGGGTGGAGGTTTCAGAAGGGATTATACCCCCACCTCTTTTAAGGTAGAAGAAGCCATGCCCACCCTTGGAGAGGCATTAGCACCATGAAGACCCACATCAGCTCAAATTATCCAGGAAGGGTCAAGAAGAGCATAGGTAATAGACCTCAAATTCCCCATTTCCTTTAAGCCTTTCTCATAGTTTGCAGTGGACTTTGTGTTCATCTAGAAACATATACCTTTTCCAGTTCCTCCTGAGATGGAGTATTCAGTGTTGGGTCCCAGAACAGTAGCCAATGTTGGGAGAAACAAACAGCTGAAAAAGAAATCAATATTGGGTGTCTTCTTACAAACAAACAAAGATAAATGCCAATAATAAAGATTTAACTCAATAGGAAGTTAAGTCTTCTGTCCCAGAGTAAACTCTGACCTTGTTCTTGCTCTTCCCTCCATAATCCCTATTATTATTCATTTATCATATGATGTTACACAGAAGACTCCCTTTGAAGACTTTTTATACCTCTTCTCATATTGTCAGAGGTTGGTGGTAAACTGAAGAATAATTGGAGAAAGCTGCTCAAACATACCAGATTTTATTTATTTATTGCATTTTTATACCGCCCAATAACTGAAGTTCCCTGGGCGGTTCAACATAAAATTCATATTTTAGGATGATGGGAAAAATGCATTTTAGGATAAGATACATGCCAAAAGGTATATTTTATGATAAAATACATTCAAAAATGCTAAATTTGAGAAAAAAATATTTTAAAAATATACATTTTCATGTTTTTTAAAAAATCACAGATTGTTGTGGGAATAGGACAGAACAGACTTATTAATGAACACTTGCAAAACTGACATGAACTAAAAATAGACTGATCCACCCATTCCTAATTTGTTGTTGTTGTCATCATAGTATTTGCATCAGCATCTCCATAGGTACCAACATGTAGCTGCAAATTAGCATCCTTTCCATTCTTTAATATGAACATTTCTATGCAAACCCAAGAGGCTGCATAATCCTACACGGCAGTAGCCCTAATTCAGAGGATCCGTGTCCTCACTGGGTTTTCATGCACATATATGCAGGCCCTGCATTTGCAAGCATTTCCTTATTCAGCTCAGTCACAGGGGGCATGCGGACACACTTCCCATTACATACTGCAAAGCTGGCAGCAATATAGGAATGGATGGAGAAGTCTGCCTATGCTCATGGGATTGCGTTGGATCAGCTGCATTACCAATTTTGTTCCTCTAAAGAAGCAATTTGCTTCTCAGCTGGCCTGTGACAGAACAGTGAAACTACTTGCCATGCTGTTCCATTGAACAGGATCAGGACTGGTGCAAGACCTGCTGCTGCCTGAGGTGGGAGGCCAAGCACCTGGCCAGCAGCAGAGGCGGTCTCCAGGGCTGCCTTCTCTCTGTGGCCTCGCTATGAGGAATGACCCCTCGCAGTGAGGCATGTCAGCTGGGCAGGCTCTCTGGACAGCTGCACTATCTGCTTTTCAGGAAGCAGCTGGCGGAGCTTCCCAAAGAGCCCAGCTGCCTGACATCTTGCCCTGTGAGGAATCCTCAGAAAGCCAGGCATTGGGCTGGTGGCACTCCAAGGGGCAGTGCTTTGTGCTGGAGCATCTCCCCTGCGAGAGAAGGTTACAACAACTGGGATTGTTGAGCTTGGAAAAGAAGGAGGCTAAGGGGAGACCTGATAGAGGTGTACAAAATTAGGCATGGTGTGTAGAATGTGGATAGGGAGGCATTTTGCTCCCTCTCTCAAAATATTATGAAGCTGATTGGTGGGACATCCAGGGCAAATGAAAGGAAGCACTTCTTTGCACAGCGCATAGTTAAATTATGGAACTCACTAACTACCACAAGATGTAGTGATGGGCTCCAATTTTGATGGCTTTAAAAAGGGGTTGGATAAATTCCTGGAGGTGAAGGCTATCAATGGCTACTAGCGCTGACGGTTGTGTGCTATCACTAGTATTCGAGGCAGTAAGCCTGTGTGCACCAGTTGCTGGGGAACATGGGTGGGAGGGTGCTGTTGCACCATGTCCTGCTTTGTTGGTCCCTGGCTGGAAAGCTGCAAGAGCCCTCTTTATTGCTGTGGCATTTGCTGCACAAGGGTGGCACGGCTTCTATGGAGGAGCTGCCCACCCTCTGCCTCACTCTGAAGTGCTCAGAATAAGGCATAGGGCAGACGATGGTAGCAGAGAGCCACACCAACTATTCTCCTGCTGCAGCCACAGGTAGATGACCACCCGTGCTCTCCAGAGTGGCCATCCATGCCTTATGTCTCAGTCTAAGAAGTCCTCAGAGTGAGACATAGGGCAGCAGAGCATACAGCCCTCCTGGCAGCAGCAGCAGTGGGCAGTCATCCCTCCCTCCCATTGTCCGATGGGGACATGCAATCCACTGTCACCTGAGGTAGCAGAGTCACCCCCACTTCATGGTTGAGCTAGCCCTGAACAGGAAATGCATAGGTTTGGAGGCAGAAGATGTTAATGCCAAGCTGAGGAACACAAAGAGAAGTATGAGCAAATGAGATACCCATATCCTTCAATAGACATATCAAATTCCACAAATGAAGGGTCTAAGTAGGTGGTCTGTGGCTGAAGGCTGTGTGGCGTTGTCATGGAAACCAGACTCATGGCTGCTTGGAGAGCCATTGCAGAGCTATTAGATATCCAGGCTGTGTGTGTGCCGAAGGATGTTTGATGATGATTGGCAGAATCATTAAGTATTACTGCTTCTGAACCTGTAAAAGCAAGGGCACAGTATTAACTTCTGTAGATCTTAAGTTCTGCCATTGACTGGTACAACAAGGGAAGAAGAGAAGTAGCTACAGGAGCACCAGCAAAGCATTTCTCAGCTGTGAGTTAAGGGCCTTGATCTGAGGACCAAACAGTATAATTTCAATCACTAGGAAATCTGACCAGATTACATATGAGTGAACTACTTACACTGCTTTGAAATCAAAGGAGGGAAAATGTCTAAATAAATGGAAGCGACAAAAGTGTGTGTTCAAAATTTGGGTGCTGAACCAGATGGAAAACAAGACTGCCTTTTCTTATGATTTACAGCTTCCCTTCCAAATCCTTGTTGGATTTTACTGAAGTTCAGCTTTCATTTCCTAAGTAAAAGTAATATGGCCATGTTGCATGCCATCTCTCCAGGGCAATTACTCCAATGAGATGTTGCATCAGCCAGGGAGAGAACACTACTACAGTCAAAGGACAGTCAGGAAGACAGTTAGCTCCACCCAATAATTTAATTCTGACCACAATTTCACAGAACATCCTGTAGTCAACGTCTCTCACCTTCATCCCAAGATCCTTGACATGAGCCACTTCTGTGGCTCAGAGAAGCTGTAGACTGACTTGCACAGGGCCCAGATGTTACAGGTAGGGATGATGTTCTGAGACAAAGAAACTGTCTGAAAGAGGCAAGACAAAGGAAAGGAGATCTCAGCCCCATAATCAACCAAATGTAACAGGGGCAGCCTAACCAAAGTATTGCATACCCTTAATTTCGGGGCCTTTCAACATTCTGGTTTGAAGAGACTCCTGATAGCTTGATTGTACTGTATTTCAGTATCTTCATAACTACAACTTTCACAGATCTGGACTGGAAACAGACACCATGCAGGCAGAGAATCAAAGTGTTAATTGCATTGGACCACATAGACTAGAATTGTGTGCTTTGTCTGCCAGCATCTCTCCAATGTCTCAGGCAGAGCATCTTTCTAATCTCTGCTAGTATAGAATCATTTTGGAGGTTCTACCAAGATGAGTTCCAGGTTTTGGGGGACCTTCAGCAAAATGCTTCCTTGGGGTTCTTCCTCATATCCAGTATCCCTGTGGCACTGCTACCACTCCTCCTCCTCTACTGCATAGAAGAATAGGACAGAGAGTATCGATTGGACTGCAATGGCAGCTAGGAGCAGCAGCAGCCACTGCTGCTCAGAGATAAGGGCCATTTCTACACCAGCCCGAAAATGCGGGCTGGTCATGGCTAAGTCCCTGAGTGTCCAAATGATGCACCGGGACTCCTGGGTGGAAGGAGGGATGAGAATGGGTTTTCCCAGGGATTAGTACTCCCTGGGAAAATCTGATTCCTCCTGTGGGAGGTGTGGCCGCCCGTCCCAGCTTCTTCCCTCCTCCCTGCAAGTAGCGAGGAGCAGTAGAGGGAAGGAACTGGACTGGGAGGAATCGGGGGGGGGGAGCAGGGTCAGCCTTTTTTAAAAAACAACAACTCACTTTTCATTGGAGCACATGTGTGCTCAGCTCCATTTAAAAAAATGGTGGGCGCAACACTCTCCTTCCTCCCAGGATGTTGCACCCATATGTGGACTAAGGGGAGGATCTCCCAATCAGGTTATCGCAATATCCTCCCCCCTCCCTCCCTCTACACCGGGCAGGTGTAGAAATGGCCACGGACAGGCGAGAGAGGTGTTGCTACCCCTTTTCACTGTTGCCGGTCATTTGAGACAATGAGAAAGCAGCAAGCAGCAAGAAGAAGCAGTCACCACCATCTGCCCTCTCCTCTGTGTGGTGGACAGAGAGGAATAGAATATACTATTGCTAGCAGACAGGTTAAGCCTAAAATTGTGCACTTCGGCACAAGCCAATGTAAAATGTACTTCCACCATGCCAATAATAGCAAAAATATGTATGAATGAATAAGGATCAGGGGTTATGCATCCCAAAATAAGCTTTGGGCCACCCACAATCATATACCCAAATCTCAGGAGAAGTGGCCTCTACGCCACAGTCTCACATCCAGCCCAATGTTTTGTTGGAGGCACAAGTCACTGCCAAGAATGGCGCCACAATGCCCATTTAACCCAATATTCGCAGAAATGAAGAAATGTACCCCCACAATAAGCTTTGGATCACACTTGATTATACTCCATAATCTCCAAAGAAGTGTCATAGCATCATGTCTCCCCCAACACTTCATTTGGATTCAAGACACTGTCAAGCATGGCACCCTATGCCAATATATGCCACTTACGTAGAAATGAATAGAGAACTAGCAATGTGTGCTTCACAATAAGTTTTAGGCACCCCAAACCATACACCCAACCCCCCCAGAGTAATCTGTCCTCTATGAACCGACTTATCATTGCATTCATCACAATGCTTTGGGCACAAGGCACTATCAAGTATGCCAACAATACCCAAAATATGTGTTCCTGAATAAGGAACTGGAGGTAGAAATCCCAACAAAGCTTTGGGCCACCCCAACTCATATATTCAAACCTCCAGGAGAGTGGTTCCTATGAAAACCATCAGACTTATATATAACCCAATACTTTGTTGGAATGGAAGGAACTTGCAAGCATGGTGCCCCCATGCAATAATACCCAGTGCTCACAGAAACAAATACAGAGGTGGAAGAGCATGTCTCACTACAAGCTTTCCAGCTGGCAGAATATAAGCACATGTAGAGGAGGGATGTGTGGGTATCTTCATTCCATTTGCATGTAGTGTGCTTTCCTGAAAATATCCACCCCACCCCCCACAATCCAAGGATTGTCAAAATGAGTGAAGGGTAAAATTTACCCATGCCCACCATCGATAAAAGGTATGCTTCCATCTGTGGAGTTGAGTCTGCTAGTATGATGTACAGCTTCATGTTAAGGATAAGCATCTTTGACAAAAGATCTTAGGATAGACTTAATCCTGACTTGAAGCAAGAGGAAGAATGTATGACTAAGTGAAGGTGAATGAAAGCAGTGATGAGGTTAATGTACAGGACTCTTTTGCTCAAGGGCATACTGAGATGTCTTGTGACTCAATGTGTTCCTTAAATCAGGGATGGCCCAGCCATCGCCACTTCCTCTCTCCACAAATTCCTCTGGTCCCCACTGCTCCATATGCAAAGTTGGAAATAGCATCTCTCTTCTACTTCTTCTCACTCAGCAGCATGAAAGGAGTCACACCTACCAGATCAGAATCAGCACCTCATGAACAATTTGGGGCTAAGGCAAGCACTGCTTCCCTGAGTCATTCATTCAGGAAAGCAAGACTGTGCAAACATGAGGCCATTCTACAGGGGGAATTTACTCAGGTTCTATCATGCCTCACAGACAATTATGGTACATGATGCACCCCCCTCTCTGCAGAAAGCTCTGTGGGTTTTCATTAGTGCTGGGCTGAAAATTCCAACCATTCCATTTTCAAAATTTCAGGGGTGGTGGTGGGGGGGGGGGGGAATGGAAACTTGGGCAAAAGAGTCTGGGAGAGGTGAGAATTTCAGAGAATTTTCTCCTTGAGGAGGGGCCAGGGTTTCCACATACCTTGTTAAATGCAGCCAGTTGTTTAGCCATTTTCAGGAGTCCAGGAGTTATTCCTAAGTATTGGAGAGGGAGAGGTCACATGGTCTCCAAAAGGCATTCACTAAGAACTGCTGGGCTCTTCCAAATGCTGAGGGAAGGGGGGATGTGGTTTTTTTTTAAAAAACAAAACAAAACTAAAAAATAGGAAGAAGCCCCCTAAGCAACTGGCTACACTTAAAAAACGGTATGTGGAAACCCTGTCCCTCTGTCCAGGGGGGAAAAACTCCTAAATTCTCACCTCTCCCAGCCTCTTTCAACCAAGTTTTCATTCCCCCCCCCCATCCCCAATGAAATGCTGAAAATGGAGTGGTTGAAATTTTTGGTACAAACAACTCTTTCACAGGGAGAGAGAAAGTTCCAAAAAATAGGGGCGCAGGATTTGGACCAGCACTAGTTTTCATGCCATAAAATGTACTTTTTTGTAAGTTCATTTTCTGACAGATTTCCCCCTTGCAGCGGCTTCAGTGCAGTTTGGGAGCCTGTGTGACCTCAGCTGGTTTTGAAGTGAGTTGAGGGGAGCAGCACTGACTGACAGAAGGGAAAGTTGCATCATGGAAGGCTGGATGTGAAGAGAGGAGTAGGCTAAACATGTCTACGCAGAATCAACATGGTCTTCGATTGCACTTTCCTGAGTACAGGAATGGAGAGACAGGTCAGGAGAATTCCTTGGCCTATTTTTTTTTTTTTTTTTAAAAAAGCTCTGCTCTAAGTTTAATGAGTTTAAAAACTAATCACTGCCAAGTGACCCTTACTCCCACCAAAAAATGGTGGACACGAGGAGAGGAGTGGGCTAAACATGTCTACTCAGAAGTAGGGTGACCATACGAAAAAGAGGACAGGCCTTCTGCAATGCATGCAATGCCTGGTGAAATTCAGGTGCCTTGACCTCTTTTGTATGTGGTCACTCTAGTATAGCCCCTGCAGCGTTAGCTGTTGTGATGAAGAGGGAATTTCACCAGGTGCTGCATGCATACAAATGACACCAGGGCAGGATCTACACTATTCATTACACCGTTGTTTAAGTGCATTGTTGCGTCCTCCCTTGCTACGTTACAAAATGCAACTTGAGCCCAGTCAATTGAAATACCTTTTCTTCTATCGTTTTACCCCGGCACACTCTTCTTTAGAACGTTCTTCATTATGCTCATACCGGCTCTGAAGTAAACCTCCTTCTTCCGGTGACTCTGAGCTAGACCTGCCGGGATAAGCCGGCAGGGAGGCGGGGCGACGCGTAGGGACGAGGGAAGCCCTGCAGCGTCTTAAAGGGGCCACGTGCGCCCCGAAAGATAAGCGGTTTTTTTAAAAAATTAAGCCTCTGTCCCCTCTTTCACCGCCCTCCCTCCCCCTCCCCCTCCCCCTCGTCGCGTTGTGCCAGCTCTCCCTCCCCTAGAAAAGCCCTCACTTGTCCTAATCAGGAAGCAAAGACCATGGTCACGAGACATGACTTTGAAAGACGGCATTGAATACAACGAAAGGTTGGGGCACATTGTTAGTTTTAAAACTATTTTAACAGAAAGTGGAACGGTTTTAAAAGTCAGAAGAAACGTAACAACAACAGCATCACGTGACTGCTGACGTCATCTCTGCCAACTTGTTACGTTTCATCTAGACAGGTGTAGACGGGCTCCTGCTGAAATTCCCTTTTCAATACAACTGTTAAAGATACAGAAGCTCTGTCCTTTTCTTGTGGTCAACCTACTCAGAAGTAACTCATTGCCTTCAATTGCAACTCATTGAGCACAGGAGCAGAGAGAGGGATAGGGAGCAAGCCTTCACTCATTCACTGCACCACACATATGCAATTGATAATTTTCTGTTCTACTTGTGAAACTTTCCCCACCCAACCCAGAACTAATGTGAATTCAGATGCTATTTGCCCCATGAACATGTTTGTTTGTTTTAAAAAATGTGCTACTTTACTGGCTATGTGTGCCACAGCAGGAGCATAAAAACCTAAGAAGAGCCTTGAGGCTGTATCAGACCAAGGGTCCATGTAGTCCAGCGCTCTGTTCACACTGTGGCCAACCATCTGTCAATCAAGGACCCACAAGCATGACATGGTGCAACAGCACTCTCCAACCCATGCATTCAGGCTTACTGCTGCCTCTGATATTGGAGATGGCACATAGCCATCACGACTAGTAGGCATTGAAAGCCTTCTCCTCCAGGAATTCGGCTGTGGGGCGGTATATAAATGTAATAAATAAAATAAATAAATAAATCCTTCCAAATAAATAAATCCTTCCAAATTGGCAGCCATTATCACATTCAAATGCCTGAAAATCTGGCTTTAAGTGGAATTGCATGATAAAGTGTCACCGTATAAATGGGGCCATGGAGTGATGGACGAGTCTTCAGCAATTCTCCACACGTCTTTGAAATGGGAAGATGCCTCAGAGATGACACTCACCAAGGGGAAAGTAATGGTTAGAGGAGGCTCTGCCTCTCCTGAGTGTTCTGCTCAGAAGGGGGTTCATTGGCTGGGGTTGACCGTGTGCCCCAAATGACCAGAACCCAATTCCCCGAAAGACACACACACACACACACACACACACACACACACACATTACCTTAAGGCATTAGGCTCAATGGACTGGGATGCGAGCTTTTCGAAGAGCCTGATAAGCGGTAGATGCACAGGACTGTTGGTATTATGCAGCACATCAAGGCAGGATGTGATAATGGTGTCCAGCAGACCCGTTCCACAGGCCACTTGGCGATTCTTCTCCAACCTCATCAAGGACTGAATATGATCAGCCACAGCATATTGAATTTCCCATGATAACTGAAACAACCCAGGAAGGGAGGGAAGGAGAAAGAACATATAAAAAGAGATTGCTACTTTTCTCTGAGGACAACCAGCACTGAGGTGATGTGCACAAGATAAAGACAAAATGAAACAAAATTCCACAACATGTCTAAATTTGTCATATTCTCAGAATTTGAAATTCAGAGTTTAGTGTAGGAATCTCACCCCAAAATTCAATATTCAGCTTTCAGAATCAAAATTTTGATTGTTCTGGGCACAATAAATTAATGAAGTTAATAAAAATTACTAGATTATATTTCAAGTCAGTTATCAAATGCTGATTACTACTGGAATTCTGTTCTCAAAGAGTATCAACAATTAATTACTACATATCAAAGTTAGTCAAAAACTGATTGCTTTGGCACATACTGTTACGGAAAAACTGGAGGCCACACCAAAGTTCTGGTCCAAACAGATAGCTTTATTCGCTAGCGAGACAACAGCACGGGATGAGTCCGCGGGCTGCTGCCCCGGGGACTGGGAGGAGGGGCTTTTTATACACGCCCCTCATACAAAAGGAATACACGCCCCTCATCTAAAGGGACCGCGCGCGCACACACCTTACACAAAGGAATTGCGCGCGCATCTTGGCAGCATGGCAAAACCCGTTCAAACCTGTTCGGCAGGAATGTCCGCTCCGGAACTCAGGCATGCGCAGAGAGCACGGGCTCCAAGGTAAGGTCATAACCAGAAATGATAGCCAGTTCCCTCACATTCCCCCCTTTGATACACTCTTAGCGAAGACACAGAGTGTTATCATTATTACAGAGTGTCATCATTGACAGGGACTGGCCTGTAATCCTGCAAGGCCATTAGGTGCACTGCAGTATGTTTGTCTGCAATTTGCTCTATCATGTCCTTCAAACTTTGTATAATCATTGGCATAAGACAGGGTAACAGCAAGCATAACAAAATTCCTATAACAACAATACCGATCATCCCTTTTAGCCCACCAAACCAACTGAACCATGAGCCTAAGCCTTCAGCCCATTCAAACCCTTTCCACGTCTGGACTGGAACATGGGCTAGCTTAACCATTCGGTTCGTGATGTCTTCGATGACTTTCTTGTCATCTATTTGCAAACAACAATTACTGAGGTTAAATTTCCCACAAACGCCCCCCTCCGTGGCGAGTAAATAATCTAAAGCCAAACGGTTCTGATATACTGCATTTCTAAGCTGGGTCTGGGTTTTGGATAAAACATTCAGAGCGCGTGCAGTCTCATTGGTAATTAGTTCTAATACTGCTTGCAAACGGATAATACAGTTTAGCATGTATATTGGGGTTCTGTAACCGAACATGCCATCTTGTGCCCAAGTGGCAGGTCCGTAGGATTGGATTATTCGCTCAGGAAGCCAATCTTCATCCGTCCAGTCACCAATTTTTATGTTGGTCAGATCTTTGCGCCTTCGATCATAAACTCTATGACCTAGGCGGACCCCATCAGTTAAAGGGATCAAGAAGAAAGAGGGTCTGATCTCCCCTATGGTACAAGTGCCTTCCCAGGGTTCAGGTAGCTCGGAATATGCATATTTCCCACATATCCAATATAATCCTCTGGGGGCTGGCCAGGCACTCTTTTGAATGGCATTTAATCTGGCCTGAAGTGTGTTTGGCCATAGGCGATTAGGAGGTATGAAGGTTTGATTTGGCCAATAGGACAAGACAGTTTGGTTCAGCGTGGTAATGGTCTTGTTAGCAGAACCACCTCCATTTTTAACAGGAAACTGTATAGTATCCATTGCACACCAAGCAAAATGTCATAATGCCCTGTATGAGAATGTCTCCTTGTGTGCGTCCTTGCATCCTTGATTACTAATATAAACAAGAGTCCTGGCTCCAGCTGTCTGTGTCGAAGTTAACTCTCTGTAACTTACTGTCAGGCCAATACATCGGAGACATCCTGGCCAACCTCTGCTCACAGGATCAGTATTCTTGCTTAAATATGCTACAGGCCGATTCCACGAACCCACTTTCTGGGTCAGAACGCCCACAGCTGTGTCCTTTCTTTCGTCTACATACAGGTGGAAGGGCTTGCTGATATCAGGTAGTCCTAGAGTGGGTGGACTGGTAAGGGCTGATTTAAGATTCCGGAGGCTCTCTTTTGCTTCAGGTGTCCAGTCTAGAGTCCCGTATTCAGGGACTTTCTGTTTCAGAAGTTCATAGAGGGACTGTGTCAGGGCGGCATAGTTCAGGATCCAGATCCGGCAGTACCCTGCCATGCCCAAGAAAACTCGTAGTTTCTTCTTGTTCCGGGACTGGGGTATACAATTGATTGCCTGGGTCCTGCTGGCAGCTAAAAGTCGGGTGTTCTTGATGATAAAGCCCAGATATGTCACTTCTTGTTTGCAGATTTGGGCTTTGGCTTGACTAGCACGATAGCCTGCAGTCTCCAGATGTCTGAGCAGAGCGATGGTGTCAAGGAGGCAGGTCTCTTCAGTATTTCGGGGCAAAAGGAGATCATCTACATATTGGAGGACTAGGCCAACTTCTTCCTGGTATTTTTGCAAATCCCCGGCCAATTGGCGGCTAAAGAGAGTCGGGGAATTCTTGAACCCTTGTGGGAGGCGGGACCAAGTGAATTGTCTCTTTCGTCCTGTCCGGGGGTGTTCCCACGTGAAGGCGAAGATTTTCTGGGAATCAGGGTGCAAGGGGACCGTGAAGAAGGCGTCTTTGAGATCGATGACCGAGTACCATAGGCTGTCACCCGGTATCAATCCGATAAGGGAGTAGGGGTCTGCTACTGTGACTGCAATGTCTTTCGTCTGTTGGTTAACGAGGCGGAGATCTTGAACTGGTCTGTACTGGTTGGTGCCCGGTTTCTTGACTGGTAGGAGTGGTGTGTTCCAGGGTGAAACGGTGGGGACCAGGATTTCAAATTGCAACAGTTTTTCGAGGTGTTCATGCATTGAAACTCTGGCTTCTAAGGGAATGGGGTACTGGGGCTGGTTAACAATGACATGAGTGGGCTTCAGATCAGTGATGACAGGATAAGCTGACAGTGCTAACCCTCTGGGATTGTTTTCGGCCCAGACCCCTGGCACAGCTTGGATGACTCGGAGGGCGACTTCTGTGTGGATAGTGTGGAGTGGCGCGCAGAGGCCCATGGAAGGTCCCATTCTCCACGCTTCTCTGAGGGGGCAGGTGATGATAAGTGGCTGCCCCCCAGCCGTGCCTGTGACCTTGCCATCTGGATGGAAAGACAGGGTTGCTTGGACTTTACAAAGGAGGTCTCTTCCGATAAGTGGTATGGGGCAGGACGGGATCAAGATGAATTCATGTTCCGTGGTACAGGCTCCTATCTGGGTCCCTTGGGGCTTGAAACAGGGTGCTCGTAGAACTTGGCCTCCTGCCCCTACGACTGGCACGGAAATTTTCTTCTGGAGGGGCAAGCGGGAGGCATTAATCAAGACTGACCTCTGCGCTCCTGAATCTATTAGTCCCTTAATTTTCTGTCCTCCCACTGTTATTTCCATGATGGGGTCGGGAGGAAAGGGTCCCCGCGGAGGCTGTCAGTCTTCTTCTCCATAGTAATCTTCCATGGTCATGGTGCGGACGGCATCGCGCAAGTGTGGTTCCAGAGGTGTTCCTTGTGGACTGGGGAAGGCAGTTGGTGCAGGGCTGGGGTAGCCACGGCCTCTTCCTCGAGGGGCCCCGCGTCCACGGCCTTGATTTGGTCCTGCAGCGACATTCTGTTGTGGCCTTATGGGGCACTCTGTCTTCCAGTGACCCTCTTCTTTACAGTATGCACACTGATTTCGGCCTAGGACTGGTCAGTGTGGTCTCTTATCTGTCAGTTGAGGGACTTCCGGGCGTAGGGCGGCCGCGATGAGGCTGGCTTTTTCTTTCATCAACTTAACCTGCTCTTTTTTTCTCTTCAACCTCTCGGTTGACATAAACTCGGTCGGCCAGGGCTTTCAACTGCGTTAGTGACATTCCTTTGAACCCATCTGCTTTCTGTAATTTCTTTCTAATATCTGGGGCTGCTTGTGACACGAAGGAGAGGACTACTGTTTGCCTGTTGTTCGGATGTTCAGGATCTATGGGAGTGTGTCGGTGGTAGGCTTTCATCAGTCTTTCAAGGAACATCCCCAGGCTTTCTTCTTTCTGTTGTACTACATCATGTATTTTCTGCATGTTCATCATCTTTCATCTGTCTTTCTTCACTGCTTCAATGAAGGCCCGCTGGTATTCCCGTTGGAGGGCCCGGTGATCTGCATTTTGGATGTCCCATCTTGGGTCTAGTCGAGGTGCATACCTGGCGAGGGTCGCTTGGGGGTCTGGTTGGTTTTCTAACTGTCCTCAGATTCCTGCAGCCTCTTCTAAATTGGCTTGGATCTGCAGTCTCTGTTCAGTCGTGAGGAGGTATTATTATTATTATTATTATTATTATTATTATTATTATTATTATTTATATAGCACCATGAATGTACATGGTGCTGCCCATTAGTTGCTGGATGTCGCTCCAGGTTGGATTATGGGCAGTAATAACTCCTTCAATCATATCTAGGAATTTTTCTGGTTCTTCTTCATAACCTGGACCATGAGTTTTCCAATTAAGGAGGTCGGAGGATTGGAAAGGCAGGTAAGTGTAAGTAGTAACAGTTTGGTAGCTCGGTTGACCATTGGCATCTTGTCCGGGAACCAGGGCTGTGGCTTCCCTGACTAGCAGGATTCTGATGGCTTCTCTCCCCCTCTCCTTTGTCCAGGCTCGGGTCTTTCTTTTGGACTTCTGTAATTCATCAGTCAGATCTCTATTTCGGCTAGGGCTGCGGTGGTGGCTGGGCCCTTCTTCTTCTTCTGAACTGGCTTCAGAGGCAACAACGTGTAGTGGTGGTAGGTCGGAGTCAGGCACATCATCTTGGCGGGGGGGAGGCAATGCGCTCTGGGCTGGTGAGGGGGGCAGAATGGCTGCTTGCTTGGGTAGTAGTGGAGCTGGAGCAGTGGGCGCCGCTGGTGGTCGCATCTGGGGCGCCGTAGGCGAAACATAAGGCAGCGGCAGTTCTTCCGGAGGACAAGGTATGATTGGTTTGTCCTTGGAAACAGTGTAAGTGAGCTGCCTCATCTTTTGGGAGACCACCCTATCAGGAGGTGGGGCTGAATTCCTTTTACCCTTCTTCGCTTGGTTCATCATTATTAGTGCTGCTTTTTCAACCATCTTTTTCACTCATGGTGGGGGGAGCTTAGCCACTTTCAGCCATCCTTCCACATATGGAATGTCTTCTGGGGTCAGGCCCCCCCCTCCACTATTGCTAAGTTATATACTCTGGTGATATAGGACTCAGAAAAAGTCCCCTGTGGTGGCTAGTCTACAAGGGGTCCTAAGCCCAGCCAAGTCCAATAGCACTTAAACTTCATGGTCTCTATATTGCACTGGGTTGTATCAAAAACTTCTGCGAAATGCTTAGCCATGAGATCTAATGGAGTGGAAGAACCTCTCCCCATCCTAACTTTCTGAATTCTCCAGACAGACAGACAAATTAGGTGGGCAGACGGGAAACCAACTGACTATCGGTAGTGGGGGAGTCAGTTAGTGGAAACAATAGGTTCACAATCACACTCTGCCAGCCCACATTGCTGGAATTTTCCAGGCACATGAGAAGCGCCTGAGGACTGATGGATCCAATGGTCAACAATGGAAATCAGGCAGCCAGTCACACACCAAATACACAAAGACAACACCCATCCTCCCAATCCAGCCCAGCAGAGAAACAGAAAACAGAAACCCTTCAGGTTTCGAGGGTTGATCAGGCCCCCCCTTCGGCTCCTGGGAGCCGGCTGAACAGAACAGATTACAGAGAGCCCGTGATACTCGCCTGTTTGAAGCCTCCGGCGCCGGTTAGAAAGGGATCTGTGGCAAACTTCCACAGAGGTTCAGTTGAGTCCACGCTGCTCCCCCAGGTCCGTCCTCAGACCAACCAGGCATCAGCGGAGCTGAAGGCGCGCTCCCGGTGGTTGATGGTGGAAGCCTGGGACGCCGCGAGGAGGCAAGCCGAGGCGGGGGAAATCTCCCTAGTGGGCTGTCCAGTGCTCCGTGAGGTTTCCCTTGTTGAAGGGAGCAGCCCCACGTTGGGCGCCAGGAATGTTACAGAAAAACTGGAGGCCACACCAAAGTTCTGGTCCAAACAGATAGCTTTATTCGCTAGCGAGACAACAGCATGGGATGAGTCCACGGGCTGCTGCCCCGGGGACTGGGAGGAGGGGCTTTTTATACACGCCCCTCATACAAAGGGAATACACGCCCCTTATCTAAAGGGACCGCGCGCGCACACACCTTACACAAAGGAATTGCGCGCGCATCTTGGCAGCATGGCAAAACCCGTTCAAACCTGTTCGGCAGGAATGTCTGCTCCGGAACTCAGGCATGCGCAGAGAGCACGGGCTCCGAGGTAAGGTCATAACTGGAAATGATAGCCAGTTCCCTCACAATACTATTTCCTACTGAAAATCTTTGAGTGGCCTATGATAATGCAGAATGCCAAAACTTTGAATTTTGAGGAGAAATGTTGGGCCAAATTTGTTCAAGCACAGTATGCCTACAGGGAGAGGGCAACTGAATGAGCAGCATTGTGGGAACCCTACCCAAGGTCCCTCAAAATGTAGAATCTAGGCTAGCATCTACCTTAAAAGTATTTGCTTTGGCAAGTTTGCGAATGCTGTACCTTGCTTGTTTTTGGAAGGAATGACCCTAAAAACTAGGGGCGTGGCCACAGTGGAGAGAGAATGGTCGCCTAAGTGGAGAGCTCTGTCCCAGATTGCCGGGGGGTGAGGGGGACTCTGTAAGCAAGCATAAAGCATGTAAGCTTTGCTTATTTTTCTAAAAACTGACAGGAGATTGTTAGCTGATTTCACTGAGGGGAGAAATCAGAGACACTGTTGCAGCTTGTAAACTGCCAGCACGATACCATTGAACAGCAGATAAAGCAGTGAAAGAAACGACCTGGTGAGTGATTGCCTGTGCCAAAAGCAGTTTCAGATTACTGATAAACATCTTTAAAAGCTGTAATAAAGCACAATGAACTTTGTGGAGGAATGCAAAGCAGCCCCACTAAAAAACTTGGAGTCATTACTGATTTTTTCAAACTGTTAGAATGCTGTGGTGGGGAGGCTCTAAAAAGAGAGATGGCTGAGAGCGGATCAGACATCTGGCTCCTGATATAGAGTCTTCTTTACAAACACCCGCCTCCCAGCAGGAGGATTTAACATTAGGGGCAGAATTTGAAAATCAGTTACATGGCCTCAAATATACACTGCAGGAAACATGCAAGGAACTCATGCACCCCTTAGAAAAAGGAATAAAAGAAATGGGAACAAAGATTAGTGGGGTTGCAGAGACTGCCTCAAATGTGCTTGATTTAGGAATTGCTCATTCCAAAGCTATAAAAGAGCTCCAGAGCGAGAATGCAGAATTAAAGATAAGAACAAGGAAACTGAAAATAGGGGATGCTGCACGAATTCATGTCTTAGGGAAGGAAGACATGAAAAACATTTTCATTTCCTGGTTCTAGACCCTGATCCCACACTTGGAACTCAATGTAGACAACTTTGAACATGCACACCGCGCAACAAGGATAAGGCTTGAAGGGGGGGATATACTGTAATATTCCAGAGATATTATATGATATACTATGTTGCACGCTACACCAAAAAAGAGCAAATATGGCAACAAACACTGTCCTTGGGAGATATAACATATAAAGATCAAAAGATAATGGTGCTGCAAGATCTAGCCCCTGAAAATCTGAAGAAACTTAAAGAGCTTCGCCCCTTCACATTGCAACTCCCAAAAAACTGAGATACGGTACCGCTGGGGGTCCCCTTTAAGTTGATAGTTATAAAGGACACCGGGACGCTCGTAGCCCAAAATGTGAAGGAAACTGCTTGCCTGTTGACAACTTTGGAAATTGAGCTCCAGAGGCCCATCTGGTGATGCTGCTGAAAATGAAGATCCCCCCCCCCCCACACACACACACAGAAGAAGACTGGGAAACAGTCCAGAACCCCACCAGGAAATGCAAGAAACACTCCAAAAAACCCGAGACCTAATATACCATCAACCTCAGGGAGAGCTCTATGATCACCAACTATAAGAAGAAAATGAAGGTTGGTGGGATGAGCTATTGGACACTGAAAGGTTCCTTTTACACTATTTCCTCACTGGAACCCCTTTTATGTGGAATTAATCATGAATGAAGCATACAATTTTTCCTGTCACTTTTCTCTTTCCCCCCCTTAATTGTTTTTGTTTCACTTAAGATATGTTTGCAGAGGAATAATCCTCTCTTGTGTAATGTGTGTGTGTGTGTGTGTGTGAATATGAATTGTAGGGGTTATTATTTTTTAAAAGAATCTTGATTTTTCGGCAAACAGGAGCATAGATTCTTACATTGTTATTTGTGTTGTTCATTAGGTTTTAATTTGATTTATCATTGCTGCAGAATTGGCCCCATGACATCTCAAGTCACGGAAGGCTGGGAACCGACACATCCTGTACCGCGGCCTGTGGGCTTTTTCTTTCCACAGCCACCAAGTTAGGCTCGGCAGGTTGGAGGGTGGGCGGTGAGGGGTGGGCGTGTTATTTCGTTTTGGGGATAACTTAAGTTACATGTTATTCTTTTGTGCTGTTTACTTCATTTATATGTTTATTGCTGTAAGATACCTATGCTCTATGTTTTAATGCCAAGGACCTTTGGCTTAACAACCAATCATGTTATAAATACGACTGACTTACGGTTAATTAGTCTTAATGTTTGGGGGTTGGAGGATGATGGTTAAAAGGCGAAGGGTCTCTGATCACCTTCGGACCCTGAAGCCCTCCATCATCTTTTTGCAGGAAACATTTAAGACAGGAGAGCTAGAGAAAAAGTGTTTACCTCATTCATATTTTGGCGTCAAATATGCAGCGCTGGGGACTAGCCGTGCTAGAGGAGCTGCCATTGTTATAACAAAGCATGTGGATTTTCAGGCAGATAAAATAAAAAGAGATCAGTGGGATGATATTTCTTTTCTTTTTCTTAGCAGGAAAACTAGGAGGCCAGCCCCATTACACTGGCTCCAATATATGCACTTAATGTGCACCAATATTCTTTTTTGGTCAAGGTCTCTAAGAAATTATCTCAGTTTGCAATCAGGGATCTAGTTATAGCCAGCAATTTGACTGCTGTATGTGATTTAGATTTGGACAGGAAGCCCGGCCCCCAATCAAACAAAGGTTGAGGAGGAAAGACCCTGTCTCCACTTTTGAAACATTTCCATTTAATAGATTCCTGGAGATGCTTAAAGCCACTGGGCTCCATCCCTGGGGTATAGGATAGCTGAAACACAGAAGGAATTAATATCCAAATATATGATATTTTATTATCCTTTGATTACTCATTGGGAAACAGCTTCATGAACAATTTAGAAAGAAGATTGCAACTTCCGGTTTCTAAAAATATTTGGAACTCTTATCTTTTCAATAGGACTGGCATCATCATCTTACATGAATATTAGAGACGTCGTTATAAAATACTGTATGGTTGATATATGACTCCAGCTTGACTTAATGAAATCTATTCTCATGTAAGTGACTTCTGTTGGAGATGTTGTCAACCCAACTAATCTTTTTCACATTTGGTAGTCTTGAATCATGCATACAGTAGACCCACCCAATGGGACTTAATGTAATCATGACTAAATTCAGTATCATTTATTTCAGTGGGTCTTCTCAAACCATGACTAAGTCTGGGTCCGACAAATTGACCTTCAGGGCACTATCCTATGCATGTTTAGACAGAAAAAGCCCTATATGTCCCAGCATCCATGCTGGCTGGAGGCATGATGGCAATTGTAGGGGTTGTTTTTTTCTGTCTTAACATGCATAGGATTGTGCCCTTAAACTATTGAATTGATCATTGTATATATGTGTTATGTTGAAATCCTTTACTTGCTCCTTTGGGTTATATGAATGTACTGGTACCAATCCAGCATCACAAAATGATGAACTGGAACCTGTTGGCCTGAATGATAGGATTGATGGGCTTCTTAACAAATTTGTGGATGACACAAAACTGGAAGGCCTGGCCAACACCCATGATGACAGAAAGAGGCTGCAATCTGATTTGCACAGGTTGGAAGACTGGGCTGAGAGGAACAAGATGCCCTTTAACAAAAAGTTTAGAGATAACCTGAAAACAAAAAGGGATACATATAGGAAGTGGAAGGAAGGCCAGGCTACAAAAGAAGAGTACAGACAGGTGGCACAGAAGTGCCAAAATGGTGTCAGGAAGGCTAAAGCTGAAAATGAGCTGAGATTCGCGAGGGATGCTAAAAGCAATAAAACTTTCTTCAGATACGTGAGTAGTAAAAGACAGAGGAAAGAAATGGTGGTTCAACTGTGTAATGAGGATGGCAAATTGATAACAGATGACAAAGAAAAGGCTGAAGTGCTCAATTCCTACTTTGGCTCAGTCTTCTCCCAAAAGCGGGTCTATGACCCCCCCTGGACAAAGTGAAGCAGAAGTTGAGGGGGCAGGATTGCAGTTTGAGATTGATAAACAAATGGTCAAAGAACACCTAATTTCTTTGAATGAGTTCAAATCTCAAGGGCCCGATGAACTGCATCCTAGAGTAATGAAGAAGCTAGCAGAAGAACTCTCAGAACCTTTGTCTATTATCTTTGCAAAATCATGGAAGACGGGTGAGGTGCCAGACGACTGGAGGAGGACTAACGTCCCTATCTTCAAAAAGGACAAAAAGGAGGAACCTGGGAACTACAGACCAGTCAGTTGGACATCCATCCCTGGGAAAATTCTGGAGCAGATTATAAAGAAGTCAGTCTGTAAACACCTTGAAATCAATGCGGTGATCACTAGAAGCTAACATGGGTTTGTCAAGAACAAGTCCTGTCAGACAAATTTGATCTCATTTTTTGATAAAGTAACCTCCCTTGTGGACCGTGGGAACACTGTGGACGTCATATATCTTGACTTCAGCAAAGCTTTTGACAAAGTACCACATGACATTCTGATTAACAAACTAGCTAAAAGTGGGCTAGATGGAACAACTATCAGGTGGATTCACAGTTGGCTACAGAATCGGACTCAAAGTCTGTAAACGCCTTGAAATCAATGCGGTGATTACTAGAAGCCAACATGGATTTGTCAGGAACAAATCCTGTCAGACTACTTTGATCTCATTTTTTGATCGGGTAACCTCCCTTGTGGACTGTGGGAATGCTGTGGATGTCATATATCTTGACTTCAGCAAAGCTTTTGACAAAGTACCACATGGATTCACAGTTGGCTACAGAATCAGACTCAAAGAGTACTTATCAATGGAAACTTCTCAAACTGGGGAGAGGCAACGAGTGGGGTGCCGCAGGGCTCAGTCCTGGGCCCAGTGCTCTTCAACATTTTTATTAATGATTTGGACGAGGAGGTACAGGGAATGCTTATCAAATTTGCAGATGACACAAAATTGGGTGGGATAGCTAATACCCTGGAAGACAGAAACCAACTTCAAAGTGATCTTGATAGGCTGGAGTGCTGGTCTGAAAACAACAGAATGAAATTTAATAGGGATAAATGCCAAGTTCTTCATCTAGGAAATAGAAACCAAATGCACAGTTACAAGATGGGGGATACTTGGCTGAGCAATACTACAAACGAGAAGGAGCTTGGAATTGTTGTAGATCACAAGCTGAATATGAGCCAACAGTGTGATATGGCTGCAAGAAAGGCAAATGCTATTTTGGGCTGCATTAATAGAAGTATAGCTTCCAAATCATGTGAGGTCCTGGTTCCTCTCTATTCAGCCCTGGTTAGGCCTCATCTAGAATATTGCGTCCAGTTCTGGGCTCCACAATTCAAGAAGGACACAGACAAGCTCTGGAGCGTGTTCAGAGGAGGGCAACCAGGATGATCAGGGGTCTGGAAACAAAGTGAGTGTTTCAACTTTTGTCTTCATCAGTGGCCCAAGCACTAAGCTGTAGAGTACTCAGAACTATTTTTCCAAAAAGGGGCTGACAGGGGTTCCCAAAATTAGGGATTTTTATATGTCACTCTCCTTCGCTTTGCATGAGAGCTGAGGCAAAACCAGCATCCCTGGTGCACTCTATCTTGGGGAGTGACATATAAAAATCCCTAATTTTGGGAACACCTAAGTCAGCCCCTTTTTTGTGGGGGGGAATAGTTCTGAGTACTCTACAGCTTAGATAGGTCCAAAAAAACCTTTGTTATTTAAACAGGAAAAGAAAATAAGATAAAATCCTTTGCTTCTATCTAAGGTGCTAACAAATGTCTTTCTGTATATATTTTTAGTGATTGGGCCACTGACAAAGAAAAAAGGCAAAACACATGTGGCCAGAGTCAAATGAGCCCTGTTTTTAGTTTATTACTTTAACAGCAAATGTATAAGAGTGCTCTTACTCCAGACTGAACATCCCAGGTTCCTTCAGCCTGTCCTCATAGGCATATCCTTAAGTGCCTGTATCATCTTTGTTGCCCTACTTTGAACCTGTTCTAACCTGTCAATGTCCTTCTGGAAATGTGGTGCCCAGAATCGTACACAAGACTCCAGGTGTGGTCTCACTAGTGCCGAGTAGAGAGGAATAAGGACTTCATGGGTCTTTGATATAATGCTTCTTCTAATGCAGCCCAGAGCTGCATTAGCCCTTCTAGTGGCTATCTCATACTGTTGACTGCTGTCAGTGACCACACCAAAATCCTTCTCTGATGCAGTGCTTCCAAGCCATGAATCTCCCATCTTGTATGTGTATTCTACATTTTTCTCCCTATGTGGAATACCTTACATTTCTCCCAAGAATCATAGAATCATAGAATAGCAGAGTTGGAAGGGGCCTACAAGGCCATCGAGTCCAACCCCCTGCTCAATGCAGGAATCCACCCTAAAGCATCCCTGACATACGGTTGTCCAGCTGCCTCTTGAATGCCTCTAGTGTGGGAGAGCCCTCAGAGTCCAATGAGCCCACTGTTTTTAGTGCATTACTTTATCTGTAAATGTATAAGAGTGCTCTTTGGAAGTATTAATAATTTAACTTCATTTGTATTAAATTTTAAATTATAATATCCTTAACTTCTTTTCTTTTAATTAAATGGTTTTCCTACACATTGCAAAGGGTTGGACTAGATTATCCTTGTGGTCCCCTCCAACTCCACAACTGTCTGATTCTATGATTCTACGACTTCTGCTGGGATTTCTATAGCCAGCAAATAGGAAATCAGGAACATCTCCACCCAATTAAGAGTTGTTAGTTAAACATTGAAAACTATTAAAATGATGAAGCTAACTGAATACATACATTTAAGGGAAAAGTGGCAATACTTACAGTTTCCTTATAACTTCATCAAGAACAAGTGCAATGTGAATTTATTTAAATACTGTGTGTGTGTGTGTGTGTGTGTGTGTGTGTGTGTGTGTGTGTGTATAACAGTGTATATTCTAATTGTGTTTTTGTACTGTTTGAACTGACTTCTTAAAAACTAATTATTATTTTTTTAAATGGTGGGGTCACAGGACATGCTGTACAACAAACACGTTCGTTATTGCCGCATCATTCCCAGTTCTCTGTAGAGCAAGAGCGTTGCACCAGAGTAGCCCATCAGCATCCTAATAACTCTCCTGCTTGGGAACTATGGAAATACAGATGGTCTTTAGCATGCCAGGCCACAGGGACAAGGTCCAGACCTGCCCCAGTTAACGAACGGAAGTTGCCCAAAGTGCAAATTCGCTTGGTCCATTTCAATGAGGCTTGCACAGCAGTTCTCAAGGGATTGTGTCCTCAAATCATTCCAGGATGAGAAAGCATCTTAATCTATATATTTTAAAGTAGCTTCTAATGCTTTTTGTACTTTAAATATTTCACATCCTAATAATTATTTAGCTTCAGCAAAAAGCAAGGTCGGGGGGGGGGGAACTATGTAGATCTTGCCTAAGTAAATCAGTTTTTCCTCCCAAATAAATTCAATATAGCCATAATGGAGTACAGGAATTGATTGTTCTCATTATGACAGCAGCCCTGCCAATAACAAGATTGCCTTGATTTGAATAAAATGTGCTGTTTTCAGGGATACTTATTCCAGTAAAAAGGGTTTTGGTGAAAAAATTAATGGTGACAGGAAACTGGTCTCTGTTTCTCAAGCTGTTATGGATTGATTTTCCTACATATCACTCCCACAAGTCGTCAGGGATACAGGAGGTACAATTATCAGCAGACAAGCTCATAATTTTATATCAGGACAAAGTTTAAGGGCAAAAGTGTCACTTAGTAATGTGCCAGGTATTTTAAAGTAGTTCTTGTCTTCTCTACATCACTTTTCACAGTTTCATAGCATTGGAAATGATAGTTTCACTTGTTTAGGTTGCAGAACCTATAAATGCATTGTTCTTGGTAATTACTATTTTATATTTCGAATTCATAGATAAGACAGCCTTTATAACCTATACAGCAGGATATAACTATTCTAAATAAATAAATAAATGTTTATTCTTGCATAGTACTATCAATCTTGGCAAATTCTGATATGAGCTGGCCAGATCTGCCCCTCCCAGACTAATGGCTGCAATCCCACATACCCACTAAACTGAGAGCAAAGTACTTATTTCAAAGCAAACTTGTATAGTATTGCACTTTGATTTACCCACTGGCTTTCACACTTCCCAAATGTGCCCATACAGTTCTTGGCCCCCCAAAAGTATCAAAAATGCATATTTTAAAAATGCATAATTTCAAATAAAATACATTTAGAGATGCATATTTTGAGAAAAATATGTTTAGAAATAGAATTAAAAAACAACAACAACTAAGCACACTAGCCGTGCATGTAAAGGTGAAGGGGATCTTTCTGATCCTACTGGGGATGGAAGAGACAGGCCTCCCTCCACTTGAGCTGCCTCACAAACCTGTAATTATTAAACAAAAGCAAGATAGCTTTATGCTACATATCACCCTCAGTGAGCTACAATACTATCAGCATAGAATCATAGAATAGCAGAGTTGGAAGGGGCCTACAAGGCCATCGAGTCCAACCCCCTGCTCAATGCAGGAATCCACCCTAAAGCATCCCCAACAGCTGCTTGTCCAGCTGCCTCTTGAGGGCCTCTAGTGTGGGAGAGCCCACAACCTCCCTAGGTAATTGATTCCATTGTCGCACTGCTCTAACAGTCAGGAAGTTTTCCCTGATGTCCAGCTGGAATCTGGCTTCCTTTAACTTGAGCCCGTTATTCCGTGTCCTGCACTCTGGGAGGATCGAGAAGAGATCCTGGCCCTCCTCTGTGTGACAACCTTTTAAGTATTTGAAGAGTGCTATCATGTCTCCCCTCAATCTTCTCTTCTCCAGACTAAACATGCCCAGTTCTTTCAGTCTCTCTTCATAGGGCTTTGTTTCCAGACCCCTGATCATCCTGGTTGCCCTCCTCTGAACACGCTCCAGCTTGTCTGCGTCCTTCTTGAATTGTGGAGCCCAGAACTGGACACAATACTCTAGATGATACCTAACCAGGGCCGAATAGAG
Organism: Elgaria multicarinata webbii; assembly: GCF_023053635.1. Classification (NCBI taxonomy): domain Eukaryota; kingdom Metazoa; phylum Chordata; class Lepidosauria; order Squamata; family Anguidae; genus Elgaria; species Elgaria multicarinata. The sequence goes on from NC_086175.1 coordinate 1,830,463, forward strand.
AGGAACCAGTACCTCACGTGATTTGGAAGCTATACTTCTATTAATGCAGCCCAAAATAGCATTTGCCTTTCTTGCAGCCATATCGCACTGTTGGCTCATATTCAGCTTGTGATCTACAACAATTCCAAGATCCTTCTCGTTTGTAGTGTTGCTGAGCTAAGTATCCCCCATCTTGTAACTGTGCCTTTGGTTTCTATTTCCCAAATGTAGAACTTGGCATTTATCCCTATTAAATTTCATCCTGTTGTTTTCAGCCCAGCACTCCAGCCTATCAAGATCACTTTGAAGTTTGTTTCTGTCTTCCAGGGTATTAGCTATCCCACCCAATTTTGTGTCATCTGCAAATTTGATAAGCGTTCCCTGCACCTCCTCGTCCAAATCATTAATAAAAATGTTGAAAAGCACTGGGCCCAGGACTGAGCCCTGCGGCACCCCACTCGTTGCCTCTCCCCAGTTTGAGAAGGTTCCATTGATAAGTACTCTTTGAGTCCGATTCTGTAGCCAACTGTGAATCCACCTAATAGTTGTTCCAACTAGCCCACTTTTAGCTAGTTTGTTAATCAGAATGTCATGTGGTGCTTTGCTGAAGTCAAGATATATGACGTCCACAGCGTTCCCACAGTCCACAAGGGAGGTTACTTTATCAAAATATGAGATCAAATTTGTCTGACAGGACTTGTTCTTGACAAATCCATGTTGGCTTCTAGTGATCACCGCATTGATTTCAAGGTGTTTACAGACTGACTTCTTTATAATCTGCTCCAGAATTTTCCCAGGGATGGATGTCAGACTGACTGGTCTGTAGTTCCCAGGTTCCTCCTTTTTGCCCTTTTTGAAGATAGGGACAACATTAGCCCTCCTCCAGTCATCTGGCACCTCACCCGTCTTCCATGATTTTGCAAAGATGATAGACAAAGGTTCTGAGAGTTCTTCCGCTAGTTCCTTCATTACTCTAGGATGCAGTTTATCGGGCCCTGGAGATTTGAACTCATTCAAGGAAATTAGGTGTTCTTTGACCATTTGTTTATCTATCTCAAACTGCAATCCTGCCCTCTCAACTTCTGCTTCACTTTTTCCAGGGGGGGTCATAGACCCGCTTTTGAGAGAAGACTGAGGCAAAGTAGGAATTGAGCACTTCAGCCTTTTCTTTGTCAACTGTTATCAATTTGCCATCCTCATTGAGCAGTTGAACCACCATTTCTTTCCTCTGTCTTTTACTACTCACATATCTGAAGAAAGCCTTTTTATTGCTTTTAGCATCCCTCGTTAATCTCAGCTCATTCTGAGCTTTAGCCTTCCTGATGCCATTTCGGCACTTCTGCACCACCTGTCTGTACTCTTCTTTTGTAGCCTGGCCTTCCTTCCACTTCCTATATGTATCCCTTTTTGTTTTCAGGTCATCTCTAAGCTTTTTGTGGAGCCACATTGGTTTCTTCTGTTGTCTTCTATCTTTTCTCCTTGTTGAATTGTTTGAAACTGTGCCTTTAAAATTTCATTTTTTAAATACTCCCAGCCATCCTGCACTCCTTTTCTCATTAGGCTCATTTGCCACGGGACCTTACTTATCATAGTTCTGAGTTTATTAAAATCAGCTTTCCTAAAATCCAGAGTATGTGTATGGCTACACTCAACTTTTGTCTCCTTCATAATCAAGAATTCAAGTATGACATGATCACTTTCCCCCAGAGTTCCCGTAACTGCCACTTTATCCACTAAGTCATCCCTATTGGTCAATATCAAGTCAAGGATTGCCGATCCTCTAGTTCCTTCCTCCACTTTCTGTAGGAGAAAGTTATCACCCACACATGTCAGGAATTTCTTGGAAGGGCCACTTTTGGCAGTATTGGTCTCCCAACAGATATCAGGGTAATTGAAGTCCCCCATCACTACTACATCACACTTCCTTGAAACACTGGCAATTTGTTTCTCAAAAGTTTCATCCTCATCTTCTCCTTGATTGGGTGGTCGGTAGTAGACTCCGATTATCATGTTCTTTTTATTCCTTGCCCCATTTATTTTAATCCAGATGCTCTCGATGGGGCTCCCAGTCTGATCCGCCTGTATTTCTGTGCAGGGATAGGTATTTTTAACATATAGTGCAACTCCACCTCCCTTTCTATTTCTTCTGTTCTTTTTGAACAAGTTATATCCTTCAATTGCTATATTCCAGTCATGGGAGTCATCCCACCAAGTTTCAGTTATACCTATCAAGTCGTATTTGCCTTCATGTAATAAGAGTTCAAGTTCGTTCTGTTTTTTTCCCATGCTCTGGGCATTAGTATATAGACATCGAAGACCATGTGTTTTATAGTCTGGCTTTGTTCCTACCTTGTTGCAGACACTATTTTGGGACACTGTTGGGGCTGTTCTCTGTACTGTGGTGCCTTGGCCTTCATCCATTGTTGCCTCGAGGTTTACGTCTCCCGCCCCCGTAAGATTCAGTTTAAAGCCCTCCTGATCAAGTTCTTCATGCTGTGGCCGAACACATTCTTTCCAGCCCTTGTGAGGTGCAACCCATCCCTTGCCAGCAGTCCATGTTCCAAGTAGCGTAGCCTGTGGTCCCAGAATCCAAAATTCTCACGTCGGCACCACCTTCGTAGCCAGTCGTTCATCCGGAGTATTTTTCTTTCCCTTTCTAATCCTCTTCCAAGAACCGGGAGGATGGATGAGAAAACTACCTGGGCCCCAAAATTCTTCAGTTTCCTTCCCAGAGCTTCATAGTCTGAAATGATTTCTTCATAGCTCTGGTTGGCGACATCATTTGTTCCCACATGGATGAGAAGAAAGGGGTATGTGTCCGTGGACTTTATGAGTTTCGGTAACCCTTCAGTCACATCTCTAATCTGTGCTCCAGGGAGACAGCACACCTGGCGAGTCCATGGGTCTTCAGGACATACTTGGGTTTCAATCCCACGCAGCAGGAAGTCTCCCACAACGACTACTCTTCTCTTCTTCTTGGTTGACCTACCTTCTGCCTCTTGTTCATTGTTGCACGGTGTCTTCTGTACTTCTTCTTCTGCAAACTGTCCTTCAGACCTATCCTCCAGAAGCTGAAAGCGGTTGCTTAACTCTAATGGTTCCACAGGTGCAGAATGCTTTCTAGTTCTTCTGCTCCTAACTGTCACTCTTTTCCAGAGAGTTTCCTCTTCATTGGCTTTCCTCCCCTCAGCATACTCCACTTCTGCTTCAGCTGGCTGTTGCTCTTCAATCTCGTGTGCTTCTTGTTGCAGTTCCACCGTTCAGTCTAAGAACTCCTCGTCTTCTCTTATTCCTTGGAGGGTGGACACTCGCTGCTCAAGTCCCCTCACTTTTTCTTCCAAATGTGCCATCAGCTTGCACTTGTTGCAGGTATACGCCATGTTGAGCTCAGGCAGAAACACGAACATTGCACACCTTTTGCAGGTCACCACCTTGAGGGGCTCCTTTCCATCCATATTGTCTATTTCTGCTTTGTTTTTTCCTTTCTGATTATAGTGGAATTGCCTTTGCTTTGTCCTGTCCTCTCTGAAGGTACACAACTATATGAGTATGTCTTAAGGGAAAATAAGATTTTTTCGTTGTTGTTGTTTTTGGTTTTGGGGTGGGTGGTTTTTTTATGTTTTTCTTTGTTTTTCCCCCCGTCTTTTTTTTTCTTAGAGGCCTCCCCCTTGGCCTCCCCTGCCGAACTCCCCCTGTCAAACTCCTGTTTGCTCTTCCTGTTCGCTCTCTCTCTGGGAACTGGCTTACTTTTGTAGCTTCTACTTGATCTGGGCCAGCTGCTCTTCCCTGCTTCTGCTCAGCTCCAACTCAGGAAACAGAATGAGGTCACTGGGAGGCCAACAACAATCAACAGCAATCAGGCCACTGATTGCTGAGTGCAAAGTACAATCAGCAATCAGGCCACACCCCCTTCAGGCCCTGCAGCAACTCTCCACACCAACCCTCTTCACTCAGCACTCAGGAGCACATGGCAAGCACACGGCCTCTTTGAATTGGCAGCCTCCTGGATTTCCTTGAGGCTTCTCTTGTTCCCCTTTCCTTGGTCTCCTCTTCCCCCACACTCCCCCTGTCAAACTCCTGTTTGCTCTTCCTGTTAGCTCGCTCTCTGTTCGCTCTCTCTCTGGGAACTGGCTTACTTTTGTATCTTCTACTTGATGGCCCAGCTGCTTTTCCCTGCTTCTGCTCAGCTCCAAGTCAGGAAACAGACTGTGATCATGTATCTTGTGTGCAAGGTACATCAGCAGCAAGTGGGAAAGGGCTAGGCTCTATTCACATACATTTTGTAGGCAAAGTCACAATTTTCATAGATGGGAACACATCATGAATGATACTATACATGTGTATTTTGCACTTGGGAATTGGTACCCTAATAGGAAATATAAAAAATGAAGTTTCCTGACCTAGTTTGTCCTACAGAGTGGATGAGCTGGGAGGAGGAGCTGATCTCTCTCAACTATGCATACTTGGCTTCCTAATAAGCACCAACATAAACTTGATGGTCAGGGAGAAAGGCGTTCATAGTAGTCTACAAAAATTCCATCTCCCCCACTAGGATTCCTTTAAGATTACTTATTGGTTTTGAGTGTTGTGGTTGTTTTTATCTGGTGTTGGATAATCAGAACATAGTAGGAATTCTATAGGTGTACCAACCACTCTGTTGCCCAAAAATCTCCCTGCTTGAGCTGATGGCAGTGGTCTTGGACATGAGCTTTTGGCAGGGGTCTCAGATCTCCCTGCTTGAGCTGATAGCAGTTGAGCACCCTGCTCATGGTGTTTCTGAGGGATCTCAAAATCCATGCTGGGGCTGGCTTCTGAGAGTAGCTCAGGACTTGATCATTGCCATGGTGCTATCACAACTAGCTTCATCACACCAGGGTTATACTGTGCAATCACTGCGAATTGCGTGCAAAGGACTCCGAAGTTTTCCAGATTATAATCTGCTTTGATTGTGAAGCACTCCCATGCATCCTGCTTTAATTGTGCTTCTTAGCCAAAAGAACCGACGTATTTTACTACCCCTTTAGGAGTGAATCTTTTGTTGTTCTCCGACTAGCCTCTGGGGGTGCAGGAGGATGATTTGATATGTTTAAAGTACAAATTAAACAAATGCTTACATCTGCGTAAATTTTAAAGATAAAGACATCAAAATTGGCACAATAATAGATATTAAGGATACCAAATTTGAATCGGATTGGGTCATCCATTGATATTAATGATTTTTTTTACACTTCTCCCCCTTAAACCCTTTTCCTGGTATGCAAAGGATTTTAGGAGTGCCACTGCCCGGGGTGTGATTTAGCTAACAACAACAACAACGATGACAGCTTTACACTATGGGGATAATTCAAGGGAAACAGGTACGTGGGATGAAGCTCAACATGTAATTGGCCTAACACAAGTCATACAACAAATGAGGCAGGATAGTGATGGTCTTGGTATGTTTCTTTTTACTCCTTTGTCACAGTGAGATTATTTCCTGGTGAGCATTAGGCTTGTCATTATTTCCTCCTTCAATCGTGGTGGACCAATTAAAATGGTCTGCCCAAAGATGCTGATGGATGTAGATGGATTCCTAAGAACCCATTTGGATTTTCTCCCCAGCATAGCTTTTATTAATACCCTAGTGATTAGGGCCTAGTCCCTCTGTTGATCGTTGAGGGCCTAACTGTCGAGATTCCAAGCCCTCCTTCCAAGATGTAAGACATTAAAGAGGTCTGCCATGCAATCCATGAAACTTTATTCAATAAATGGACATCTCTTCACACCTGAAGGAAGTGTAAATGCTAGGAGTAGGGTGACCATATTTTGGAAACCAAAAAGGAGGACAACATGGTCAGGGGCCCCAAGGGGGCATGCCCACCATGTGTCCAGCCCCAGGGGGCATGTCCAGCACCAGGGGAGTGAGCCCACCCAAATATAGCCTTGGTCACGTATCTGATTTTACAGCACACAATTAAGACAAATCTGTTCTACATAACATCTTAATGTTAAAATCACTGAAATAAAGAACCAGTGAGACTTTCAGTGTATCTGAAATTAGCTTCACTCACTCCTACTTTTGTAGCTTTTGCTGTACTTTGAAGCTTTTGCTATACTCTGTGTGATACAGTCTCCCCTTCCTTCAAATATCTTTTCTGACTGTATCCTAACTCCGCTGCAAGCTGCTGCAGCTGTTAATGGGGTTTGCTGCCAGCCGATTGGCTGGCTGGCTTTTGTATTTTTAAATTTCAAAAAAAAATTGAAACTTATGTATGATTGTCACAAGTTTCTCTACTCTAACTTTAGGGTGGGTTTTGTGGGAAGCGGACACTACTTCGCCTATTCACACTTCTCACTTATATACATTAGCTTCTCAAGGCTTGTGTGTTGGTACCACTTCGTACATCCAGGCTTGGAACTCCTGTCTGCTTCCTGCACTAACACATGGCATTAATTGAAAACTGGAATCCTTTAAATGGAAAGGTACACAGCCTGGGCATTTAATCTATGGAACTTTGTAATCTGTCCAAGAGGAGCCCAAGAGCCCCTCCAATGAGACGAAAGGAAAGGAAACAACAAAGACTGCAAAGGACCATCAAGACATGACTTACCTCTGGGTAAGCCTCTCTGTAGAGCTTGCCCATCAGTTTCACCATTACACAAAGAGCTCCAGGGCACACAATCACCCAGTCCTCCTTATCTGACCTGCAGAAGAAGAAGAAGAGGCTTGTGGCATCACTATAGAGATGGAGAGAGGCCAGTGGCTAACAACATACAAAGGAAAGAGTTTGGGAACTCCCTTGCTGGACCAGATCAAGTGTCCATGTAGTCCAGTATTTTGTATGCAAATGTGCCCAGTCTAGAAGCAGGAAGGTGAAGGCCATGCCCCATTCTGCACTCCCTGCACCTGGCCTCTGAATATGGAGGCTGTATTTAACTATCACAGTTTTCAGGTTGCTGGAGAAATCAAAATTTGATACTATGAACATAGATAAAGAACTGTGGTGGCCACCCTGTCCAATCATGCATATAGAATTAGCCTGCAAGTTAGTCAGAAACCACTGAGACCACAACAAACATACGAGAATGAGACTATTTCTACTCCATGTCATTTTTGGAAATGTTTGCTCAGAAATCCATTCTGCCTTGTTTCAACATTAATTTGTATTTTTTTAAAAAATCTGCACAAATATTTAAATATGAATTTAGATACTTTTCTTCTCTTAAAATTTTGAAACATCATCACCCAAAATGAGCATTTTAAATGAAACAGAGGATTTCATCAAAATATTTGAGAAATGCAAGAGCCTATGGAACATGAAGTTCCAATTCACTCATTAGTCCAGGAGATGTGGGTCAGCTCAGTTCATTTGAAAATGCAGAAAGATAAAATCCTAACATTCCTAACCAGCCGTGGCATCGCCTGGGATCAAACATATCCCAGAAAAGACTCATTCCAGAATTCTGTCCCATGAAGGGCAAAGAGCAAACTCTTCAAAGAGTTCCAATATCCTACAGATACATGGGCCCTATTTGCCATGTCCAAGGGCTGTTAGAGGTTGGGTTCCCCCCCCCACACACACACTAATTGGTGTTGGTGTGGGGGGGTGAGAGAGAGAAGGTTTGAGGACTATAGAGGCAAAGTAAAAAGGTCAGGCCTTCGATGCCTGGAGTTCTTCTATTGGAAGAGGTATCCATGAGAGGAGTAGTTCCATTTCGCCAGTTAAGATTCATCTCCTAGTTAAGTTTCAATTCCTTAATTTAGTTTCATTTCCTCAGGTTTGAAATAGAACTTTCAGTTTTGGGGGAAAGAGGGGGTTAAAAGAGAGAGCCAACCAGAGAGACAGGCCAAAAAATGGAGAGAGCATGAGGAAGAAGCATCTGGGAAAGCCTAATGCAGTTAGGGTAAAAGAATGAGTGTTTCTGCAACTTCTATTTTCTTTTAATTTTCTGTAAACCGCCCAGAGAGCCCTGGTTATGGGAGCGGTATATAAGTGTAATAAATAAATAAATTTTAATGCACTTGTATCACTTAGCACTATTGACTGAATACATTTAATTGTAAATTGGTTGCTTTAATATTCTAGTAAACTGTTATATTAAACCTAAAGTGTCTGGAATGTCACTCATCTCAGTCTAAACTCCACATTACTGGGAAGGGGAAAAGAATCATAGAATCATAGAATAGTAGAGTTGGAAGGGGCCTAAAAGGCCATTGAGTCCAACCCCCTGCTCAATGCAGCAATCCAGCCTAAAGCATACCTGACAGATGGTTGTCCAGCTGCATCTTGAATGCCTCTAGTGTGGGAGAGCCGACAACTTCCCTGGGTAACTGATTCCATTGTTGTACTGCTCTAACAGTCAGGAAGTTTTTCCTGATGACCAGCCGGAATCTGGCTTCCTGTAACTTCAGGCAATTATTCTGTGTCTTGCACTCTGGGATGACCAAGAAGAGGTCCTGGCCCTCCTCTGTATGACAACATTTTAAGTATTTGAAGAGTGCTATCATAGGGTGACCATATGACTGGATTTGCCTGGATTTGTCCAGGATTTTGATGACAAATCCGGGAGGGGGAGGGAAAATCCAGATTTTCCAAAGAGCAGCTCTAATGGGACTTAACAAAAAGGCTTATTACTCCGTCATTTTTTAAGATAAAGACATGAAACTTGACACGATGGTAGTTCTTAGGAAGGGCTTTAGTCATACCAAATTTGAAACAGATCCGTTCATCGATTGATTTTTTAGGAATTTTTTAAAAATTGAGGTTTTAAAATTATTATTTTTAAAATCGTCATTTTTAAAGATAAAGAGCTGAAAGTTGGCACCATGATAGATTTTAGGTAGAGCTTTAGCCATACCAAATTCGAAACAGATCTGTTCATCCATTGATTTTTAGGAATTTTTTAAAATTTGAGGATTTAATTTTTTTAAAAAATGTTATTTTTAAAGATAAAGAGATGAAACTTGGCACCATGATTGCTCTTAACAAGGACTTTAGCTATGCCAAGTTTGAAACAGATCTGTCCATCCATTGAGTTTTAGGATTTTTAAAAAAGTTTGAGGTTTTAAAATTATTATTTTTAAATGACATTTTTAAAGATAAAGGGCAGAAAGTTGGCACCATTATAGCTCTTAAGGAGAGATTTAGCCATGCCAAGTTTGAATCAGATCTGTTCATCCATTGTTTTTTTAGGATTTTTTTAAAAGTTCAAAGTTTTAAAATTATTGTGTTTTAAAACTGCTAGAGCCATATCCTTCAAACTGAGGTTGTCAAACCTCCTCTTTGGGGTGTTGCACATTGCACAGTTTCAGCCCTTGGCACTAAGGGGATCTCCAGTCTTTAGGTAAGAAGTCTTGGGCAAGCAAGGCACCTTTCCTGTTGCAGATTTGGTGGGCAGTCGGGTACCTGGAGCTCAGCAGAGGCAAGGCATCCACAAATAAAAATGACATTGAATCTCTCACTTATTTTTTATTTCAGTGATTTTAACATTAAGATGTTATGTAGAACAGATTTGTCTTAAATGTGTGCTGTAAAATCAGACATGTGACCAAGGCTATGTTCAGGTGCGCACGCCCCCTTGGTGCTGGACACGCCCCCTTGGGGGCCGGCTATGTTGTCCTCCTTTTTGTTTTCCAAAATATGGTCACCCTAGCTATCATGTTTCCCTCCAATCTTCTCTTCTCCAGGCTAAACATGCCCAGTTCTTTCAGTCTCTCTTCATAGGGCTTTGTTTCCAGACCCCTGATCATCCTGGTTGCCCTCCTCTGAACACGTTCCAGCTTGTCTGCGTCCTTCTTGAGGTGTGATGCCCAGAACTGGACACAATACTCCAGATGAGGCATAACAAGGGCCAAGTAGAGAGGAACCAGTACCTCACATGATTTGGAAGCTATACTTCTATTAATGCAGCCCAAAATAGCATTTGCCTTTCTTGCAGCCATATCGCACTGTTGGCTCATATTCAGCTTGCGATCTACAACAATTCCAAGATCCTTCTCGTTTGTAGTATTGCTGAGCCAAGTATCCCCCATCTTGTAACTGTGCATTTAGTTTCTATTTCCTAGATGTAGAACTTGGCATTTATCCCTATTAAATTTCATGCTATTGTTTTCAGCCCAGCACTCCAGCCTATCAAGATCACTTTGAAGTTTGTTTCTGTCTTCCAGGATATTAGCTATCCCACCCAATTTTGTGTCATCTGCAAATTTGATCAGTGTTCCCTGCACCTCCTCGTCCAAATCATTAATAAAAATGTTGAAGAGCACTGGGCCCAGGACTGAGCCCTGCGGTACCCCACTCGTTGCCTCTCCCCAGTTTGAGAAGGTTCCATTGATAAGTACTCTTTGTGTCCGATTCTGTAGCCAACTGTGAATCCACCTAATAGTTGTTCCATCTAGCCCACTTTTAGCTAGTTTGTTAATCAGAATATCATGGGGCACTTTGTCAAAAGCCTGCTGAAGTCAAGGAAGGTAGAACTCTTAAGGAAGCAGAGATCCTTAAGGAGTTGCTCAGAGGATCCAGAACACAGAAGGGATACTAAAAGCAATAAAAAGGCTTTCTTCAGATACATGAGTAGTAAAAGAAGACAGAGGAAAGAAATGGTGGTTCAACTGCTTAATGAGGATGGCAAACTGATGACAAGGAAAAGGCCAAAGTGCTCAATTCCTACTTTGGCTCAGCCTTCTCCCAAAAGTGAGTCTATGACCCCCCTGGAAAAAGTGAAGCACAAGCTGAGGGGGCAGGATTGCAGTTTAAGAGTGATAAACAAATGGTCAAGGAATTCGGAAATGTACAGGCAGCTAATGCAAGCGGGCCAGAGTCGGTCTTATATGCTCAAACCTTCTGGTTCCAGTTATCAATCTGGCCACTGCATTTTGCACAAGCTGCAGCTTCCGAACCATCTTCAAAGGCAGCCCCACATAGAGCACATTGCAGTAATTTAACTTGGAGATTACCAGAGCATAAACAACTGAAGCTAGGTTATTGTCGTGTTTCTCAGAACCCTCTTACTTTCGATGGGAGGCAAATGACGAGGCTTGCTAAGTAATCCACAAAGCTTTTATTAAGCAATAAATTTCTCTTCTACCTGAATAGAGTCTAACCTCTAGGAAACGTCCCCCTAGGCGAAACTATGCAAACTAAACAAGAGAATTGTCCATTCAAGAAGAATAAGCTACTTCTCAAATGCCTGTAACTTCAGAACTCCTGGTGCGGTGGCAGGTTTTGGCGTAATCTCTCCAACTTTCTCACGCCTTCTTTTTGCGCCGTGCGTTTCAGCTTCCGGCGGACCCTAACATTAGCTAGTTTTTCGGAACGCTCGCCCCCGAAAGAAAACTCACTTCCCCCTGAGTGTGTAGGATTTGACCTTTAGGAGATAAGCTCTGGAGAGGGCTGACTTCCAGCTGGTGAAGAGCCCGTGAGAGCTTCCTCCCTCACTGGTACAGGCTGGCTGGTGTCCAGTGCTGTGTCTTCTAGTTCTGAATCTATTTCTGATTGATCACCTGAAATACCTTCTCCCAGAACAGGGGCAGTAGAGTTAGACATGACAGTTATCCCTGTCTAGAAACTCCAAGTCACCCCGGAAGGTCCGAATTTTGCCTCGGCTTTGGTGCCGAGGTGGATCGGGAACCCCTGAGGCAGCCCCGAGGTGGATCGGGGCTGCTTCGGTTGCTCCGGATCAACCTCCGAGGCGGATTGGGGGGTCCATGCACAACCCTATACTTTACATCGATAACTAGAAACTACATTTTTTTTCTTTTCATTTTAACCTTAGAGTAGGCCCAGCGGTCTTAATCCAAATGGGGTCCCTAGTTTAGGGGGCTTTTGAGACTGGGACCCTTGTGCCTACTGTAGAGTAAAACTGAAGATGGAAAAGACAGAGCTGCTAGACATGGATTTAAAGTAATGTCTGTTTCGGCCCTCAGTACAATTAAACAGAAACAGAGGGTGCAGGTGTAGGCGCAAAGGCTTATGAGGGCCGGAGAAGCTAAAATTGTTCAGACCTAGCCAGGCATAAGGTCAGGGTGGCCAGCTGTCCTACAGAGAACCATTTGAAGGGCTGCGCAGTCCATGTCCAGTTTAAAAATAAGGAGCCATCAGAAGGGAGAGCAGAACACAAAGGTTACCTGGTCACGGTCTTCCCCACTAGGATGAGATGTATTGTATTTCTATTTAAATTATAGTTATTATTTCTAAATTTACAACTGTATCTCTAAATTAGTATGTGCAAATTTTATATCAACGGATGCCCTCTTTTTTAATGATGCATTTTCTCTTTTTTGGTGATGAGTAAGTGGCTGCCCTGCAGGTGGGGTTTCTGAATTTCACTTAGGACCCCCTACCTTTCTCTCCCCCCACCACATAATTTGAGCACAGCAATCTTAGCATGCTTCAGAGCCAATATCAGAATCTCACCAGTGAAGCAACTTATTCCAAAAAGCTTGCACCTACTCTGGATATTGCTGCCACTAAGAATAGGGAGAGAACAGCAGGCAACAGGAAAGTCAAATTATCACTTTGGATAGTGCCAAAATCACAGTTTAATTAAGAATTTTCATGTGGGGAGGAATGGCAATAAATCCAAACGTAATCTCTTGCTGTACCCCTTTCTCTTTCAGCCCCCACACACTGTCTCCTTTCTTCAAGAGCGGTGTCATAGCAGGAGCCCCGAACTGCCATAGCTTCTATGATACTAGTGATAATGTAAGATCACCCTATAATACGTTTGCTACACCAACAACATCTCATCCAGGGAAGCACAGCAGCTCAATAGCTGACTGTAGGGCACAGAAAGGTTTATAAAAACAAATTCAGATCGGTCAATAGTATAGAGGAAATGGCATCAGTCAATCAAACATGGAGAAACAGTGTTTCCCACACAAATGTGTTAAGCCACTGAAATCAGAATATATCCAAAAAATGAAACAGTCTTCTGATACAGGTCCACCCTACTAAATTCACATTTCTGTGTGGCATGGAAGCTGTTTCCTCATGGCACAATTCAATAATTCAATTCAATTCAGGAGTTGTGTAAATGAAGTAATGAAGTCTCAGCTGTCCCTGGAAATGATGCTGTGTGATTATATACTGCAGCATCATTTCCAGGGGCATTTCCCGGGGCATTTTTAAAGTACACAGAAGGAAAAGCCTTTACTTTTAAGGAAGTTCAATAATAATAATAATAATAATAATAATAATAATAATAATAATGTTTAAAAGACCTCAGAGCACCTTGCATAACTGTTCGTTTAATAACCCCTCAAAAGCAAATGACTTTCTACCCACCCCTTGACCACACTGCAGTTCATGGGATTTCAGACCACTGCTAGCTTTAGGATCTCTATAGCCTACAATGTGATTTCCTGTGATTTTTTTCATTTTGCTCCTCTCTTCCTTGCCCCTCTCTTTCTCTCTCTCTCCCTCTCTGATCTCCAAAATTGCTGAGAACACATGTGTCTGCTCTCTCACTCCTGCTGGTGTGATGGAACAGAAAACAGACTGAACAAATTATTTTGAAACTCTATGCTGTACCTGCATTGTATATGCAAGAGTATTTGTGAGTAACACCGTTTACTTTTCTTCACTAAAGAATGGTGTGGTCACCTTTTATTGTTCTGGTAAACACTCATTCTGATTTTTTCTCTGCTAATTGCCTTTCTAAAAGGGGGGAATCATTACTAAATAATCCCATCATGAAGATTACCTTAGGGTCCAGTCATGTATATATGGGAGGAGATGATTTTTCAGGTATTCCGATCTGAAATCATTTAGTGTGTTAAAGGCTAATACCTCTACTTTGAATCGGGCCCAGGAACAGACTGGATCACAAAGAATTAGTGTACTACGTTTGTATCAGCCAGCCCCTGCTTCCTTGCTGCTCTATTTTGGACCACCTGAAATTTCCAGACCCTTTTCAAAGAAAACTCCATACATTGCAGTAAAACAATTAAGAGATTACCAGAGCATGAATAATTGCACGTAGGCTACTTCTGTCCATATTTGGATAGGGATGGTATAACAGCATAAACTGATAAAAGATACTCTGTGCCATTGAGTCCACCTGTGCCCCAGTGACAATGCTAGATACAAGAACGCACACACACAAATTATAATCCTGATCCTTTAGGTGCAGTTTAATCCCCTCCACAGTAGGTTGAATACTACTCACCCAGGCAGATGGACCACCTATTAACAGTGGCTCCATGTTCTTTGGATTGAATCTAAGGCCTTAGCTAGACCTAAGATTTATCCAGGGATCATCCTGGGGTCATCCCTGCCTGCTCCTGGGATCCCCTGTGTGTCATTTACATGAACAGGGATGACCCTGGGACGATCCCGGGATAAACCTTAGGTCTAGCTAAGGCCTCAGTTTATTGACCCTCATCAGGTCCACTACTAAACCCAGGTATTACCTACCCAGTGCCTGTTTACCCTACCCTGTGCCTGCTTGCTTTCTCTTCCCCTCCTTATTGTTTTATTATGGTTTTATTAGAATGTAAGCCTATGCGGCAGGGTCTTGCTATTTACTGTTTTACTCTGTACAGCACCATGTACATTGATGGTGCTATATAAATAAATAAATAAATAAATAATAATAATAATAATAATAATAGGTATTAATTCAGAACACTCACTGCCTTACCTGGATTTGATGAAAGAGATAGATAGAGGTGGGTCCACCCTCCACCTTTGGATTCTGAGCTGAGCGAAGGCAGGAAGGTAGGGATGGAGGGGCAGCCTGGCTGCAATCCTGCACATACTTACTTGGGAGTAAGCCGCATCAGATCCTTTGTTTGAGGGTGACTTGTAGGCCCCTTTTATTGAAAAGGAGAGAGGGAAAGGGGAGGAGAGAGCAGCTACGCAGCCCAGCCCAGCCCAGCTTAACACCTTGGTGGGGAAACCAGCCCAGAGAGCAAGACATGCAGCAAAGGCGGAGGATCGAAAGTACAATAGACCGTTCTTTCATTCAACCCAGCAGCGAGGAAGCCGGAGGAGGAAAGGATTTGAATTTGAATTTAAAAACACCCACTGGTAAAAAGGCATGCCCCTCTCTTTCGTCATCAGTTGAAAACACGCTCACAGAACATTGGATTGAAAATGATGGATGAAAATACACGTTGAGGGTAGCATGTTGTCCTTTCAATTTACCAGAAGAACCAGACTTTCCCCACACCAAAAAACAGTGCTAAGAAGGGGGGGAAGCAAGGTCAGGGCAGGACATGGACAAATCAGAAGCACGTTCGGAAAATATCCAGATTTTCAGGAAACTGGCCTAGCCCTGTCAGGGGCACCCAAAGCAAGAACAGCAGATTATGCCGCACCTGAAACCCTGGTTTCAAAGATCACACAGTGCTTGAAATCCACATATTTCCTGATTGGGCGGGTGGAGTAAAACTTAAAGACATCTCTCCCCTTGCTCAAGGGAGTTTGGAAGCAACTGAGTGAAAAAGCTCTCCTTCACTTTGATAAAGTGAAAAAGGAAGCCGTTGTAAGAACAAGTAAAGCGGCTACTGCTTTGATAAATGGAAAAACTGGGCTGCATTCTGGGAATGGAGAGATGCCCCTAATGGGGAAAAGGGGAGAATGGGGGAGGGGCGGCCCCACCCCTTGGCCATGTCATTGGGCATGGCTAGACGAGGGGGGTGGAGGGGGAGGATCTCGCAATAGGATGATCGCAAGATCGTTCCCTTCGTCTACATGCGGTGTCCCAGAAGGAAGAGGCCGTCATGCCCGCCATTTTTGTTTTTTTGTTTTTAAATGAAGAATAGAGCAGGAATAGCGCACCCCACCCCCACCCCCACCCCCGATAGGCATGGAGCTCCTGAGGAGCTCCATGGCCCGTGCCGGGTTCTTGGCTGGCTCCTCGCGCTTACTTGCAAGGAGCCGGGATGAAAACGGGATGCCCGGCCACACATCCTGAGACCGCAGGAAAAGTCAAGATAGAAGGGTAGGGCAATATCCGGGGGAAAGGGAGGGATCATCCCTCCCTGCTCCAGGGATCCCCTGTGCAGCATGTGCAGCTCAGGGATGAGCCCGGGGCCATCCCCGGGATATCGCCCCATCTAGCCATGCCCACAGACAGGTCACAGACAGGTCATAGAGGCAGCCCAGGATTTAATGTGGGAGGATGGGACGCAGTGCTGTGGAACCGCTCTGGAGCTGCATTTAAAAAAAAAACCACGCTGAAAGGACTTTCAGAAACTGCCTTTTCCAGAGAGAAGCTGTGGATTAGTGATGATGCCATGTGTCACAAACAACCCCAGAATGCCTTCCCAGATTTGTTACCGAAAATCCTGACAAATCCAGGTTTTTCCCATCATATGGTCACCCTATGAATGGGCTGCAAATATATTATTGCATGAAAAGAATGCCCTAAGAAATATGGTAACAGAAACATCCTAGTGAATGTTTTAGACTTCCTACATCATAAACATCAAGAACATACCTGTCTTTGGATTCTGGCCATAGGCCTGTGACTGTTTCAGGATACTCTATGTGCTCAAAGCTGACCTCAGAGTCTTTTTCATTTTCTTTCACCTCTTGAATGCATACCGGAAATTGATCTACACCTAGCTTCATTTCCAATGAGCAGTGCTTGAGGTCGAACAGGTTCCGCTTGGCCATAGAGTCAAGGAAACTGAATATCTTCACACAGCTTTTTAGCCAGGTAGGGAAAAGCTCTGGTGAGCAAAAAGTTAAGTTTAAAAACTCAGTAAATGACCGTGTCTTGTTGAGCCGTATAGGAGTCTGTCCCCACTTCTGTGCTGAGAAGCAGCCAAGCAAGCCAAGGTCCTCTGCCATCTTCTCAAAGAGACCATTCTTTTGAAAGAAGTCTCTGTTGACAGGATCCAAGTTGACAGCGACTGCTATTGCTTGGAGTATATGTTGTATAAGGTCCATAATGTGGCTCTGTCCAAATGAGGCCCACAAGCCTGATGGTAGATCCTGCAATGCACCTTCCATGTCAGCCAGGAGGGAGAGCAACCCATTAAAGCCACTGCCGGTTCTGAAAGCCGAACAACCCTTCGGATTCTCCAGTATCCTCAGGAGAGACTTTGGCATTGAAGAGAAAGGAAACAAGCATTTATCACTTCATCTATGGCCTGTGCAAACTTTTTTTAAAAGGATGATTTGGGCCTAGTTTTCACAATTGTAGTAAACTTTTTATCTTCACTGCACCACTCCAGACTGTATATGGTGTCTCATATGACTAAATGCTCCTCTATGGGAGACAAATAATCCTACACATAGCAAACTAAAACATCAAGAAGGTTATATCTTCTCCCTGACATGCTAGTTTTCTTTGTGCAGGGAATACTTTTCTAGGGAGAAGCATTCAGTCCTGTGAACCTCCCCCCCACCCACCCTTGGGTCTGAATTGGCTATCTCAGTGAGAACTAAAGCTGAGTGACTGACAACATTATAAAATGTCAAGCCACGTGGAGGCTTTCTGGACCCATCATGTCTCTGCCTGACACAAAAGATACTACAGGGGAAGGGCTGAGAGGAAGTTCAGCTTGGAGTTTTGCTTGTAAACCCAGATGAAGGTGCTTTCAGAACAGCTACTGAGCTCTGCCGACCCAGTATTTTCCCCTGAGTGAAGAAGTCAATTTAAAATATATTTTTCAACCAGTACATGCTGAATTTTAGAGGGGTTGGCGAGAGACTGTAACTGTTTGAGATTTGTTTTTCAAAACTGGCTACGAAGCAGAATACTCCTAATTAAAAGATCAAAGGCTCAGTGGTGCCAGAGAAGGTTGATGACAATGATCCTCAATATTTGAATATATGAACCTGCCTTATACCAAGTCAGGTCTTTGGGTCAACTTCTCCTCTGACTGGCAACAGATTCCTAGATCTCAAGCATTAGTTGTTTCCAAATCCTTCAAAACCTGCATGCAGAAGTCAGGATTCCCATTAATTTGTAAAGAGCTAATATGCTAACTTCAGTAGCAGCACATAAAATAAGGTACAAAGGACTAATGTCAAATTACATGAAGGTGGGACATTCCAACCCACCATCAAACATTCTCTCTCAGGGCCTTGCTAGACCAGGCGTTAGCGCACTTTGAGGCCCGGTTTCCCTGCTGTGCGTCCACATGACGCACAGGGGAATCCGGGCCCAGGCTGGGGCTGCAGAACGTCTAGCGACTTCTGTGGCTTTTTGCGGCTACTCGCTTACTCGCGAGTAGCCGGAAAAAGCCACAGACTGGGCACAGCGCTGAGCATCGGCCCGGGGGGAGATCCCGGGGGGGGAGAGGGGCAGGGGGAAGGCCGGACCCGCCAGGAGAGAGGGGGGGAAGCCAGACATCAGCGATGGCAAGGGAGGGGGCAAAGATCAGGGACGGCAATGGCAAGGGAGAGGGGGAGAAGATCGGGGATGGGATCGGGGATGGCGGATGGGGGGAGGACGAGCGAGCAGGCAGGGGGCCATGGGAAGGGATCAGGAGCGGATGGGGGGGTTAAGTAAAAAAAAGGCTCTTACCTTCTCCGGAGTCTTCAGGCGCACGTGGCCCCTTTAACAAAACAAAAAAAATGGCCAACGCTGCAGGGCTTCCGGAGTCCCTGCGCGTCGACCGTCTAGGAGATGGGGCAGCGCGCGTTAAAGTTGGCCTGGTCTAGCAAGGCCCTCATTCTCTCTCTCTCCCTCCCCTCGTCCCTCCAAATGGATGAAAACAGGCTTTTTTAAAACACAGGAAGAAGGCTCTATTATTGTCATTCAGATTTGCATGTTAATGTATCATTCTAGGCATTCCTATGAGGAAGGCATAAATCTCAGAAGCTGGACTTCAACTTATCAGAATGGCTTCGACACATAACTGGAGAGGTCAGTTGTAACTACATTTCTTCTGGCGCTAACTCTGGTACAATTTAATTGCCCATCCTTCTGGACTGGATCTATAAAAGGCTTGCCTGCAGTGGAAACCCCTAACTCAGTTACAGCTAACAGAATTTATTTTCACATTGCATTATTCGTTATTCCTCAGAATTGCCTACCACATGCCACTCTGGAATACTGTAAAACTAATCGCATTTGAGCTTGGGGTTTAACAGCTAAATGTATATTAGTAAATCAATCTGAATTTCTATGTAATGTAATCACAATCCCAGGGGCTATAGATAATATGCAATGTAAGAAAATGAATTTATTAACACAGTTATAATTTGTCAGAATTAGGCATCAAAGCTGCATTTTTCATATCAATTTAGGCAAGCCATAAACTTCACTATAAAAGTATGTGGATTATCTGTTATAAATTCATTCTCTTCCGTGGACGGAGGGCAATCAGTGACTGGGTTACTCCTCCCACTCACGCTAGCAGGGAGGTCTATTGTAATAAATATTTTACATAGAACCTTTTGGTGGCAGCAGTGCTGGGATGTGGTGCAGCAAATTAAATAAGGAAGCCTGTAAGAAACCTCATCTACTCCTAGAAACTCAAAACAGGAAGAAGGAACTTTACTGACAAGAATGCAGGACACGAAATAACGGGCTCAAGTTAAAGGAAGCCAGATTTCGGCTGAACATCAGGAAAAACTTCCTGACTGTTAGAGCAGTACGACAATGGAATCAGTTGTCTGGTGAGGTTGTGGGCTCTCCCACACTAGAGGCTTTCAAGAGGCAGCTGGACAAGCATCTGTCAGGGATGCTTTAAGGTGGATTTCTGCATTGAGCAGAGGGTTGGACTCGATGGCCTTGTAGGCCCCTTCCAACTCTGCTATTCTATGATTCTATGATTCTATGACTAGGAGTGGTCAAGTTGGTGCCTCCAGATGTTTTGAACTACAACTCACAAATCCTTGATGCTGGCTTCTGTTTGTGGGAGTTGCAGTCCAAAACATGTGCAGAGCCCCTGGTTGCCTCCTGCAGCCCCTACAACAATGCAGAGAAAGAAGAAGTCCACAGTCTTCCACGTGGGGTTTGCACCACAGGTTTGTAAAGAGATTTTATTATCCCAGCAGTTTTATCTTCTGCCCCTTTACAAATGATGCCTAACATTTGGGGAATGGCATTTGCAACTGCACACACAGCCAACGTTTTCATTGAACTAGTTACCATGGCCCCAGGACCCCTTCATGGTCAGTCACTGGCAGTTCAGACCCCATTAGTATATATGTGAAGTCAGGACTCCCTCCCCCTCCCTCATCACTTCATACTTACTTACATTGAACTGAATTTGCCATTTTGTTGCCACTCAGTTTGGAGATAACTTCTTGGAGCTCTTTGCAATCTTTTTGTTTTTACCACATGGAATAATTTGGTGTAATCGACAGAATTGCCCCTGCCTCCCTGCTCACTCCTAACTCCAGATCATTA
This sequence comes from Elgaria multicarinata webbii, assembly GCF_023053635.1. Lineage (NCBI taxonomy): Eukaryota > Metazoa > Chordata > Lepidosauria > Squamata > Anguidae > Elgaria > Elgaria multicarinata. The sequence goes on from NC_086175.1 coordinate 1,850,740, forward strand.
ATGAGCAAGCTAAAAAACACACACCACAAACTGATCCCAATACAGATCTTTGGGGCACCCCAGTGTTTTCACCCCTCCACTGGAAGAACTGACCATTCCTACTCTCTAGTTTCTGTTCTTTAACCAATTACCGATCAATAAGAAGACCTCTCTGGTTTTCCCATGACTGAGTTTGCCTCCTTCAGTCTTTAGTGAGGGTCTTTTTCAAAAGCCTTTTGGAAGTCTAAATAATGTCTACTGGATCACCCTTGTCCACATGATATTGACACTCCGAAAGAACTCTAAAAGGTTAGTGAAACAGGGCTTACCTTTGTAGAAGCCATGTTCATTTCCCCCCACAAGCAGGATTTATCTTATATACTTGATAATTTATCTTTAATTACATTTTCCATTTAATTACAATTAATTATGTTTCCCACCAATTTACCCAGAATATAATACAAGCTAACCTGCCTGTAATTTCCTGGATTCCCTTTTAAAAAAATTGGTGTTACTTTGCCCACTTCCCAGTTCTCTAGTACAGAGGCTGATTTTAGAAACAAATTAAATGTTTTACATGTATTATTAAACTATGGGTTGAAGTTATTGTATTCTCCTGGTGTAGAATCTGCCTAGCATTTGTTACAGGATGGGAAAACAAAGGTGGAAAGGCACAAGCCATCAAAGCATTTCCAAATCGAGAGAGAAAACTAAATAAGCAAGATGCTGTATTTACTACTTATCACCTTCAGTAGATCCAGCTTGAAGTGCAGCTCTCCTTGGGTGGAAGAGCACAGGGCCCCAACAATGATGCTCACATACTCCTCAGGGTTGATAACTGACAGCTGCTCCAGGATAGTCAATGTGTCACTTCGGTACAAGTCATCATCTATAAAGATCTTGATATATGGCACCATCCCGTAGTCTCTGAGAACCACTAAAGTAGTAAATAAGCTTAACTAGTTAACTGAGTCCTGCTCATACCCAGACATTAATTGATTTCTGTTTAATTACATAATTTTGAAGATTTAATAGATTAATGCAGATCAATGATCATATGAACAGAAGTCTCTAAGCACCACCTTCTGAGACAGTTTGTCCATTAAGGATCAGAACCACCATAACACCATGCTCCCTAAATCCCAACCCAGATAAACTATCCAGAAGGGTACTGTGGCTGATGGTATGGCAAACCGCTGAAAGATTAGCCTGACCAGCTGACCCAGAAAACCATGGAAACCTCCTCCAAAAATGAGGCTTGTCTGGAACAACTGGGGCCAGGGGACGATTTACCAGAGAAACGGGCATCCCGACAGTCACGGTCAAGCCTCGCTGGCTTGTTCTCAAGGGAATCTCAAATCTCACAAGACTTCTGGCAAGATTCCACGAGACTTCTGCCATCCGGGATTCTCGCAAGATTTAAGACTGCCAGGGAAGGCAAAGCTCGCTGTTTACACACCAAAATCACCCCAGCCCAAAGCAAAGGAAGACATTGTAGGTAGCAGCCAGCAGAGGAAAACGCAGACAGCAGCAGCATTATTGGCGGCAGCAGGTGGCAGTCGCACCAGCACCGCTGGCAGCAATGATAACAACAGGGTGGGGTGATTGGCGGCTAGAAACAGAAGCTAGAAACACAAGCTGCTTCGCTTGTGCCTGCCTGGGCAGTGCGGCCTCTTGTCAAGCCGTCCATGGAGTGTACGTGGCTTCCCCAGCCTGTTCCTTTACCTGGGTCTCCAGCCGCTGCACTCACGGGCACAGCGTTCATTCATTTCATCTGGCTGCCCCCACCCCACCCCCGGCCCCGGGAGTGCTCCTCCTCTGCCCTCTTCTCGGCCTCCAATCACCCTGTGCCCACGTGCACGCGGCTTGGCTGCCCCAGGCGGCTGCTCCCTCCTGCCTCGGCCTGCTCTGTGTTGGGGATGTGGATCATTCCACATGCGTTTAATTTTGCTTTAAAAATAAATAAATAAATAAATGGTCTTCTTATAAACTGTGAGCCTAGAGAGCAAATAAAAAGGGTAAATAAAAGAAGTTAGGAAGAGAAAGGGTCAAAGAGAGAAGATAGGCTGATGAGAAAAAGTAGGACTCTTAAAACCATCTCTCGGGTGTAAAAGTGACTGTTTTAGTTATAAGATCCATGGATGTATATTTTAAAACACACTTCGCTTTCTCTTTTTTCCTTTTACCTAAAGCAGCAGATAAGAAAGGGGCACAGAGAAAGTACAGTGGGGCTGGGGTGGCAGATGATGGCATTTTATTTTATTTTTCTGCTACCTAGCACTGGGGCTGCATCCCCTCCAACCATCAGGCAATACAATTTGGCTTCAACTGACTTTTTTAACGTAGTGCACTACCTATAATTAATCTCCTTCTTTTTAAAATAGGACTGGCATGTTTCTCTGCACTTCTGCTCTATGCGCAGCTTGCTGCTCTTGGGAAAACACACTCCCTACCCTCGCTTCTCCGCTCCTGGTTTCGTTGCTCAGTTACTTCCTGTTTTAAAACAGGAGGTAAACAACGAGCGCGAGGCCCATTCAGTCCAGGGTGACCAATCGTCCGGATTGGCCCGGACATGACAGGAAATCCCGCCCCAAGTGGGATCCAGGGGGAGATTTCAAAATCCCCCCAAATGCCCGGGAAAATCGGGGCCCTGGCCCAGCCCTGCGTCCCCCAGGGACGCTCTCCCCTTCTCCTCTATGGTGGCACAAGCGCACCAGCAGCACAGAGGAGAAGGGTGTCGTTGCTGGGTGAAAGGAGCAGGGAGACACGTAATCTGAGAATGGGCTTCCCAGCCCCCGCCCCCCAGGGACGCTCTCCCGTTCTCCTCTATGGTGGTGCAAGCGCGCCAGCAGCACAGAGGAGAAGGGCGTCGTTGCTGGGTGAAAGGAGCTGGGAGACACGTAATCCGAGAACAGGCTTCCCAGCCCCCACCCCCCCAGGGACGCTCTCCCGTTCTCCTCTATGGTGGCACAAGCGCGCCAGCAGCACACAGGAGAAGGGCGGCATCGCTGGGGGAAAGGAGCTGGGAGACCCGTTCTCTGAGAACGGGCTTCCCAGCCCGCGCCCCCCAGGGACGCCCTCCCGTTCTCTATGGTGGCACAAGCGCGCCAGCAACACACAGGAGAAGGGCAGCGTCGCTGGGGGAAAGGAGCTGGGAGACCCATTCTCCGAGAACGGGCTTCCCAGCCCCCGCCCCCCAGGGACGCTCTCCCGTTCTCCTCTATGGTGGCGCAAGCACGCCAGCAGCACAGAGGAGAAGGGCGGCATCACTGGGGGAAAGGAGCTGGGAGACCCGTTCTCCGAGAACGGGCTTCCCAGCCCCCGCCCCCCCAGGGACGCTCTCCCATTCTCCTCTGTGGTGGCACAAGCGCGCCAGCAGCACACAGGAGAAGGGCGGCGTCGCTGGGGGAAAGGAGCTAGGAGACCCGTTCTCCGAGAACGGGCTTCCCAGCCCCCGCCCCCCCAAGGACGCCCTCCCCTTCTCCTGTGTGCTGGCGCAAGCTGGTTAGGGCGAAGCCGCTCGTGGCGAGTCAGATCCGTTGGCTCCGCGATGATTGGGGTGTCTCCCGCCCCTCCCCATTGCCTCAGTACGGAGCGGCCGCTATTGTCAGCTCAGCCAGCAGCTGGAGGAGGAAGGAGGAGCCGAGCGCGGTAGGGGCGGCCAAGCGGCGCCGGGGAGAGAAGGTTGTCTCTCGTGTGTTGTGCTGGATGGGGAGAAGGAGGCTGGCGAGCGGCTGGAGGCGTGTAGGGCGCGCTGCGGTGGGGTGACTGGCTGGGTGTCGGTGCTGGAGGCAAGTGTCACAATTTTGAAGCTGGAGTCTCCATCTTGTGTGTGTGTGTGTGTCAGCCAGCTGAAGCCCTTGGCCCAATTTCCTTTCCCTTCACAAGGCACGGAGGAACAGCAGTCTGGCGCCACATACGTAAAACACACACACACACACACACACACACCACCACCACCCTCTCTCACGTGAATCCTCACCACCTTTTATGTACTCAGTCGAGGAGGTGAACTAGAAATCCTCGCTCGCTTCGCCCTTAAAATGTGCCCTGAAAGAGTGTGAAAGAAAATGCAGCCACATCTGTCACCCCAAACCTAGTTTTTCCTTAGATATTTTGGCTTTGGCGTTTTTTAAACCACTTTTAAAAAATCCAAGGAGTGTACCTGGTGGTGGTCACTATTTAATCCACATGACAACCCAGGGAGGTAGCTTGGGAACATAGAAAGCTGCCTTATATTGAGTTAGACCATGGGTCCAGCTAGTCCAGTATTGTGGACACTGATTGGCACAGCTCACCAGTGTTTCAGGCAGATGTTTTCCCAACCTTACCAGGAATTGAACTGGAATCTTCTGCATGCAAAGTAGGTGCTCAGCCACTGAGTCTTGCACATTACATAGGTTAGGCTGAGAAAGAGTGTGTAGCCCACCCAGTAAATTGCATGGCTGAGTTGAAATTGGAACCCAGTTCCTATGGCTAGAGTACAGTACCGTATCCCAGCCTTCCCCAACCTGGTGCTCTCCAGATGATGTTGACATTCACTTCCATTATCCTCAGTCAGCATGGAAAATGGTCAGGGATGTTGGGAGTTCAGCAAAAGAAGCCTGCTGTGTCCATTGCATATCATGGGCTATTGACAGTGTATATTGTAGATTACATTGATCCATCTTTTATAGTATTGTTGTCTTCCTCCTTAGTTATGCACTGTCCTTAGGGACGGACAGCTTGACACACATTCTGGAGCTGCTTAGTTTTTGTAACAAACTAAAGAATTTTTATTTTTGACTTAAGGCTCATCTACACCAAGCGGGATATTCCACTATGAAAGCGGTATATAACATGCAGGATGTACACTACTGCTTTATAGTGGTATTGAAGTGCAGTGACAACTGTACCATATATTGCTTTCATAACCGCTTTTATAATGTAATATCCTGCTTGGTATAGATGTGTCATGGGTCCCAACAGTTGTCAGTGCACTTCAGTACCACTATAAAGCAGTAGTGTGGCTCCTGCCTTTTATACACCACTTCCATACCACTTTCATAGTGTTATATCCTGCTTGGTGTAGATGAGCCCTATGTCTTTGAGATTATGGTTATTTTACAGTATGGCTTTCTTTTTATTGTACTAGATTTTTCTGCTTCATTTGTTAATATGAATTTTCTGCTTCATTTGTTAATAATGCTCCTTCTCTTGCTGGTGATGGTGATAATGGATGCTGATTCTAATATTAATAATGCTCCTTCTCTTGCTGGTGATGGTGATAATGGATGCTGATTCTAATATTAATAATGCTCCTCTTGCTGGTGATGGTGATAATGGATGCTGATTCTAATATTAATAATGCTCCTTCTCTTGCTGGTGATGGTGATAATGGATGCTGATTCTAATATTAATAATGCTCCTTCAGTTGCTGGTGATGATGATAATGGATACTGATTCTAATATTAATAATGCTCCTTCTCTTGCTGGTGATGATTGCTGGTTGTGGTTGTTTATTATGTTATAAAAATAAAGAAATGGTTTTATATAAGTGTTAATTCTTTTTTTAGTATTTAGTAAATTATTATAGTAGTTGTGTGCCTTTGGCACTCATTGGTTGCTATCATTTACTTTTTGTGAACCACCCAGACAGCTTCGGCTATTGGGCAGTATAAAAATGTAATAAATAAATAAATGTGACTGAGGCCACACCCCCTTGGGGGCTGGACATGTTGAGTTGGCTCCGCCTTGGGGTGGGCATGTTGGGGTGGCCACGCCTCCTGAGGGCGGCCATTTTGTCCTCCTTTTTGGTTTCCAAAATATGGTCACCCTAATTCAGTCAGGCCTGAGAGCAGCAACTTCCAGGTTTAAAAATGTTTCAGTCTTTTTCTGTTTTTTCTTGCCGTGCAAGGAAGGCCAGAAGGAACAGAAGGCACACAGGAGGCAGACAACATCATGTGAGGGACCTGCGAAAAATCCGTGAGTGCCCAGGCAAAAGCGTGCAATAAAACGCTCATTGGATGGAGCACCTTGTGTGTGTGGGGGGGATTAAAGTAATTGAAGTCCAAATGAACTATCTCTAGCTGCAATCTAAGTCTAGTGGGGTGGGGTGTAGACTGGATTTCATCTCTGGCTCCATCTGTCAGGTAAGCTTTGAGGTGGATTCCTGCATTGAGCAGAGGGTTGGACTCGATGGCCTTATGGGCCTCCTTACAACTCTACTATTCTATGATTCTATGATGAAATAAGTTGTCACTGATTTTCTATACATTCTTTGGGTTCTGGTTTTGATGAATTGATTGGGTGAGCATGTGTAAGGAGGAGGATTGCCTTGGCTGTGTTTCAAAACTATTATTAGTTTTGCCATGGGTGAGTGTATTGGTGGGTATTTTTAGCCTTGACTAAGTATGTATGGGTGTTTAGTTGTTTGGTTTTTGCCTTGGTGTGTGTGTGTGTGTGTGTGTGTGTGTGTGTGGATTTTAATTTTTATTATTACTGTTTTGCCTTGGGTGAGTATGTGGGTTCGTGTTGTATTTTTAATGTGTGTTGTTGTTTTTGCCTTGGGTGTGTGCATTCATTATGTTGATGAATGTTATTTTGCCTTGTGTGGGTGGCTGTGGATTATTATTATTATTATTCTGCTGCTGCCAGTCCAGGTCTGGGCCTGATTCAAAGAGCTGGTATTAACATTCAAAGACCTAAACGGCTTGGGGCCAGTCTTTCTGAAGGAACGCTTCCTCTCATATGTACCTGCCTGGACCCTAAGGTCATCCTCAGGGGGCCTTCTCCCCGAGCCCCTGCCAAAGGAAGTGAGGTAGGTGGCTACCAGGAGCAGGGCCTTCTCTGCTGTGGCACCCCGGCTGTGGAATGAGCTCCCTGAGGAGGTTTGCCTGGCATCTACAATATATTCTTTCAGACGCCAACATTTTAACAGTCTATAAATTTTATTCTCTCAGCATTTTAACAGTCTATAAATTTAAGCTTAGCTTAGCTGTTTTATTTATTTATTTTTATTTATTTATTTATTACATTTTTATACCGCCCAATAGCCGAAGCTATTTTAAATTTGTAATTCTGCACTGCTGCTGATTTTATCCTGGTTGTGCTTTTATATTGTATTTTATATCATGTTTTTATACTGTTTGTTTTATACTTTGAATGGTTTTAATTTTTGTGAACCGCCCAGGAAGCTTCAGCTATTAGGTAGTATAAATCTTTATTGCTTTTGGTGAGCAATAAAGGCTTATATTATTATTATTATTATTATTATTATTATTATTATTATTATTATTATTATTATATTATTCCTTGAGAGTGTGTGTGTATGAATATATTTTTATTTTTGCCTTAGGTAAGTGGATTCCTCACTATCAATAAAAATATGGGTCTAAAACTGCTTTTGTGCTGATGGAGATGATGATGATGATGATGATGATGATGATGATACTACGTGCAAAGGGGTCCACTCTCTCGCAACTTTCAGCTCGGTTCCAGACACTGCTTTTCTATATGGCTCTGAGATTATGATTATTTTACAGTGTGGCTTTTGGATTCTGCCTCCCCCTGCCCCCGGTGAAATTTCCTCTTCATCACAACAGTTAAAGTTGCAGGAGCCTGCCCTCTTTTGTATCTGGTCATGCTGGGGATTGTTCTGTCCCAGCAAGATAATAAGTGAGTCTGTAGCGTGGCTTGTTTTGACTTGTCTGAGTGTGTCTGGATCTCCTAGGCTCTGAAAGCATCTTTCTGGGGAGCACTGGCCAGTTGCTTGATTCAGGAGGCCAGGTTCTGGTGAGTGCATAGCTGTCCTCTGCAATCCTATATTCATTTCTCTGTGAGTAAGCTTTATTGAAATCAATGGGACTTGTTTCTGAGGTTTCTTTGGGCAGTTTTCTTTGGGGCTCTGATTGGGATTTTTGTTCTCTGCACAGTGAGGTGGTATAGATTCCTCCTCCTCCCTCCCAATCCCCTTTCCTTTTGTGTCATGTCTTTTAGATTGTAAGCCTGTGGGCAGGGACTGTCAAGAAATACTTTTGTAAGCCGCCGTGAGAGCCTTTTTTGGCTGAATGGCGGCATAAAAATCCTTAAATAAAATAAATAAATAAATAAATAGATTCAGGAGCTATTTGGATGAAAGGAGGGAAAGATCCTTGTCTAGCATTGTGATAGTTTCACATCGATAAACCAGAAGATGAAACAAGCTAAGAGGTGCTAGTGAGAAGTGACTGCAACAAGCCTTTAGTCCATTTAGTTCCATGGCTAATTTTTGCAAGGTAATAGTATTTTATACTCTTTCTGAATGCTAGGATGCTCATTTGTTGTACTGGATTTTTCTGCACCTGTCAACTACTTCATTTGATCAGTGGTAGCAGTATGCTGAATCTGTGACTATGGATATAAAAAAGGTGATGGGGAAAGACCATTAAATGTTAGAAAAAGTGAGACTATGGTCATCCAGCAAAGGATTTGCAGTCAGAAAAGATATTTGAGGGAAGGAGGGACTGTATCACACAGACTATAGCAAGAGCTTCAAAATACAGCAAACGCTACAAAAGTAGGAGTGAGTGAAGTTAATTTCAGATACATTGAATGTCTCCGTTGTTCTGTATTTCAGTGATTTTAACAGTAAGATGTTATGTAGAACAGATTTGTTTAATTATGTGCTGTGAAATCAGACATGTGACCAAGGCCATGTTCAGGGTATGCCCCCTTGGGGGCTGGACATGTTGGTGGGCTTGCCCCCTTGGGGGCGGCCATGTTGTCCTCTTTTTTGGTTTCCAAAATATGGTCAGCCTATGAAAGGTTTGCATTCCCCACATCTGTCCTCTGGCATAAGTCATCTACTAGGCCGACCAAGATTCTTTCTGCCTCAGAACCAGGCCTGAAACCATATTGGAATGGATCCACATAATGATGTTGTGGTCAACAGAGCTTCCTTGGCTCTTCTTCTTACCTGTGTTCCTAACAGATCCCACAACAAGAGCAGCGACCATCTTCAGCATCATATTGATGAGCTCTTTTTCCATCACCTGATCCTGGCAAGCTGCTTGGGTTCCACCTACAAAACAAGAAACCAGATCACTTTCCTTAAGAATAATGTTGGTTATGTATTTGGCTAAAACCAAATAGAAAAAAACAATCCTAAAAGAAAACAAAAATCGATATACTCTCTTTTGGGGATTAGGAAGTGGCAGGGAGCTATTGAAGCTGAGCAGGGAACCGGCTGGAAGGGCAAATGGCAGTATGTGGTTGAGTGGGTTCTGCTGAGAGCAGAATAACCAGGGCGGGGATGGAGGGGGGATGTTCTTCCCACTGCGGCCTGCTCAAGCCAATACTAAGATCAGCTATTGAGAGTGGGGTGTTTCTGTATGACTGCTGGGAGGAGAAGGGTTCCTCTGAGCAAATCTCCCCGTCATTCCCTTAAAAACGGCAAAGAGTATCAGCTGTCACCAAAAGAGTCTCCTATAGGCGCAAAGTGGTGCACTGTGCACAATACACGGCTGTGAGATGAGTGGCAGTTTTATCACGTCTCCCTCGTTCCCCTGACCATGAACCATTCAGAGGCAGATTCTGAGTATCAGTCTGGAAGTGGTTTGGAAAGGCACATACTTGCATCACAACACTGGGAGTGGGAGCTAAGGGACCAAAAGAAACCATAAACAGGAGAGCTTGGCTGAAGAAGGCGGGGTTGAGAGCAGAAGAAGCTCTCCACCCCGCCTTCTTCCTCCGAGCTCTCCGTCCCAGCCGGCGAGGAGGTCTGTGGGCGGCAGCGGCGGCGGCGGGAAGGACGTCTCTTCGTCGGCTCTTCCAAAGGCCAGGTACACGATCGCTTTCACGCCGCACTGGGGTCGCTTAGAAGCGATCTCGGAACGACGTGTGGATTCCCCCTAGGTCCTTTTCAATTTCCAAGCGGTCAATAAACACTGCCAGTATAATTTTATACTATCCTCTACCACCATGAAAGTCAGAAATATGTGAATTTCTGAATGGCTACCATTTTTATGTATAGAGGACTCGTTAGACGCTGTACCTTTCTTTCTCAGTATCTTGGCTTCTTTGCGTAATTGAGCAAGCAGCATTCCCAAAAGCCCTGAGTCCCTGAAGACATCTGTGAAGAGCAGGTCCCTCTGTGTGATGCTGTGAAGACAGCGCAGAGCAGCCGAAGTGCACAGTGGCTCTGCATTATCCTTTATCAAACACTGAATCTCTTTCAGGATCTCATGGGGGACATACGAGAGGTCCAACACCACTGACTCCACCAGCTGGAAGAACTGGACCTGGACCAAGGGTGGCTTGAGAGGGATGAGACCAACAAATTGAGAGATAGGCTGTAGTGACCATTCTAGGAGAAAGAAGTTCATGGAGTTCCAGGTCCAGATAGATTTTAGGGTGAGTAAAATGTAATGGCAGAGCTCCGGGTTGATGGATTTCCGAAAAAGGGATTCTAGCACCTGGAAAGCCTTCAGATTTCTCACTCTCTTTCCTGTAGAAAGAACAGCAGTGGCAACAATTTCTGTATTATTCTCCCTGAGTGAGTATTTATAGTCACAGTTGCGCTCTTCCTAAACACATAACGAGAGGAATCTAGTGAGTGTGGCTGCTATTTAAACACTACGGGCATGAATGGAGGCTGCACCACAGCAGTGTTTGGTATGTTGCATTCAGTGTTCTTAGGGTGCTACAAACTGGAGGACTCCCAAGTGCTACTACTTAGAAGGGTTTCTGCAGTTATTCCACTTTTCTTTCTTAGTGGATTGCTAAGAAAAAAGACAGAAGAAGTAGTGGGAAAATATGGGAGAGTTGTGAGTGGAAGGTTACATTGTCTGGACCCCTCTAAAATTTTGTGAATGAGGTAGAGTGATGGTGGGTTTAAAAGCTTTGTCTGCAAGCATCAATAGAGTCTCACTGAAATGAAAAGAGGTTTATTTATTCATTCATTTATTTACACAAATATTACCTCTCACCCTTCTGGTGCTTACGTACCACTCAGAGCAACTAGCAACAACTAAAATATAATAAAATTCCACAAACAGAGAGGTGCAGCAGATACAATAGACACTAGGGCTGTGCATGGCCCCCCCGATCTGCAAATTCTGGATCGGGCCCGCTCCACCCCACGTCAATCCGCCTACGGGCCACTCCGCTGTGCTGTGGAGCTCCGGCTCCGAATCGGAGCTCCGCAGCGGCGGTGCCACCGCCAGGTGAGGCCCCCTCCCTCCTTACCTGCGTCCGTCACATTCCAGCGGCCTGGTCTTCGAGCCTCAGCCTCAGGTGAAGCCACCGCCGGACTGCTACAGAGGCAGGTAAGCCCCCCTCCCTCTGCCCCCTTACCTGGCTCTGCCGCCGTCACCGCACAGACTGCGGCAGTGCCAGGTAAGCCCCCACTTACCTTTTTTTCAGAGCTCCGGATCGAGGTGAAGGATCCACTTGCTCTCGATCCTCTTTACCTCGATTTGCAGCCCCCCTGACCCGCTTGGTCTCCGCCTTTGTTGGAGGCGAATCAGGCCGCCTCACTATTGCTTCTACGCTCCAATGTGAAGCGGAGCACAGCCCTAATAGACATATTAGATGGAGGTGTTCAAAATTTGGCCACTTCAGTTGGTCAAAATGTTCAGAATTAAAAATATTATTTGAAGGAAAGCACTCTTGATATCTGTGACTATTGCTTTCAGTTCAGCTGAAATGACGTAGTTAGGGCCACTGAAAATCAATTGGAACTCAAGTGAATTAGATATAAATGGTTCCATTGCTTTCAACGATTAATTTCAGCTGAGTGGATGATTTATTTTATTGTATTGTATACCACTGCTGACGCTGAAACAGGGAATGACGTTCCCTGTTTGCCCTTTCCCTCAAGCTGCCATTAACACTACTGGAGAGGGAAAAATACAGTGACTTATATTGGTGCCTGTGAGGAGTGGGAGCTGGGGTGGGAGCGGGATTATAATTGAGAAAATACCCCAAGAGGAATTCTTAAATACCCCCATCCCCAACACTGCTGTGCCTACCTAATACCACCCTCACCCAATCCCCTGTGGCTGCTTTTAAGCTTTAATAAATTGGAGTAATCCAATCACAGATCTCCCATATCACATGTTTTGTCCCCAAGCCTTAGAAACGGTTACTTAGATTAGGATTATCTTGATCTTCATCTGAGAGAAGCAGTTTGTAGTTGGGGTCTAAGCAAATACAGGGGACAGGAGAACAACTAATTCCATAGCGTTTTTTCTTACTCCTTCCTCAGTAGCTATTTAAAATCATAGAATTAGAAGGGACCTTGGCAATCAATAATTCTAGATTATCTCTGAAGAGCTGAGATGGGATACAATTGTGACCAAGTTCCTTGTCATTCGCCAGAAAACCAGCTAGATCTTATACCTCTATACCCAGTATAAGGGCCAGAAAGATCTAGCATCTTTTTACATTGAATAAACCTAGTCTTCTTCACTGACTTAAGCCATTCTTTTGAAAGCTGAATAGAATGTATTTTTCCAACATATGAATGGAAAAAATTAGAAATCAAGGGATTGTTATTTTCATGGCTAAAGGTATTAATTTCTTAAAGAGTGACAATACCATGATTTCTGACTGCAAATTCAAGTTTATTCCATAATTCTTGTTGGTAACGAACAATATATATATTTTTACACTCAAACAGTTCTATATTCTTTTCTCCTTTGTATAAATCTGTTTAACTTGCTTGATAGAAGCAAACATTCTAACTAATTGAGGGGGCAACCCTATGTGGGTCATGTTGGGAGGTGTAAGATTTTTTCTGGCTAAACATGCATAGGATTGCACCCTAAGACTGCAATCCTATATCCATGTGCCTGGGAATAAGTCACCATAAGAACTGTTAGCTGCTAATTTCACTAAAACCAAAAACAGGAGGCAGCTCTATAGCTCTCTAATGAAACCATTGACTTAACATGGTGGGCAGAGCAATCCTATGTTACCCGAGAGAGCGTTCCTCCAGCAGGTATCAAGGTAATCATTACTATTTCATGCTTCTCTGACCTATCTTCACTTGCTTTCCAAAAGCATCATTCACATCTTCTCCTTGTTTGGGTGGTTGGCAGTAAACTCCGACGACAGTATTGTTTTTATTTCTTCCTCCATTTATTTTAATGGGTGGCTTACAGAACCGGTTAAATCCTTCAATTGTTATGTTCCGCTCATGGGAGTCATCCTGCTAGGTTTCAAATATACCATCTTGAATCAAGAATTCAAGCTCGTCTTGTTTATTTCCCATACTCTGGGCATTAGTATAAAGATATAGAAAGTACAGCTGTGCACCCCCTACCCGGACCACTTCGGAACCCAATCCGGACCTTACGGATCAGGCCTGAACCTGTTCAGGTCGATCCGAACCTCCCCCAATCTTCTCCAGAACTGGATCCGGAGGTCCGGATCTATATTCGGCCCCTGTTTTGCCCCCTTTCCCACTTACTTGCCTCTGTGGCGGATGGCAGAGGCAGTTAAGTGGGGAAGGGGGGACAAAATGGGGGCCGAATAAGCCCCCCTCCTCCTTACCTAGCTCCCCCATCTGCCACTGCTGAGGTCCGTGCGGCGACGGTGGCGGAGCCAGGTAAGGGGGAGGGGAGCTTACTTGAGTCCAGCTGCCGCCCAGTCCAAGATGGATCCAGGTTATTTATTTATTTATTTATTTATTGCACTTATATACCGCTCCCATAGCCAGGGCTCTCTGGGCGGTTTACAGAAATTCTAAAATTAAGATTAAAACGAGTATACAAAATTTAAAATTTCTAAAACATAGAACATACACACATAAAGCATTAAAAACCATTTAAAAAACTAAAACATGTGGGTAATTAAGATGTAAGCCCCCTCCCCCCCACTTACTTGGCTCTATCATGGTCTGGGCGGAGGCTTCAACTCCGGCCTGAAGTCTGGGCTGCAGTTGAAGCCGCCACCCAGACTGCGATGGCTAGGTAAGCCCCTATCCCCCATTACCTGGCTCCACTGCCGTTGCCGCACGGACCACCGCAGCAGTGGTGGACGGGGAAGCCAAGTAAGCTCCCCTCCCCACTTACCTGGCTCCAAAGCTTTGGAACCATCCAAATCGCTTTGGACTGTTCCAAACCGCTTCGAGCTGATCCAGACCTCCCCCGATCCACTCCGGAACTGGGCTTCGGAGGTCCGGATCAGCCCACTCTGCTTTGGATCCGGGGATCCGTAATGGAGTGGAGCACACCCCTAATAGAAAGCCATGAGCATTAAGCTTTATACCTGATGAAGAGTTCTGCAAAACTCAAAATTGTGCAGTTATTTTGTGCCATTTGAGTTGGCCTAATAGAGCTATTGCAATGATATTGATTTTGAAAATTTTCTTTTGGCTGTGACCTTCATTTCATTTGCATAGAGACTGCCTTATAAAATGCAGAAGAGCATCGCTGGCAAATGATGGCATATATTTCACAAGCACTCTTTGCAGCCTTGGAAAAGTCACTTATTAATTTCCCAGGCTGTGTTTAAATTCACAATTGTACTTCTCCTTAAAATATACATTAACACACCTTCATGCTGTGCATCCACTCCATTGACAGCTACAGATACTTACTAGAAGAATGGGATTGTTCAGCATTAAAATGTGGCAGCTGAGGATTTGCAATATTGCCTGAAACCTTCAGTTCTGTTTCCCCACAAACGGTCAGTTGTGTCAGAAAGTCCAATGTTTCCTTGAGACTGGCATCTTCTTTGCTCCTCAGTAGCCCATCATACCTGGAAACATAGGTGGGAGATCACAGAAGGAAAAAGCAGCTTGGCACACCATTGACCTCATTGCCTCTACTCCAGCATAGAACTCGAAGGCACATAAGACACTGCTTTACATTGAGTCAGACTATTGGTTCATCTAGCCCACTATTGTCAACACTGACTGGCAGCAGCTCTCCAGGGTTTCAGCCACTATTTTTCCCCAGCCCTACCTGGAGAAGCCAGCGATTGAAGCAGAGACCTTCTATCAAAAGTCTGAGCACTACCAGGAATTTGGGGGAGGCATTGTGCCATGGGCTGTCGCATTGCATAGAGAGAAAGATAGACTAAATTTCTTGAGTTTGTGTAGAAATTCACAGGTCTAACTTTAAGGCAGTCAAGAGGGCTTTAAACTGAATCTTACGGGGGCGGGAGATGAGTCAACAATGGATGAAGGCCCATGGACCACAATACAGAGAACAACTCCAATAGTGCCCAAAAATAGTGTCCACAACAATGTAGGAACAAAGCACACAGTCTTCGATGTCTATATACTAATGCCCAGAGTAT
The DNA here is from genome assembly GCF_023053635.1 of Elgaria multicarinata webbii. Lineage (NCBI taxonomy): Eukaryota > Metazoa > Chordata > Lepidosauria > Squamata > Anguidae > Elgaria > Elgaria multicarinata. The sequence continues at coordinate 1,865,986 of NC_086175.1, forward strand.
GGGAAACAAACAGAACGAACTTGAACTCTTATTACATGAAGGCAAATACGACTTGATAGGTATAACTGAAACTTGATGGGATGACTCCCATGACTGGAATATAGCAATTGAAGGATATAACTTGTTCAAAAAGAACAGAAGAAATAGAAAGCGAGGCGGAATTGCACTATATGTTAAAAATGCCTATCCCTGCACAGAAATACAGGCGGATTATTATTATTATTATTATTATTATTATTATTATTATTATTATTATTATTATTATTTATATAGCACCATCAATGTACATGGTGCTGTACAGATTACACAGTAAATAGCAAGACCCTGCCGCATAGGCTTACAATCTAATAAAGTTGTAGTAAACAATAGGGAGGGAAAGAGAATGCAAACAGGCACAGGGAAGTGTAAACAGGCACCGGGTAGGGTGAGGCTAACAGTATAGAGTCAGAACAAACTCAACATTTAAAAGCTATAGGGAAAAGAAAAGTTTTTAGCTGAGTTTTAAAAGCTGTGATTGAGTTGGTAGTTCTCAAGTGTTCTGGATCAGACTGGGAGCCCCATCGAGAGCATCTGGATTAAAATAAATGGGGCAAGGAATAAAAAGAATGTGATAATCGGAGTCTACTACCGACCACCCAATCAAGGAGAAGACGAGGATGAAATTTTTGAGAAACAAATTGCCAGTGTTTCAAGTAAGTCTGATGTAGTAGTGATGGGGGACTTCAATTACCCCAATAGCTGTTTGGTGACACATACTGCCAAAAGTGGCCCTTCCAAGACATTCCTGACATGTGTGGATGATAACTTTCTTCTACAGAAAGTGGAGGAAGGAACTAGAGGATCAGCAATCCTTGACTTGATATTGACCAATGGGGATGACTTAGTGGATAAAGTGGCAGTTACAGGAACTCTGGGGGAAAGTGACCACGTCATACTTGAATTCTTGATTATAAAGGAAGCAATAGCTGAGTGTAGCCATACACATACTCTGGATTTTAGGAAAGCTGATTTTAATAAACTCAGAACTATGATAAGTAAGGTCCCATGGCAAGTGACCCTAATGAGAAAAGGAGAGCAAGATGGGTGGGAGTATTTAAAAAAGGGAATTTTAAAGGCAGAATAACAAACAATTCCAACAAGGAGAAAAGATAGAAGACAACAGAAGAAACCAATGTGGCTCCTCCACGACTGGAGGAGGCCTAACGTTGTCCCTATCTTCAAAAAGGGCACAAAGGAGGAACCTGGGAACTACAGACCAGTCAGTCGGACATCCATCCCTGGGAAATTTTTGGAGCAGATTATAAAGAACTCAGTCTGTAAACTCCTTGAAAACAATGCAGTGATTACTAGAAGCCAGCATGGATTTGTCAAGAACAAATCCTGTCAGACTAATCTGATCTCATTTTTTGATCATGCAACCTCCCTTGTGGACTGTGGGAATGCTGTGGGCATAATATATCTTGACTTCAGCAAAGCTTTTGACAAAGTGCCCCACGATATTCTGATTAGCAAACTAGCTAAACGTGGGCTAGATGGAACAACTGTTAGGTGGATTCACAGTTGGCTACAGAATCGGACTCAAAGAGTGCTTATCAACGGTACTTTCTCAAACTGGGGAGAAGCAATGAGTGGGGTGCCGCAGGGCTAAGCTCTGGGCTCAGTACTCTTCAACATTTGTATTAATGATTTGGACAAGGAGATGCAGGGAACGCTGATCAAATTTGCAGATGACACAAAATTGGGTGGGATAGCTAATACCCTGGAAGACAGAAACAAACTTCAAAGTGATCTTGATAGGCTGGAATGCTGGGCTGAAAACAATAGCATGAAATTTAATAGGGATAAATGCCAAGTTCTACATCTAGGAAATAGAAACCAATTGCTTCGGTTATTGGGCGATATAAAAATGCAATAAATAAATAAATAAATAATAAAATGCACAGTTACAAGACGGGGGATACTTGGCTCAGCAATACTACAAACAAGAAGGATCTTGGAATTGTTGTAGATCACAAGTTGAATATGAGCCAACAGTGTGATGTGGCTGCAAAAAAAGCAAATGCTATTTTGGGCTGTATTAATAGAAGTATATCTTCCAAATCATGTGAGGTACTGGGTCCTCTCTATTTGGCCCGGGTTAGGCCTCATCTTGAGTATTGCATCCAGTTCTGGGCACCACACTTCAAGAAGGATGTAGACAAGCTGGAGTGTGTTCAGAGAAGGGCAACCAGGATGATCAGGGGTCTGGAAACAAAGCCCTATGAAGAGAGACTGAAACAACTAGGCATGTTCAGCCTGGAGAAAAGAAGATTGAGGGGAGACATGATAGCACTCTTCAAATACTTGAAAGGTTGACATACAGATGAGGGCCAGGATCTCTTCTCAATCCTCCCAGAGTGCAGAACACGGAATAACGGGCTGAAGTTACAGGAAGCCAGATTCCGGCTGGAAATCAGGAAAAACTTCTTGACTGCTAGAGCAGTACGACAATGGAACCAGTTACCTAGGGAGGTTGTGGGCTCTCCCACACTAGAGGCCTTCAAGAGGCAGCTGGACAACCATCTGTCAGGGATGCTTTAGGGTGGATTCCGGCATTGAGCGGGGGGTTGGACTCGATGGCCTTGTAGGCTCCTTCCAACTCTACTATTCTATGATTCTATGACAAAGGAAACGTTAATGATAGCAACTGCTTCTGAGGGATACAGTGGCTCTGAATGAAAGGCACACTTGAAAGGAAAGTGTTTTGGCTAGATAGTGACATCTCATCCCATTAAAATTAACATGGTTGGTGCCCAATTAGACACCAGAATTTTGGCTGAAGAATAGGGAAACACTATCATCTAGTTCTGAGAAACAGCAGATGAGATGGGAAGCCTGTTCCTAGAGTGTAGCACAACAGACCACAGGTGAGGGGGGTCATATGAGAGAATGCTCCTCCATGCACAAAAGATCTCTACACATGGAACATGAAGAGTGAAGTGTCATCAGTTTGCCAAAGGTACTCAGCTTTATTCTCCTTTAAATCAGAACAGGTGTAGCAGTGGAGTTTCTACAGCTGAAACTCTCCCCACGGCCTGAGTTCGATCCCAGCGGAAGCTGGTTTTAGGCAGCTGGCTCGGGTCGACTCAGCCTTCCTTTCCTTTCCTTAGAATCAGTAATGGACTGGGTGAGGGTTTTCTTGAAGCTTAATCCAGTCAAGTTGAGGGTGCTGTTGGTAGATTGTCCAAAGTTTCAGAATGGTGGAATTCAACCTGTCCTGGATGGAGCTGCACAAGACCAAGTTCATGACTTGAGGTGTCGTTAGCCCAAGTATACAATGGATGCTCTATAAGTGCCTGCGAGATGAGGCATTTCCCACCATATCAGACTGGTGTGCTAGCTGCAGCCTCTCCTGGACAGAGATAGATTTTCCATGTGATTTATGCTCTAGTAGCATCCAGGATAGATTACTATAGTGTGTTATATGTGGTACTGCCTTTGAAGACTGTTCAGAAACTCTTACTCGTTCAGAATATGGCACTAAATTATTGTCAGGGACTGACAGTTTGATCACATGTTGCTAATTTTAACTTTTAAAGAACAACAGAGTGGGATCTGCGTATATAATGACCTTCTCCCATATGAATCTGCCCTCTATGGAAATAAAAAGAATAACTAAAACGTAAATAGATAAAACCAGAAGTTACATATGGAAGGACACACTCTTAACAATATACAAAACCCAGATTATTGAGGACTAATTCATTCAGTACTGGAGAGAAGACTGTCAGACTTGGTAAAGTTGCACTGTCCAAAATTTAGAAGAGAATGCCATGCTAAAAAACTGGACAGTCTGTATGTCAGATACAAGCTCAGGACCAGGGATTGTACTGCTAAGCATCTTGGCAAAAATGAAGTGCTGCACAGTGTGCTTTAAGACAGACCCAATAATTAAACTGGAAACTCATCATAGGAAATGAAGTGCATTAATAAAAAGAATGCCTAATGGCAAAATTTCAAAGAACTAGGCAATAAGGCAGAAATGTCTCCTTGGCAGCCAACAATTGTTAATAGACTTGCCTGAGAAACGTTTTCATCAGGAGTTGATAGCCCCCATTTTTTTCAAACTCCAAAAGCAAAACTGGAGACATTAGGTATGAATCTTTCACAAAACACAGGATGATGTTGACTGGTTCACATACATCACAGGGGGGCAAGGAGTCAGCAAGCTTTGACAAATTCTGGATGGAAATTTTAATACAATCTGTAGCTGGAAATAAAAACAAAATATAGGAATTAACTACTGTACACAGAGCTCAAAGCTTCATCCTTCAGTCACAACAGATGTGTCTACAGTAGCACCCTATCTCACAGACATTTATTTTTGCTCCTCTTAGTACCAGTAGGTTTTCCTATACTGCTCTCAACAATTTCAGTCCCTACACACAAAACCATGACACACGTTCGCTAAAACCCTGATAGAAACATTTTTAGAACATAAACATAGGAACAGATTAGGTTTAGATCAAAAGTCTATCAATTTCCATCCTGTTTGTATCTGCAGCTGGGAGTGGAGGAGGGCAAGGATGAGAAGACATACCAAGACTAGGTAAATCAGGCCACAACTTTATTAAAATTATAGTTTCTGGATAAATATTGGCATGTGACTGGGCCAGGGGATCAAATACCATGGTACCTCGTTTCCTGCCAGTGGAAATTCCCAGCCCAAGCACTGGAAGATGTATGTAGAGAAAGATCAACTTGGGGCAGCAACTGGCTTAGGCCATTTGTGCCAGCCACTAAGAGTTACCATGGGAGTGTTGTAGGTAAAACGGTGGTCTGGAAGGGCGCCTCAGAAAGGGTGAGCAAGGGTGTTGGGTGTCTCCCCTCATCTGCCCGTGGGCAGTGGTCCTGCCCAATGCCTCAGTGTCAGACAAGCTAGGTGTGACTGAGGTAATAACAGAAGAATATAAAGGCAAAAATAAATCAGTTTGTTATGAGGAAGACAAAAGGCCTGGAACCAAATTCTCAGCTCTGTCAACCAGTGATTAGTGAACAGTAACTGCAGCAGTGAGGGAAATCACTGACCTGAGGCTGTTTGAGGACCTGATTATATAGTAGTGGAACAGAGGGACCAAGTTCTCTCTCTGGTCTGCCACCAAACAAAGGACAAGGAGCTTGTCCTTATCCTTACTGCTCCTGGGCACATTGTTGAGCCTCCGGCTGAAGTGGGGACAGAGTTTCTCATAGTAGCCAATCAGATACTTCTGAGAAGCCCATAAGCAGAGCATGAAAAGAATAGCCCTCTCCCACTGCTGTTCCCAGCAGCAAGTCCTATTCATTGGCAAACTGTCTTTGAACAGGCACCATCTAGAAACAAAGAATGTATGCTTTTTTCTTCAAATTATTGTTTAGTCATAAACAGATTTATGCAAGCAAATTTGATTAATTGACTAAAACTAAAATTAATTGAGAGCCAGTGTGGTATAGTGGCTAAAGTGTTGGACTGGGAGTCTGGAGATCTGGGTTCTAATCCCTACTTTGCCATGGAACCCCACTGGGTGACTTTGGGCCAGTCACAGACTCTCAGCCCAACCTACCTCACAGGGTTGTTGTTGTGAGGATAAAAATGGAGCAGAGGAGGATTATATACACTGCCTTGAATTCCTTGGAGGAAAAAGGTGTGATATAAATGCATTAAATAAATAAATAAACTAATTTGATTAATAATTTCGATTCACCACATGGTTGGTGGTGTCTTCTGACGATTAGAGAATAAATTAAAATGCCAAAGGTCCCAAAGACCTTTTCAGATATTCAGCTTCCAACTCCCCAGGCTCTAGTCAGGTTTGCAGTACATTCTCAGGACAATGAACTCCTCCACGTCTGGGGCAAGATTCTCTGAACACAAACATCACTAATGCAGATTTCTTACTCAGAAAGGACTAGAATGGAGGTGGAAATCCATAATACGTGTCATGATCACAATTCTTCATCTCATGGGTGCAGAAGAAAATAATGCCTGTTACCTTGCAGGTATGAAATGGTGTTTTTGGACTGAGCCTTCGAAATTGCTCGGAGCACTTGGCTTGTGGGGCACTTCCAGAAAGGGCAGCTTTGATTCCAAAAGGAAGCTGCTGCGATGATCAGAGACTGAAGATCTGTAGCCACAAGGAGCTCCTCCACACCTTGTTCTTCTGCATAAATGTTGAGCATTGTCTAAAAGAAAAAAACAGCTGTTGGAATCAGATATAGCTGACAAAGCATACCCTCCTCTGTACTCTAAAATATCACCTCCAGTGTTGAGAATTTTTCCCAGGCCTAATATACTTAGATGCTCCCTTGAAGTCTGAATAACCCCTACCTGTACAAACATTTCCTGTGTCTCCCTTTTGCCTTGATTCTTCCCACCATTGTCACCAGCTTCATCCAGGGGAAAGACAAAGAAGAGATACAGACACTGTAACAGTATGCCTGGAAGCCCAGATTTTATGATACTCCAACGGACTCCTTGTTCCTGAATATGGGAAAGCAAAGAAAACCTTATTTCAAACATCCTATCCAGCCAGCCATTTTTAGTTATAGAAAAGAAGTCCTATGTGGAAAGGATATTGTTTATCCTGGGGAAGAGAAGATGGCAGGGACAGGAGTGCATGGTAGCACTCTTCAAATACCTAAGGGGCTGCCACAGAGAAGAGGGCATGGACTTGTCTGCTCCCGCCTCCAAGGGCATGATTAGGAGCATCATCAGATGAGCATTTTATCGCACACTCACTACTGCCCACTTATGGATGTCCGCGCATCCTTTAGACAACGACGTCCGCCTCCCATGCACCTCCCGCTCATTCCACTCATTTTTCCATTACAAAACGGACCCCTTTTAATCCATCTTTTTTTAAAAAAAAACCCAGAAGGTTTTGCTATTTCCTGCTGTGTGCAGGAAAAGCAGTGTGATATAAACAGACCCTGAATGGGCCTCGTGTTCGTTGCTGCTTCCTCTTTCTCTCCCCGTGTAAAGAGGAGAGCAGCAGGAGGCCGTAGTGACGGTAGGGAAACACAAAAATCCACCCATCCGATAACACTCTAGATCTAATAGATTACGAAGGGGGGGATAGAATTTGGTTGAAAATTAAGAGGAACGTCTCAGTGGGAACAGCAGTTTAACTTTGAAACCAATTCCTTAAAGGAGTGGTGTCTCTCCCTCACTGGAGGCTCTCATTCAGAGGCCGGACAGCTCTGTCTGCTGGGTGCTCTAGCTCTGAATTTCCTGAATCAAGCAGAGGTTTAGACCAGATAGTCTACAAGCCACCTCCAACTCTATAATTCTATGAATCTAGGATTCTCTGCATAGTAACATCATATTATGAAACTCTTGTGTTATCATGGACAATATCTGTAGAGGGACAGTGCAACACAGTGGTTCTTCTGATCGGATGGGGGGCATTCAACCGGTTCTGGATGGGGTTGCACTCCCCCTGAAGGAGCAGGTTCGTAGCTTGGGGGTTCTGCTAGAACCATCTTTGTCACTTGAGGCTCAGGTGGCCTCGGTGGCACGGAGTGTTTTCTACCAACTCCAGTTGGTGGCCCAGCTATCTGGACAGGGATAACCTAGCTTCAGTTGTCCATACTTCGGTAACTTCCAAATTAGATTACTGCAATGCCCTCTACATGGGGCAGCCTTTGAAGACGGTCTGGAAGCTGCAGCTTGTGCAAAATGCGGCGGCCAGATTGATAGCTGGAACAGGGAAGTTTGAGCATATAACACCGATTCTGGCCCGCTTGCATTGGCTGCCTATATGTTTCCGAGCCCAATTCAAGGTGCTGGTTTTAACCTATAAAGCCCTACATGGCTTGGGACCGCAACACCTGATGGAATGCCTCTCCCGACATGAACCTACCCATACACTGCGCTCAACATCTAAGGTCCTCCTCCGAGTGCCTACTCTGAGGGAAGCTCGGAGGATGGCAACAAGGGAAAGGGCCTTTTCAGTGGTTGCCCCCCGACTGTGGAATAATCTTCCCGATGAGGCTCGCCTGATGCCAACATTGTTATCTTTTCGGCACCAGGTCAAGACTTTTCTCTTCTCCCAGGCATTTTAACAGCATTTAACAACGTTAAGTTTGTTTTTAATGGACCCCAGAATTGTTGTTTTTAAATGGATACTGTTTTTATACTTTTTATGTTTTTTAAATTTTGTATATTTTTAATGTTTACTATTTTTAATTGTTGTAAACCGCCCAGAGAGCTTCGGCTGTGGGGCGGTATATAAATGTAATAAAATAAATAAATAAATAAATAAACAAACACTACAAAGTAGTCTGAATTGTTTCCTTTCTGACCCATTTCTTCTATGATTCAGAGGACGAATACTGCCTTTCCTCCCTGCCCCACCCACCTTGACCTGTAGCTGAAGTAAAATGGATACTGAATTTAGTTAAAAGCAATGTAAAATTGAGCATACACTTCCTCTCTTCCACTTCATTTCGGCCCACATAGCCCCCTCAGCGTTGCCCCTCAATTCAGAGTTGTAGTGATCACAGAAGGAAAAGTAAACATTATTTCCCTGTCAGAGTGTAGCAGCATTCCTGATCATTGGCCATGCTGGTTCTGGGTGATGCAAGTTGAAGACTAACATATCTGGAGGGCACCAGGTTAAGGAAGGCTGTAGACTCCAGATCTAGTATCCACATCACTCGTTCACGTCCCACACATTTCCAGAATGTGTGAGACAGAAATGAGCCTGCGCTGTGCCTACTGGCAATGTCCCCAATGTCCCCATCCTACTGGTCCCATAAACAAAATCCATCCACTTGCCACAATACGTGAAAGGGGTAGTTGCATTCCTTTGCAGTGAACTTACAGGTGTTAGGGAGCAGAAGACAAGTTGGTGTTAGGGGCTTCCCCTCCCCCCTCATACTTTTGGTACGTGCAGGGGAGAAGACCTGCAAATGGGACCTACTATCTCTGCTCCTGATGTTAAGCACAGGGAAGCTTTAATCTGCCTCAAATTCTGTCTGACCCTTTTTTCCAAGCTTCATTCTCCACCTTAGACTCTACGCTCCCTTCAGGCTTCTCTTTCTCAGCCGCTGGCCCACTGAGCATCCGTTTGCTTGAGGGAATGGCATTAAAGGCAAAACTGAAGTACTTTGGCCACATAATGAGAAGACAGGATACCCTGGAGAAGAGGCTGATGCTAGGGAAAGTGGAAGGCAAAAGGAAGAGGGGCCGACCAAGGGCAAGATGGATGGATGATATTCTGGAGGTGACAGACTTGACCTTGGGGGAGCTGGGGGTGGCGACAGCCGACAGAAAGCTCTGGCGTGGGCTGGTCCATGAAGTCACGAAGAGTCGGAAGCGACTGAACGAATAAACAACAACTGTCGGTTTGCTGTCCCTTACTGACCTCTTCCTATGCCTTATTCTGTCTCTGTTTAAGGTTTTCACCCAAGCCAAACCCACAGGGCCATACCAATTACATTTTACTTCCTGAGGCAAGGGCAAGATGACCCCTGCCTCCACATTCCACATACAGAATCCATCTGGACTGGATATGCTGGGACTTACTTCAATACTGGTGAAGGAATAGCATCCTCCACCACACCTGATGGCAATAGGCTAATTTAGAGCTTTATCACACCAGCCTTATACTGTGCAATCACTGCAAATTGCATGCAAAGGACTCCGAAATTTTCCAATTTATAATCTGCTTTTATTGTGAAGTACTCCCATGCATCCTGCTTTAATTGTACTATAAAAGCAAAAGACTCGCTGTATTTTGATTCTAGTTTTCAAGCGTATCATCCGAGCGGCCACTGGGGCGCAGAAGCAGGATTGGAAGAAAAATTAAATAAATGCTTACATCTGCGTAGTCTTTAAAGATAAAGACATCAAAATTGGCACAGTAATAGATAGGGATGTGCTCCGCTCCGATTAGGAGTGTAGAAGCAGTAGCGGATTGGCCTGCTCCGCCTTACCCAGAGGCGGAGTAGGAGCGGACCGCGGACCCCCTAGAAGCAAGGCGAAGAGAAGCGCCCATTTTTCAGAGCTCCGAGTTCAGGCGGAGCGCTCCGGTCGCCTCTGTGAAAACATTTCGCCATAGGATTGCATTGCGGCAAATAATCGCGCATAACTACGTTGTTTTTGAAGCTATCATTCTGAAAATTCTTGTGCACAGAGAGTCGTGGATGGGGGTCATTTTGAGACCACTCTCACCTCTCTGCGTTGTCTGGGTCGCAGGCTATATTTTTGTGAAAATCGGGTCAACCGCGCGGCTCAAACTGCGTTTTCGGCTTTTCGCCCATAGGATTGCATTGAGGGAAAGAATCGGGGATAACTGGGGGGGGGGTTAAGCTATCGTTCTGAAAATTCTTGTGCACAGAGAGTCGTGGATGGGGGTCATTTTGAGACCACTCTCACCTCTCTGCGTTGTCTGGGTCGCGGGCTATATTTTTGTGAAAATCGGGTCAACCGCGCGGCTCAAACTGCGTTTTCGGCTTTTCGCCCATAGGATTGCATTGAGGGAAAGAATCGGGGATAACTGGGGGGGGGGTTAAGCTATCATTCTGAAAATTCTTGTGCACAGAGAGTCGTGGATGGGGGTCATTTTGAGACCACTCTCAACTTTCTGCATCGTACGGGTCGCGGGCTAGAAGTTTTTAAAAAATCGGCGGGAAAAATACCTTTTTCAAAGGGCTGAGGGGCAGAGTCAGCTCCTGGTCATGATGATCCCAAAGTTGGAGGAGGGCATAGGCAAAACAGGTAACTTGGGATTCTGGGAAACTTCTCTTTCTTCATCTGAACGGGCTTTTCCCCGTGTTTTTTAACACAGTAGCCCCACCAAATGCACAAACACAACCTGAAATCATATACTAGGCCAAGAATAAGAGATAGAAACACAGCACTGCTCCCCACCCTAACCTTGGTGAACAACTGAATCGATGTGGTGCAAGGGGATGAGCTCCCCTAGGGCATCTCATCGTGGACGTGCCCCCACTCTCTCCTGCACTGGAAGGCCATTAGAGCCTTCCAAAGAGAGTAAAACGGTGGAGCAATGCCTATCATGAGTTGAAGTGAATGGTCACTTTTCAGTGGTAGAGCAATGCCTGTTATGAGTTGAAGTGAGCGTTTTACTTCTTCTCAGAGCTGTTGGTGGCTGTCTTGAACTGGCAGCTACTTTCCCCTCCCCCGGGCACATCCCCCTATTGCTGGTAAAAGACAGATATAGCCTTTTTTAAAAAATTCTTCTTGCTGTTTATTGAGCAACACTGCTTCTTTTAATTCCACCCCTCCTTTGTTTATTTATTGATTTATTCCATTTTATATGCATTACTGGCTTATCCTTGGCTCACTTCCTTATGCCCCCAGAAATGCCAGCTGCATGCCTGCCTGCCTTCCCTCCCTCCTCCCCTGCCCACCTCGCAGGGATGTTGTGTGTGGGGTGCCCGATTTTCAAAAATTCCCCAAAAATCAGGGGATGATGGGATTGCTTTGAAACTTAGCGTGCGTGTGTATATCCCCATGAGGTGTCATGGTGCCAAACATGAGGTTTCTAACTTGAACAGAAAAAAAGTTGTATAATTTTTTAGCTTTCAATGCAAGCCTATGGGGGGGGGAAACGGAGCTCCGGATCCGGATCCGGAGCTCCGGGCGGAGCGGAGCGGAAGTGGGCGGAGCGGGGGCGGGGCGGAGCGTCCCGATCCGGAAAATGGTGGATCTGCAAGTGAAGCGGAGCGGGGGGTCCGTGCACACCCCTAGTAATAGATATTAAGGAGAGCTTTAAGCATACCAAATTTGAGTACTTCACAATAAAAGTAGATAATGAGCTGGAAAACTTTGGAGTCCTTTGCATGCAATTCGCAGTGATTGCACAGTATAATGCTGGTGTGATAAAGCTCATTAAGGAGAGCTTTAAGCATACCAAATTTGAATCAGATTGGGTCATTCTCCCCCTTAAACCCATTTCCTGGTATGCAAAGGATCTTGCCGCCCGGTCGCAACAACAACACCGACAGTTTAGCGCTGTAGGGATAATTCGAGGGAAACAGGTACGTGGGATGAAGTTCGTAGTGTCTTTCTTTCATCTGTTGTTGTTGTTGTTGTTGTTGTTGTTTATTTTTAAAAAAGGTTGCCAGTGAGCAACTAAGTGGAGAGGTGATGATAAAAGTGAGTTTCACCTCCCACCTCATGTCATTCCTGTTACCCTTCAAAACTGACAGCAGGGTCACTGTCTCCCCTCCCACCCCTTTGAGGCAATGCACATTTTTAAAGTATCTTTTAGGTGGGCAAATAGAAACATCGTAACCAGTGAATTTTAACATTTGCACCGCTCCAAAAAAATTAAAATGCTGATTTCTCTCAAGTAGATTCTTCATGCCAAATTTTATACTGATAAGAGAAAATTATTTTATGCTGTACATAATTTTCAGTCTTTACAATTATAGAACCTTGAAAAACAAAACTGCCTTAAATCATGAACCCAGGAATGGCTCCACAATAGACCTTGAACAACTACTACTTTAATTCTCATGTATCAAAATGACTGGCTTTCATGGAACCTTCTATGTCCATTTAGAAGATACTCAGGTGGGTGAATCATAGAATAGCAGAGTTGGAAGGGGCCTACAAGGCCATCGAGTCCAACCCCCTGCTCAATGCAGGAATCCACCCTAAAGCATCCCTGACAGATGGTTGTCCAGCTGCCTCTTGAAGGCCTCTAGTGTGGGAGAGCCCACAACCTCCCTAGGTAACTGATTCCATTGTCGTACTGCTCTAACATGTCCAGCTGGAATCTGGCTTCCTTTAACATGAGCCCGTTATTCCGTGTCCTGCACTCTGGTTGGATCGAGAAGAGATCCTGGCCCTCCTCTGTGTGACAACCTTTTAAGTATTTGAAGAGTGCTATCAGGTCTCCCCTCAATCTTCTCTTCTCCAGGCTAAACATGCCCAGTTCTTTCAGTCTCTCTTCATAGGGCTTTGTTTTCAGACCCCTGATCATCCTGGTTGCCCTCCTCTGAACACACTCCAGCTTGTCTGCGTCCTTCTTGAATTGTGGAGCCCAGAATTGGACGCAATACTTTAGATGAGGCCTAACCAGGGCCGAATAGAGAGGAACCAGTACCTCACGTGATTTGGAAGCTATACTTCTATTGATGCAGCCCAAAATAACATTTGCCTTTCTTGCAGCCATATCACACTGTTGGCTCATATTCAGCTTGCGATCTACAACAATTCCAAGATCCTTCTCGTTTGTAGTATTGCTGAGCCAAGCCTCCCCCATCTTGTAACTGTGCATTTGGTTTCTTTTTCCTAGATGTAGAACTTGGCATTTATCCCTATTAAATTTCATTCTGTTGTTTTCAGCCCAGCACTCCAGCCTATCAAGATCACTTTGAAGTTTGTTTCTGTCTTCCACGGTATTAGCTATCCCACCCAATTTTGTGTCGTCTGCAAATTTGATAAGCATTCCCTGCACTTCCTCATCCAAGTCTTTAATAAAAATGTTGAAGAGCACTGGACCCAGGACTGAGCCCTGCAGTACCCCACTCGTTGCCTCTCCCCAGTTTGAGAAGGTACCATTGATAAGCACTCTTTGAATTCGATTCTGTAGCCAACTGTGAATCCACCTAATAGTCTAGCCCACTTTTAGTTAGTTTGTTAATCAGAATATCATGGGGCACTTTGTCAAAAGCTTTGCTGAAGTCAAGATATATGACGGCCACAGCATTCCCACAGTCCACAATCAAACTCAGGTAGCTTTCATATCAATTCCTTGGACTGGGGAGGTGGAGATATAAAACATTTCTCTTACCAAGTGACCAAGTGAAAGCAAGTAGACAGATCTCAGGAGCACATAACCATCAGCAGCCTCATCTGTTTTCTGCTGCAGAAATCTCCACACGGTCAGTCGAGCTTCTTCTGTCAGGGTAATATCAGATATTAATACCGTTCAAGGAAACAGATGGATGATTTGTCTATTATGTAGGTGCCAGGGTTCAGGGCCCCAGGGCACTGCTGCTATAGAGTAGGTTTGTTTGTTTAGACATTTAAATGTTTGTTTAGACGTTTAGGCATTTAATAGCATTTAACAACATATGCTAAGTTTGTTTGTTTTAATGGACCCCAGAATTGTTGTTGTTTAAATGGATATTGTTGTTTTATACTGTTGTTTTCATTTTTTTGATGGTTTTAAATTTTGTATACTTTTTAATGTTCACTGTTTTTAACTTTTGTAAACCGCCCAGAGAGCTTCAGCTATGGGGCAGAATATACATTTAATAAATAAATAAATAAATAAATAAATAAATAAATAGATTTAGATTTCTAACCTGCCTTTCAAATACATTATCAAGGTGGCTTAAAATAAAATATTTCAAACACCATGGAACAACATGTGCATAAAATAAAACTAAAAACAGCACTTCTGTAAGTTCAACATCCAAATAAAAATAGCTTATAAAAGCAGCAGGTTAGAAAACAACCTGTGTTGCCCTTTGCTCAGGTATGTCATAGGGAGCGTTGCTGTGCCATGGTTGCCTTTCTCTTCCTTCTGGACATCTCTTTTCCCTCTGTCATAGCCAGCCTTAATATTCCCAGGACGTTGCCTCTCCCACTTCCATCTATCACTCTCAGTGTCCTGCACTGTGGGGACCCTGCCTACTTGAGATCTTCTCCCTCAGATAAGGAGTTCTTCCACCTCTTGTCCATACTGACTGTCATACCATCTTCCCCTGGAAGAGTCCGGCAGTCTCCAAATGTCACTATGGTTACCGTGACAAGGGAATAGACGAGTCTCCAGGACTGAGTTGAATTAGGAGGATAAGGAGTTTAGATTTCTGCTGGAGCAAACCAACATAGATCCACTGAGATAGTGAATGGGCTGCAATTGAGAACTGTGGCTACAGATCAGGTGTAAAAAAAAAAGAGGCATCTTAAAGTCAAGTTCACCTGCAGGCCTCCTATTCAGTTTCTTCTTGATTTTTTTCACCAGGAGTTTCGAAGCCTCACTTGCTAAAAGCTGGGTATTTAGGAAAGAGATATCACTGGCTGATTGCTCCCAGGCCTAAAACATATTTCAAAAAAAGATATCCATTAGGTATTAGAGGCATTGATTCTCCTTCTCTGACATGAATTTAATATTGCCCTCCTAATAATTTGACACTGGCCTGCTAACAAAGACATAATGTTAGAAAAGCATTGGATGTAAAAGCTACAATTTTATTAACCAACAGGGATCTTCAACAGCAATATTAGTAACTCCTGTGTGGGCATCCTACAACTAGACGAGATAGCTGAGTGAGTTCCCCCAACTGTCATCCACATCTGGGCACCACCACTCTGGCTGTACACCCTAGACCACCCAACTGGCTCAGGCTGCCCCCTGCCTTTCTCTGGCCCAATCTGCATGATCATGGAGAGGAAAATAAACCAAGGTAGCTTATTTCCCCCTCTGCATGTTGCATGCCAGGGAGATTAGCATAATTACCCTTGGCAGTGTGGTTTGTCATGTCATGAGAAACCCAGCCTGGGTGGCTTGTTGCCACGGTTAACAAGGCACCCAGAACCATACAACAACTCATGAGTTCTAGATGGTTTGCTACCAATGGCCACAAGCTATCCTGGCCAGGTTTGCATGACGTGAGCTGTGCTGCCGAGGGTAATTATGCTAATCCTTCCAGAATGCAACAGAACACAACAAGATTCTCTGAACCCATTCATTGCTTATTCCCCTGGTCAGACTACTTTATAGCCCATAGTGACCAAAGTGTACAGCTGTTTGTAGATGCAATCGCTCATAGCCATTCTGCCTTAGATGCCATAGTTCATACAGGTTCAATGGACATAACTTTGGCCTCCACTTTTCCAGAGGCAAGGGATATTCTTCACTTTGTACAGCCTATGGATCTGGACAGAATCCTTGGAGAGTGCTGTGCTGAAAATTTCTCCCATGAGAATTTCTCCCATTCTCTTTCAACTTGATAGGGAAAAAAATGCTTTCAAAAAGAAATCCAAAAGAGAAGAAACTTCAGAGAAATTCCCATGAGTTTGGTTCAGTGTTCATGTGCTTTACTTTACTTATGGGATGGCTGAGAAGTGGGCAGGTGCCCTGTTTTTCATTGTACAACCATCTCTCTGACAGATGAGAGAGCTCTGTAGCTTCCTTAGCTTTCTGCACTTCCCGCTCAGAGGAAGACACCGGCCACATTCAGAAGACACCTTAAACCATGGCTTTAACCATGGTGGTTAAGTCAGAAAGTCTTAACCAAAGTCAGAAAGGAAACTAGAGCAATGGTGAGACGTGTAATAGAAAGAAAAATACAGACACTACCCTCAGCTACCTTACTGTGATTAGGTAAGGTAAAAAACACCAACAACACAGATTCAAAATAAATTATAAAATGCCCTGAGAATGACGCAGAAAAATGGAAGCCCCTGGAGGCAGCCCTCGGCCAGAATTTTAAGGCCATCACATCCAACCCCCTGCTCAATGTAGGAATCCACCTTAAAGCATACCTGACAGGTAGTTGTCCAGCTGCCTCTTGAATGCCTCTAGTGTGGGAGAGCCCACAACCTCCCTAGGTAACGGGTTCCATTGTTGTACTGCTCTAACAGTCCATATGAAAAGGAATACAGAGTTCCTGTATCTTTAACAGCTGCACAGAAAAGGGAATTTCAGCAGGTGTCATTTGTATATATGGAGAACCTGGTGAAATTCCCTCTTTATCACAACAGTTAAAGTGTAGGAGCTATACTATACTATACTATACTAGAGTGGCCGCCATTTGAGTGGAAGAGAAAAAGGCTTCCCTATCACATCCACCCAAACAGGCCCTTACTAAAGCTCCTCAATGCAGGGGCAGAGGGGGTGCACTTTTCCAGAAGCCAGGAGACACCCCACCACCATCCTCTGTCACCTGCTGTCAACGATGTGCCTGCAGGAGTTGTAGGGTTTTCATTCAGAACTATCTGTGGAAGCAGGCAGTGAACAGCCTACAACTCCCAGCATGCACTGCCTGGGAAGCCTTCATTTACTGAGCCCTAGGAGAGCTCTGTGGGTAGGGCAACCATATGAAAAGGAGGACGGGGCACTTGTATTTTTAACATTTGTATGCATGCAGCACCTGGTGGAATTCCCTCTTCATCACAACAGTTAAAGCTGCAGGAGCTATACTAGAGTGACCAGATTTAGAAGAGTGCAGATGTTGTCCTGAGTTACATTTTCTCTTCCCTCTTAGAAATGTCCAGGGACGTGTCTCGTTCCATTGCCCCATCAAACCATTCAAGGTTGCTTACAACTTGAAACTCATTGTCTTTTCTGAGTGGGAGTAAAATGGCAGCTCCTACATTTCAGTGGTTGCACTGCAATACATTTGGGGATGGTTTGCTCTTTCCCACCCTGTCTCATTTTCTTCCTCATGCATATACAAAGGGAAACCTTCTATTCTGTAATATGAGCATGACATTGCAACTAAAAAGTTCAATAGTGGTAGCGGTCCAACCAACCTTCAGAAAGTTGGGCAGGAAACCCAAAAGTCGCCTTTGTTGCTCCTCTGAACTCAGGAAAACAGACCTCTCCTGGTACTCCAGGAACTGCCTGCCTAGGGCTTCCCACTGGAAGGAAGGAGAATGGCATGAATCATCCTCTTTCCTGAGCTCAACAAGCTGGGTTTTGACTGCCATCACATTGCCTTCTCTGGCCAAGGCTTGGTTCTGGTCTGCATTCCCAGCAAGTAAGTCCTTTTTGTCTTCTGTCTGTTTTGGAAATTCTAGCACAAACTCCATGCTCTGATCAGACTGATCTGGAAAGAAAGTGGAAAATGCAGGGTTGCCTTTGATTGGATTGGATTAACAGCTTGACTTGATTAGCTGTTTTATTGAGATAAGTGTAAAAGGTTGGGGGAAGCAGGGTGTTCACTTCAGTGCACAGAACAGGACCTCTTCTTGCATTGCCCACAAGGACCATTTCAGATATTATGCCAGTGTCATGGAAACTGCTGAAGCACCGCCCCCTCCTATACTGCTGTGGTAACATACGGACACTACAGTTACCTGTGAGTGCTACCTCACACACTCCAGCAGCATTTTTCTACTCCAAGGCCCAGAACTGACCTCGGAGTTTCTAAGCCCTTCTTGTAGGGGTTATTTGTTCTTGTAATAGTAGAACGGCATAAGAAGAATCTGGAATTGAGCAAAAGTGGTGGATCTGGCTGCTGATGCAACACGGCACAAACCATTTAGAGCAGAAATGGGACAAAAAAGGGTACCAAGCAGTTTTATATCGCAAATGGAGCAGAATTACACAATGCTTTCCCACTTGATATGCACTAGCACAAACTTCGTAGTGCTGTTTTAACTAGATTAGCAAGTGTCCATTTTTTCCATCAGCCCTACCATTATTTATGTATCCAGCCTGGCAGCTGGATGTATGTTCCAAGAAGCCGGTTAAAATTAAAAAGTAAAAATGTTGGATATTGCTGTGGAAGAATTCATGCTTTGTGCCTGCACAGAATTATAGAATGATGATCCTTTGGTACCCTTTTCTAATCTACCCAGTTCAGACATGAAACAAGAAAATTAATCATCCTATAGGAAGGACGAAAATCCAGAATCTAATTGACAAACATCTACATTCTAAAATACCCCTTCCATTATGAAACTCCCCCTTTTCTCTGTGTTTATCAAATCTTTCTAAAATACACCCTTGATGTCATGGATCATTTACCCCATCTTTGTTTTCATTTCCAGAACTAGTTTTGTTTTGTTTTGCTTTGCTTTGCTTTATGAAAAGGGGGCATGTTTTTCCAGAGCTGGAATGTCACCAACCACATCAACCCCAGGTCCTTGGAACTAAGGCCCAAAGCAGGCTTTTCTCTGCCTGGTATGCTGAACCCTGCTTGATAGATAATAATAATAATAATAATAATAATAATAAGAAGAAGAAGAAGAAGAAGAAGAAGAAGAAGAAGAAGAAGAAGAAGAAGTCTGAGGGTCTGCCTTGATGTTTCACGGTAAAGAGCCAAACTACACATTATATTAAATGTGCAGTTTGGCATTGTGCAAATACATTTGAAACTTTAAATCACAGCTGGTTTAATCAGGATTAGGACCTCGGTTCATGGGCATTAACCCTTTTCCCTCTCATGTCGCAGTCATGACAAAATCACACTGAAACCCTTATTTGGCATTGCAGGGAAATAGGCTTTGCCCTTGACCCACCAATTGACACCCCCGCCCCCACCCTATGCTACTAGGATGTAGCCCTACCCCAGCAGGCTCCACCCACTATGTTTCAGGGTTTGAGGACACCACAGACCTGGCAAATCTAGCATTTCCTGAATTCATGCTACTTAGTGGGGACAGGATGAGAGAACTGATTCATGTCAGGGGTGCAGGTTTCATGCAAGGCTTGGTGTATCCAGGATGGCTGGTTATCATGGGAGCTGTAGTTCCTATGATGCCTAGAATGCCCAAAGTCTGTATAAAGTCTGCATTCTTCCCAGCACAAAGTGAGCTCTTCCTGCCATGATCTACCTTCAACAGTTATCACAAGGTAGGGTGGATAGCAGAAATAATGAACTAGACAGGGCCTGCTCTATCATTAGGCAAAATGAAGTGGCTGTCTCAGGCAGCAGATGTGGGGAGGGGTGGCAAGTCATTACAGGATAGAGCTGGGTGTGTACCATGCAGCCTGTGCTGCACCCTCTAAGCTCCCTGGTTGCCTTCAGATGAAGCAGAGGCAGTTGAACTAACATTCAACAGCCAGTTTGGTCAGCTTCTGTGCATGGAATGGGGAGGGGGGCAATGTCTTCTCCCTTGCTTCAGGCAGCATAACATCTTTGGGCCAACCTTGGTGCTAGATCTCTTGAATTTTCCCTATTTATTTATTTACTGCATTTCTGTACCATCCAATAGCTGAAGCTGTTGGGTGGCATAGAATACAATCCCCTCCCTACATTTACACTCAATGTATGGAGGAGTAAATAGAACCATGACGTCAGCCCACCCCAACAATCAAATAATGGCTCTAGGGGGTTGGGGTTGGGGGCAGAGCTGATGTGTGTGGTCTCACTTCTCCTTCTACACATGGATGTGGGGGGATTGTATGGACAGAGTACTACTCTCCACTTTTTCCAAACCATTGATGAAATTCTCTTATCTTGTCTCTGTGTAGATTAGATCATGCACGTTTCAAACACTTTGCAGAGCCAACACCCTACCAGTTCGATAGCTATTCTTGCATATGAAGACAACAACAACAGCAGCAGCAGCAGCAGAAGGAAACTTAAACACACACACACACTCCATGACCTCATGTTTTAAAAATCCCTTGGTATAAGCAGGTTAGGCTGGAATTTACTAAGGTATAGTTTCGCTTCTCCTTACGCCTGTTGTGCACTTTGCTCATTTAGCGCCATTAAACCTGTTTGATGGGTTTCATTTCCTTGTTCCCAGACACTAACTATGATTGAGTAATTTCAGATTTGCCTTGTGCAACTTCTTTGGATCCAATTAAGAAAGAAAACTCGGGGATTGCCTGTTGCCTGCATTGTCACAAATCATGTGTAGTATACAGGGTTGCTGAACAACTATTTTTATCATCTTAGAGAGTTTTGAGGACTTGCAAGAATTGTCAGGCTGTTTCTTAGGGTTCTTCAGAACATTTTGAGTGTGCCAACAAGCTCTGGAAGTTTGTTTCAGTATTTTTAATTATCTACACATGTAAGAGTGTCAGATAGGATGAAACCAATTTGGTAATACAGGAAGAGGGAGGGTGTTTATGATGGGGGCAGCTGAGAGCACACAAATAATATGCAAGTAGCCTGCACCTGACTGGCTACTTGCATATGAGTCACCTATGTCTGCCCTCTTTACATCCCACCTTCCAGGATTACAGTGCTTTATGTGACCTATAGTTCTCCGAGTCATTCTCTGCATGTCATATTCAAGGGGTCATCAGCTGATAAGAAAAACTACAAGCCCCAATGGTACTTTGTGTGCACAGTAGTGCCCACCTCGTATCCATACTCACAGATTCAGCATACTGCTACCACTGAACAAATGAAGCAGTTGATAAGTACAGAAAAATCTAGTACAACCAACAAGCTTTCAGAAAGAGTATAAAATACTATTACCCTGCAAACATTAGGCTTGGAACAAAATGGACTAAAGGCTAGCACCTCTTAGCTTGTTTCAACTTCAACCAGACAAAACAGTCAAAAACAACAAAGAAAACCACACCTACCTCATTGACATAGCAATACCCAATGACAAAAATGTTGCAGGAAAGGAATAGGAAAAGAGAGAAAAATATACACCACTAGCAATGGAAGTTAAAGAACTATGGCAACAGGAGAAAGTCATAATTATTCCGTTAGTCACATCAGTCACCAGAAAACCTTCAGAAATTAGGCCTACCAAAAAACATCCACACCAACATCCAGAAAGCAGTCATACTTAAAACATGTTCAATAGTTAGGAAATTTCTGAATCAGTAAAAGACAGCATGACTTGGCAAAGCCCATCATGTTCATCTGGAAAAGCCACCATGAGCAAGAAAAGAGAGATAAATAATGATAATAATAATAATAATAATAATAATAATAATAATAATAATGGCAACCCTGTTAATTTTTTGAAATATTTTTAAGAAGCATGTACAATTATTAGCAGTTTTTACAAAACATACGTCATGCCAATTTTATCAAACAAACTGGAGAGGAAGGTCTATGGGTCAAAATGCATTATTTAATAGGAATATCACCTCCAAATCACCCTCGCAACTCACACACAGAAAACTACAGCCCTCCCACACACACACTGCAAACATGCACATGCATCCATTCACTCAAAGCAAGGCATCCCATTCAGACATCATCACATCAATACACTCACACACTGCCAGCACACACACACACACACACACACACACACACACACACTCAGGATCACCCACTCCCAAACACAAACACAAACACACATCCATTCAAACAACCATCAATACACTCACACACTGCCAGCACACACACACACACACACACACACACACACACTCAGGATCACACACACACACACACACACACACACACACACACACACACACACCTTAATCTTACCTGCTACTTGCTTCTTCTTCTCTTGCCGCTGCTTCTTCCTCTTCCTCTTCTTCTCCTCCTCCTCCCCGGCTGGCGATCATGCCAGCCCAGGAGAAGACTAGATCAGCCCGGGAGGTGGGGCTGGAGGTCCCAGAAGTCCAGGAATGCCTCCTCCAGCCGCCCCAGGGCCGATCTCAGACTTGGACTTCTCCTGAGCTGGCATGATTGTGCCAGCCTAGGAGAAGGCTAGATTGGCCATAGGAGGTGCTGGAGGATGTGTTCCCAGAAGTCTAGGAATGCATCCTCTGGCCCTTTTCCCTGGTAAATTGGGGCCCAGTCGCCCCAGAGATCTCCATTTTTCCAGAGGTCTCTGTGGTTTTCCGGGTCATCTGGTCGCCTGATCTGGTCGTGTTGTTCTAGGCCCTCCCAGTGCCAATCTTGACCTTCTCTTTATGTTGTACCCTGCCTCGATCCAGAGGGAGAGGCGGGTAATAAATATATTATTAATAATAATAATAATTAGCACGATTGCACCAAGAACAAGGCCAGATTGGTGCTGGGGGCAGGGACTAGAGGATGCATTCCCGAAAGTCTGTTTTTCCAGAGGTCTCCAGGGTTTTCCATGTCATCTAGTCACCCTAACAAGATATTTGACTTTGGCAAAGTATGCATTCTTGTAATTTTATTTTTATTTTTGCCTTTCCTCATCTTATGCTTTAGGGTGGATTCCTAAATTGAGACTTGATGGCCTTATAGCCCCCTTCCAACTCTACTATTCTATGATTCTATGATCTTAAATTTTCACCACCTTTTCGCTGAGCTGAGGAGAACTGGGTAAGACCATCATCTGAATATATTCAGAAAGATTAGGTTGCAAAATGTGTCAGGGCTACATTTTCTGGTGCTACAACACCATCATAGGCTCCCATGGTTATCACCTTTAAAGCCCTACATGGTTTGGGTCCAGGCTACCTGCGGAATCGCCTTCTCCCGTACAATCCGCCCCGCACACTCAGGTCCTCTGGGAAGAATCTACTTCAGTCAGCTAAGACGAGGCTGATAACCATTACCCAAAGGACTTTCTCTTCTGCTGCTCCCAGACTGTGGAATGGCCTGCCGGAGGAGACTCGTCAGTTTGACAGTCTTTTAGCATTCAAGAAAGTAGACTGATCTCTTCTGGCGTTAGAATTTTAGGATACTTTTAGTATGTTTTTAGGATGCTTTTAGGGAGTTTTTTAAACAGTGTATACCATGTTTTTAATCAGTGTTTTATGTGTTTTATGCTTAATGTTGTTCCCCACCTTGATCCCATCGGAGAGGCGGGTAAGAAATACATTATTATTATTATTATTATTATTATTATTATTATTATTACTACTACTACTACTACTACTACTACTACTACTATTTTACTGGTCAGAAAACAAGACTGGGAGGAGTGAGTGGAATTAAGTGTTCTTCATTCACTCCACATGAATTCCAAGGCTAGCTGAGTACTATGTAGGCTCTTTCATGATGGATTAGTTTGCTTCCACTCTGAAGCAGACCTTTCAAACATTGTTGCAGATAAAGTATTAGTCCTGTCCCAGGAAATTAAGAACTCTCTCTCTCTCTCTCTCTCTCTCTCTCTCTCTCTCTGTCTCACACACACACACTGTTGACTTCTGCCCTCCCCAGCTCAGGAAATTCTCGGGTTTACTGGCACATTTCAGTTTACTGCCTTTCACGTTCACCTTTAAAAAAGGAAAGAAAATTCTTGAAACTAAATACTCAAAATGGGAATGGGGTTAAATTCATCTGTGCTGTCTTGTCTAAGGAAAAAAATCTCAGTGCTATCTCTTCAGCCGGAGTTTACAGGAGAAAACAATCAAGATAAGCTGGTCAGGGTTAATAATAAAAAAATCATGATATGTGAAGCGTGTAAGAAACAGAAAACTCACAGGTGAACCTTACACCCTCCAACATCCTTCTGCTGTCTCAGTTTTTAATTTCTGTCATTGACAGCGTTGTGTTGTACAAAGCAAGCCTGCGATACCATATGACATCCTGAACTTTCACTGACAAATATTTAGTTTGAAAGCAATTGTGTGGGGCAGGAGCTTTGCAAAGGCAGCAACCTGTGTTAATCACAAGCTGGAAAAAGAGCAAGCAGGACAGTTTGACATACCTGTGCTGGCTTTTCCTGGTGCTGGCAACAACTCTAAGCCAAAGGAACCCTCATATTCTGGGCTGCCAGGGCATCTTGCGCTGCCCCAACGGCTTCTGCTCTATTCTATAACTTTCCACAGCGATTCACTTGATTAGGCAGTTTGTGCTGATTTCCTGGCAAAAGCAGAAGTGTAGAAACGCAAAATAAACCATAAGCTCTGTTGGGGCTGAAAAGCACGACATGAGAGGCTAGAAGAGCTAAGCTATGTGGGAGGTGGTGTAACCACTATGAGTTGCAGCTATAAACTGGGAAGTCCCTGGTTTGAATAGCAGTCCTCTGCTATGAACTGACTTCAAATTCACTCACCTCCCTCTCTGATCCTCAGCGTCTCCCAACTCCTATGTCAGGGGTGGGGGGACTTCTTTTGGTAGGAACATGAGCATCTGTTGGAATTTTTCTGAGGGGAGGACAGAAGTGCACATCACTTTGTAGTTGTAATTTGCGCATATAGCATGTGCCGCTAAAACACACCTGCACAATTTTGTGTGTGTGCTCTTCGTTGCCAGGTATCACATTCTGGGACTTTTAGAGCTTCTCTACACACAGGTCAAATCCTTACTGTGGTTTTATCCTCACAATCTTCTCACTATCACAACACGCTCCTTTACACTTGACCACATGATTTTGAATTGAAAACTTCCCTTATTGGAAAGGCTCCATTGGGTTTAATAAGACAGTGCCATCTAATGGCAGAGAGATCCCACGATATCGAAAATACCACATTATCTTCGTTGTTGGTTTTAAAAAGCAAGTTTCTCCGGGGATAGTGTGTGAGACATCGTGGATGTTGGCAATGTCATCTAATGGACCTGCAAACTTCCATGAGTGGACAATCATGAGTGTGCAATAAATCCCTCAGTTAGAGAAGCTCCCAGAAGCCTACACATAATAGAAGAAGACTGTTGAAACTGAACATCACTAATGTAGAAGCATTATGAGCTTCAACACTTCCCACTGAGTGTGTAGGATTTGGCCTTGAGGAGATAAGCTCTGGAGAGGGCTGACTCACAGCTGGGGAATCACCCATGAGAGCTTCCTCCCCCACTGGTACAGGCTGGCTGGTGTCTGGTGCTGTGTCTTCTAGATCCAAATCTGATTCTGATTGAGTACCTGAAACTCCTTCTCCCAAAACAGGGGCAGTAGGGTTAGACATGACACCATCCCATCTCCAGCTGCAACAACTTTTGGGGACTGGGGGCATAAAAAGCAGGCTTCTGTGGGGGCAGTACCACCAGCAATGGGTTCGCTGCTGAAGAGGGTGACACCAAAGGGGGTTGCCCCTTTGGGGGAGCCACTTTGGAGAGTATATGAGGGTCTGGGCCTATTCCCCTGCTCGAAAGGAGTCAGGGGCTGCTTATTTCTACTTTTGGCCGGCAGGACTGCCTCCACATAATATTGTGTGAGGGTACTGCCACCCTTCCATAATAAATATGTGCTTTCCAAAGCAGGGGGGAAATAATAATAATAATAATAATAATAATAATAATAATAATAATAATAATAATAATAATAATTGGTTACCAGCCTCTCCCTCCAGATCGAGGCGGGGAACAACACAAATGCAAACGCCATAAAATACACATAATTAAAACATTTAAAACTAATACCTTATTAAAAGGCATCTTAAAATTCCACTGGGTAGGCCTGCTGGAAGAGATCAGTAGCTTTCTTAAAATCCAGAAGACTGTTAAGTTGACGAATCTCTCCTGGAAGGTCATTCCATAATCTGGGAGAGGCAAAGGAAAAGGTCCTCTGGGTAATAGTTGTCAGCCTCATTTTTGTTGACTGGAGTAAATTCTTCACAGAGGACCTGAGTGTGCGGAGTGGATTGTATGGGAGAAGGCGATCCCGCAGGTAGCCTGGACCCAAACCGTGTAGGGCTTTAAAGGTGATAACCAACACTTTATACTTCACCCAGAAACTAATTGGCAGCCAGTGAAAAGATTTTAAAACTAGTGTAATGTGGTCACCCCTAGGTGTACCGGTGACCAGCCATATTTTGAACTAGTTGAAGGTTCCGGACTAGGCACAAAGGTAGCCCTATGTAGAGCTCATTGCAGAAGTCGAGCCTCGAAGTTACCAGTGTGTGCACTACCATCTTTAGGTCTTCCGAGTCTAGGAAGAGGCGCAGCTGGCGTATCAGCCGAAGCTGATAGTAGGCACTCCTGGCCGTCACATCTATCTGAGTTGTCATTTGGAGTGACGGATCCAGAAGCATCCCCAAACTGTGAACGCAGTCTTTCAGAAGGAGTGTAACCCCATCCAGAACTGGTTGACACACTTCCAAACCCAGGTTATGGCCCTTGACAGCAAGCACCTCCATCTTGTCTGGATTCAGCTTCAGTTTGTTTTTCCTCATCCAGCCCATTACCGCCTCTCAGCATTCATTCAGAGGAGACACACTATCCTTAGCTGATGCTGTTGTCAAAGCCATAGAGAAATATATTTGGGTATCATCAGCATACTGATAGCACCCCACCCCATGCCTTTGGATGATCTCTCCCAGCGGTTTCATGTAAATATTAAATAGTAGGGCTGTGCTCCGCTCCAATTTGGATCCCCGAATCGGGAGGAGAGAGACCCGATCTGCATTGGGCGGATCCGTATCGGGTCAAGGGAGCTGCGGATCGAGGCAAAGCAGATCATTCCTCTGCGGATTGCTTTGCCTCGATCCAGAGTTCCGAACACAGTTGTGAACCACCCAGAGAGCTTCTGCTATTGGGCAGTATAAAAATGAAATAAATAAATAAATAAACACAGGTAAGTGGGGGGGGAGGGGGCTTACCTGGCACCACCGCAGTCCGTGCGGCAACGGCAGCGGAGCCAGGTAATTGGGGAAAGGAGCTTATCTGGCTCTGTCGTGGTCCCATGGCGGCCCTGAAATTCTCACAGACACTGCAGTTGTAGCATGGAAATTGCATGAAAATAAAGGATTTTACAAACCCACAGAATAGTAAGAAATACATCCTAAGGGATTTGTATAATTGTGAGTCTAGGGGACTTGTATATGCTATTCAATGTAAACTGTGGTATGTTGGTATGACCACTAGAAAAATAAAAATAAGAATTTGTGAACATATGAGCTGTATCAGAAATCAAAGACTGCATGCTCCATGGTGAAACATTTCATTGAGTTGGGACATTCCGAAAAGGACATTAAATTCTGGATCCTGGAGAGACAGACCAGCCCTGGGAAACTACTGGAGAACAGATTGAAAAGGGGGGAACTTTTTTGGATCTTCATACTTGTAACAATAATGCCAAACGGCTTAAATGAAGAATATAATTGGTCCTGTATTCTATAAGATTGGACATACTGTTTGTAATTACCTATCCCTAATCATTCATTCATCATGGTACTGATGTATTATGAGTGCCTTTGAAGATTCAGGCAGGGATTTTTATCTTAAAGGGCCTTTTTGTACTCATGCTGCGAGTACAGTTGATAAGCATAACTACTTGACTGATCAGGCATATAAAGCAAGCCTTACTTCAGACTTTTTATCTCGGACATAATTCACTTTGCACGTGAGCTGAGGCAATACAAGCATTACTGTAAGTACTCCTTATTTTATTTTTGATAAATATGCTAGTACACTCCTGCAAAATAAAGGTTTAATCAAATACTTCATTTTTTTTTATTTCAGGGTGCACTCTACCTTAGGGAGAGATGTATAAAAATCCCTAATTTTGAGAACTCATAAGTCAGCTCCTTTTTGAAAAAACAGTTCTGAGTACTTTACAGTTTTGGTAGATCCAAAAGCTTTATGTTATTTAAACAAGAAAATAAAATAAGATAAAAACCCTTTGCACTAGTCTAGGCACTAACGGTTATTTTTTCTGTGTATTTTTAGTGATTGGGCCACTGAAGAAGACAAAAGTTGAAACGCATTTGGCCAGAGTCAAATAAGCACTGTTTTTAGTTTATTATTTTATCTGTGAAGGTATAGGAGTGCTCCTTTGAAGTATTAATAATTTAATCTCATTTGTATTAAATTTTAAACGTATCCTTAACTTCTTTTCCTTTAACTGTTCGTTTTTGGTTAAGGGTTAGCACCTTGTTTATTGTGCTTATTCTTTCTGCCTTCAAAAGTCCTGGCCTTTTCCCTGTATTTTGCAGGCTGTGTGAAGCCCTTATAGTTTTAAAATTCAATCAGTTGGATCCAGATTTAGGTAGATGTAACTAGGCTGGCAGGAGCAGACATCCCCAACTCCCTCTTGCTGACAGCAATCAAGGGTCAAGGGTGTTATTGTTTGATAAGTTATAGCTGGGTGTTTTTGCCATGTAACTAGTGCAAGGCAAATGCTATAGAAAGAACACACACACTACTACTTCAAAGCAAACACTGTTGTATCGGGAGTTCATAGCTCTTGGGGAAACAAATAGTTTCTGAAGAAATGGTTGAGAGCAGCCATTATGGGTGCACTCTTCAAACAAAAGAACACTACTACTGATGAAGAAGGGACTCTTCAAAGATACTGATTATCTAGACCCACTTCAGTCTGGGTTTCGATCTGGTAATGGGACTGAATCAGCCTTGGTCAACCTGATGGATGACCTTTATTGAGAGAGGAACAGGGGGAGTGCAGCCCTGCTCATTCCTCTCGATTTCTCATCAGCTTTTGATACTACTGACCATGATATCCTCCTGGATTGGCTCAAGGGACAGGCACCAGACGCATTGTGTTACAGGGGTTTCAGTCCTACCTGCAGGGCCAATTTCAGAAAATAACATTGTTTGGCCATTCCTTGGCCTCTTGGCAATTGAGCTATGCGGTTCTGCAGGATACCATCCTGTCCAGGGATGGGCAGTGGCCTGAGGCATCAAACTGGAGGGACACCTGGCTGAGGGGCACCTGTAAAAGAAGATAAAAGTTGGGTTTTATTAGCCTACTGATGACCCCAAATCTTCAGGTGAGCTCATTCAGCATTAAATAATATGTGGGCCAAGATGGGAACCGTAAGGGATCCTGTAGCACAATTCAGTTTAATTGATTTTAAACATGTCTGTGCTGTCCTTTAATTCCAAATTTCCAGAGCGGTTTACAGCAGCTAAATGCCCAGAGACAGAACAGAAGTTTTCTATCATCCATCTGTCTACCCCCTGCTACATATCATAAGCTGAGTCATTATGTGAACAGCCAGTCCTGTCTCCAAATGTCATGTCTACATCCCAAGGATATCGTAATTGAAACTTATCCCACAAAACGAGACTCGAAGGAGCACTGGACATTTCCCAGGTCTATCTGTGACATAGTGGGACCCAGCCTAGGCAAACTTGAAATGATTTTATCCTTTTAGGGCGTAGAGGGCAATCAAGCTTTTAATAAAAAAGTGCTTGCAAGGCCTGGGACTTGTTCTGAGCACACAGACTGGTCCAATGACTAGATGGGAGCTGTTAACCCAGCAAGGTCTGGGAGGAGATTGAGGGTGTTCTGCCAGCTTGGTTCAGCAGATGCAGGTGGGTTTCTCACTGTCTTCAAGTAGACTGTTGCTCCCAAGGAAGGGCTTCTCCTGAGGCCACCCTGCACAAAAGGGTCATCTGGTAGCCAGGCAGATGCTCCAGTCTCCCACCCAGTTGGCCACCATGAAGGAATGTGGAGAATTTCCATACCACTAGCTTGGGGAACACAAGCCATTCTGTTGAAAAGGGTTTTAAAAAATAGTTTGGAGTAAAAACAGAATGTAAATGTTTAGGACTGAAAGGAAGAACATGAAACATGCAAAATTATTAAGAATGATTGGCCTAGTAACCAAAAATAAGTCCAGTTTTAAGGAAAAATTATTCTCTTTTCTGAGGCTACGCTGACATCATGTGGCCACATTAGTTCATTACAGATAAGCAATTTCTTACCTGTAGAAATAAGAAAATCAGAAAGAAATTGAAAAGGAACAACCTTTTCAAGGAACAACCTTTTCAAGGAACAACTTTGGACATTTCCTTTTTCTTTGATTATATTCTCCAATAATTAATGTCTGACTTTTTAACTACATTGAAATATTAGCCTTATTGACATTAAGGGGAAGCAAATGAAAAAAATAATTAAAAGAAATTTACCCTGGGTGTGAGATGGGGGCTGCCAGAATGCCAGGCCAGGAAGTGAGGTGGGGAAAGACCAAAAGCGCATCTGCTATCCTCAGAACTGTAGGTCACCATGCATTACACATGTTTCCTGTATGACATAATTTATACTTAATAAGATTTCATCCTACCCTTTTCCAAAGTGTCCGGGACAGCTTAAATGCCCCCCTCTCCCACTGTATCCTCATAAGAACTTTGCAGAGTAGGTTAAATGGGGATTGGCCTAAGGTCACCCAGTGAGCTTCCTAGTTGAGCAGAAAACTGAACCTAGCTCTTCTAGGTTCAAGTCCAACACTGCATCCACCATATCACATGATGGAAAGATGTGTGAAGTGGCCCTATCTTCCTAATCTCTACTGGGCATGATGTTCAGTGTAGAGGCTCCGTTACACTTGGGATCAGTTACTTTTAGACATTAAAGATCAACTCCCACATCCTCAGCTGTGTTCAGTCATTTAGACATAGTCCTTAGCTAGACCTAAGGTTTATCTTGGAATCGTCCCTGGTTCGTCCCTGCCTGCTCCCGGAATATCCTGTGTGTCATTTACATGAACGGGGATGACCCTGGGACAATCCTGGGATAAACCTCAGGTCTAGCTAAGGCCTTAGACTAAAAAAAAAAGCCTAGTGTGCAGGAAACTTCACTGAATTACACTTGCCCAACAAATCCATCTTTTCTCCAGGGGGGACTTTGTCCTTTCTTCTTTCCTGATACTATCAAGCCAGTTGTTTTCTTGCCAGCAAGCCAAGGCTTGCAACAGTTCATGTAGGTCCCATTGGTCCCAGTATAAGAGTAGGTCCCAGTATAAGAGTAGGTCAGTGAAGGAGAGTAATAACTAACCTATATCCTAGCTAGACCCATAAAGATAATTTAAGTGAAAGAGTTGCACTGGCTACCTATGACCCTGTTCAGTCAACATGCTAAGCCATGTGGTTAAGCATTTTGAGCTAAACATTATGTTTTAGTGTGTTGCATGAACCATTTCTAACCATGCTAGCTACATAACCATGGTTTAAACATGCTCACTAACCATTTACTGAAAAGAGTTAGCAGTAGGGCTGTGCATCGCTTTGGATCTAAATCCTGAAAGCCCTCAGCGTGATGCAGAGGGCTTTGAAATGCACCTGAAGCAAATCAAAACAGGTCCAAAGCAGTCCGAAGCAAATATGCATGATCCAAATAGATTTGGATAGATTCGGACGCTTTCTCATGCACAGATAAACATGAAAATTGGACTCTCGCCCCATACAACTTTCTTGGGGGTACTAAATAGGGTTCATTGTCACCCCTCCTTTTAGCTATAATAATAGAAAGTTTTGCCTCTAAAATAAGAATAAACGAAGACATTAAGGGTATATCCATTCATGGAGTAGAACACAAGCTGAATCTTTTTGCTGATGATATGGTTCTTACAATCAGTGAGGCTTCCAGGGGCCTATCTCAGCTACAACGAGAGCTGGAAGCTTTTAAGATAGTTGCAGGTCTTGAAATTAATAGAGGAAAATCAGCTCTTAGATCATTAACATACCCCCAGAGGTTACAAACTCTCTCTGTGCAAAATCAGGTTACAAACAATGTTATGGGGGCTTCTGCTACAGCTGTCTAAAAGTAATTTTGGGAAACTGTCCAACCAGATCAAGCATGACCTCACTAAATGGATTCAGCTAAGCCTTACTTATAAAACTGACTGTATAAAACTGACTCTACTACCTAAAATACTATTTCTAGACCAGGTTCTACCTATAAACATTTCGGCCAAATCTTTTTCTAAATGGCAAGCCATCATAGATCAATTTGTTAGTGGAGGCGAACACTATAGTTTTTAGTCAAAGCCCTCCAAAGGGGGGGGGTCTTTTCCGCATGATAAAAAGAATTTGTTTGATAAAAAGAATTTTTAGCAACATAATGAGATAAACCAAATGGCAAGAGAAGGCTAAAGAATTCAAACCTTAGTCACCAGCTGACAATCCAACTGCTTCAAGAAGCAGCAGAACAGCATCAAATTGTGCAACAAAATGGGTGATTTATGTAATTATCTATCCATGTGGGCTGCTTTATATAGGAAAAACCTCCCGCAGTGTGAGAATGCGTATAATAGAACATTGCTACCACAGAGACATGACTCCTGACATTTTACTATGTGTCCTAGGGGCACAGTCGGTCTGTCGGTCTGGACCTGCTAGTCTCTTCCATGGCCATGGTTCCTCACCAGGGAGCCCTGCTCCCTCAACCCTAACCCTGACATACGTTTTATCCCTAACCCTAATGTTCCACAGAGACATGACTCCTGCCACTAAAGTTGTTCTAGGCTGTTTCATGGCCATGGTTCCTCACCGGGGACACATGCCTCGTTAACCCTAACCTTAAACCTAACGCTAAAATTAGTTTTAACCCCAACCCTAATGTACCACTGAGACATTATTCCTGCCACTAAAGTCATTCTGCAAGGTGTCCTGGTGGCCCACTCAGCCTTTCTGGACCTGCTAGTCTCTTCCATGGCCATGGTTCCTCACAAGGGAGCCATGCCTCCTCAACCCTAACCCTAACATGAGTTTTATCCCTAACCCTAATGTACCACTGAGACATGACTCCTGCCACTAAAGTAATTTTACAATAACTCCAAGCAAAAAAAGTCAGTCTGCCTGGTGTCCTGGTTTCCATTTCACTATGTCTGGCCCTGCTAGGCTCTTCCATGGCCATGGTTCCTTGCGAGGGAGCCATGCCCCCTCAACCCTAACCCTAAAATGAGTTTTATCTCTAACCCTAATGTACCACTGAGACATAACTCCTGCCACTAAAGTCATTCTACAATGTGTCCTTGTGGCCCAGTCGGTCGGTCTGGTCCTGCTAAGCTCTTCGACAGCCATGGTTCCTCTCCTCGGAACCATGTTGTGCAGACTTTATACTGTTAGTTTTACCCTACCCTGTGCCTGCTTACCCTACCCTGTACCTGTTTGCATTCTCTTCCCCTCCTTATTGTTTTACTAGGATTTTATTAGATTGTAAGCCTATGCGGAGAGTCTTGCTATTTACTGTTTTACTCTGTACAGCACCATGTACATTGATGGTGCTATATAAATAAATAATTAATAATAATAATAATAATAATAATAATAATAATAATAATAATAATGCTCCCTCAACCGTAATCCTAACCTCAACCCTAATATGAGTTTTAACCCTAACACTAATGTTCCACAGAGACATGACTCCTGCCACTAAAGCCATTCTGCAAAGTGTCCTGGTGGCCCACTCAGTCTTTCTGGACCTGCTAGTCTCTTCCACGGCCATGGTTCCATGCAGGGGAGCCATGCCTCCTCAACCCTAACCCCAACCCTAAAATGAGTTTATCTCTAACCCTAATGTACCAGTGAGACATCTCAGGTATCTCCCCACTGCTCATAATAATGTTCATTGTGGTCTGTAATGGTTGTAAAAGTTCTTCCTCAAGTTTCTTATAGTATAGAACTGGCAATCCATCTGGTCCTGGGGTTTTCCCCAGCTTAATCTTCCTTATTGCTGCCATTTCACCTATTGATATAGGTCCATTCATCATTTGTTTTTGTTCCTTTGTAATTGTTGGTAATTTTTGTTTTTCAATATATTTGTCCATTGAATCTGCTGGAATGTCATGTCCTTTATACAAATTCAAATAATACTGGTGAAAAACTCTTTGTATGGCCATGCTATCTGTTTATTCTATTCCACACTCTTTTATTTTTACTGTTATTTTCTTTTCTCTTTCTTTTCTCAAGTTATAAGCCAGCCATTTTCCTGTCTTATTTGCTGATTTGAAGTTTCTTTGCTTCACAATTCCCCCCCCCCCCGCCAATATCCCGTATTGTTAGCATTGATAGTTGTTGTTGAAGCATTTTAATTCGTTGAAGAAGGCTTGCCTTTCCGGGCGTTTTCCTTAGGTCT